>NC_071473.1:23827419-24130449 GCF_028500815.1 Rissa tridactyla
ACAGGAAAGCGAGCTCAGGTGAAGAGCCTGGGAAGTGCTGCTTGGGGTGGACCAGAAAGGTGTGCGTTTGACCAGGAGGAAAAACCAAGTCCATGCTGCAGTGGAAGGAGTTGACACCCACAGCAGGTGCTTTGCCTCAAAAAGCTTTGCCACAAAACTGCCCGTGTTTGTAGTGGTGCCGGTAGGAATGGTTTCTGGAGGAGTTGTGCTGGTGAGTCTTCAGTGGACGTGTGGGTCAAGCCAAGGCTTGTCATTCTGTAGAGCTGGGAACTGAGCTTCTTCCAAGCCAGCCCCATCATTTCCTCCCCTGCCTCAGCAATAAGACATGAGTCTTGTAGATATGGAACCCTCGGGGAATGGGGCTGTCTTGGAGGAGAGCTGACGAGGCATGGAGAGATAGCCGAGCTCTCTGCTCCTCTGGCTCGGGAGGGCTGGATGGGACAAGGAGCCAGGGAGCTCTGCCACACACCCTCTCTTGCTGTTGCCTCCTGTCAGAGAAGCAGCCCCTTGTGGGAAATTTCATCCCATCCTCAGAGGGGTGGGACAGCAGCACCTCCCTGGGCTGGCTGGGGGACAAATGGACCTTCTGGACCATGTTGGTCCCTTATCTGGGAGGCAAGTGCAGCTTTCCAGGCTGGCAGAAAATTTATTACCATGGCCGAAGGCTGTATCTAAAGCTAGTTGAAAAATGGAGTTTCGTTTCCTGCGGCAGCTTCCAAGATTTTGCATATTTGACTTCATCCCAAATCAGGCCGAGGAGTGGAAATCTCTAAAAATACTGTAAGGAAAATGCAAATATGCGCAGGCATGGCAGGAGTACTGACACGATAGATTTTTCCAGCCTTACTGGAGTGGAACATGTCGAGCCTTTGGAAAACAAACTCCAAGAAAACTGTTGCATTTCTGCAATGCCTGTCTTTGTGTTCCAAGTGAAATGTCCGAGCGGGATGCTTCGTGTCCTGAGCGTGGGAGGATGCACGCTGTTTTCTCTAGCATCTCTGCCTTGGGCTAGCTCTAGATGTCTCCTTCAACTGTGCAAGGAGCCCTCTGGTCAGCCCAGGTGGCTGGGTCTTGTCCATCATCTCTCCAATAATTGCATGTGCAGACTAAACCGCGTTGCAGGTTCAGAGGACAACCCGGGTGCCTGCTCCTTCCCCATCAGCCAGCTCATTTAAGGCTGTGTGGGGCCCCATGATGCCATCCAGGTTGAGACACTGGGCAGGAAGAGCAGAAGCCCGTGAGAATGAGCTGCCCGAGATCACAGGGAGCAGGGTTGGGATTCACAGTGATGCACTTATTGATTATTTTGGCAATGCCTGATACTTGAAATTTTTTTTCTGTTTGTCAAGGTGGGGTTTCACTGATGGAACGCAGATGTCTGAGAAGGTTTTTCAAAGGTAAATAAGGGGAATCTTCCAATAAAATGACTTGCCTGTTGCATGAGAAGAAAGATGAAGGTAGTAGAGGTGCTGAGCACATGCAGCAGTAACTCATCCCTAACACCAGGGCGACTTCCCCCTCCTCGGTTGACATCTGCGAGGCGGCAGCTGTGGCCACCCTCGCTTTACCAAGGAGAGCTTGCTGGCCAAATATGGCAGCTCTGAATAATAAATAATAATAATCTGTCTTTAATTTCCCCTCCCTCTTTTTGGTGATGAATGGCTCCCATTGCAGCGTGTGGAGGAGAAGCAGCTGTTGACGGGGAGCAGGGTGGCTTCTCCGGGGTTTATTGTTTTAATCATGGCTTGAGTGAAAGTGACAGCCCGAAGATGAAATATCTGTTGAAAGGAAATCATAATTCTGGGTGACTCCACTTAGCTCCATAACTATTAAGAACGTATTTTTGTTGGACACGGAGGAACGTGATTTCAACCAACTATGCGCTTAAACACCGCTTCTGTCTGTACTAGTGGTGTTGGGTTTGCGACATCTCTGGTGCCCTGGTTGGGAGATCTTAGGTCTACCTGGAGGCTCACATCAGAGCCTCTCCAGCCTCGGCAGGTCTGCTTTTTTGGTGGATCTGTGCTGCACTGAGGAATGGATGCCATGATGCTGAGCAGGGCATTAAAGATGGGAAAGACAGTGGGCACAGGGGATGCTCCCTGCTCGAGGGGAAGGACCCTCTCAGCAGGGGTTGAAGGATGCCATCAAAGGGAGAAATGTGACTTGCACCCATCTGGTGACCATCTTCATCAACAACCTCTTGCTCTGCCCAAGCTCTTATGTCCCTCTCTGGATGTCTGCAGCACTTGGCACAAATGGACCCTGGTCCCTCCCTGCTGCTGGCCCAGAGACAGCACCAAAAGGTGCACAGAGCACACTGTCGGGTCCTGATGGTGATAGTCTTGGTGTTGGGTGCTGTAAAGCTGTAGATGGATGGACGGTGAGGAAACCATCCTACAGCAAGCGTGATAATCCCACCACCCAGCCACCAGACTGGGACTTTTGCACACCCCCTCTCCATGGCACAGCCAGGGTTAAGTGGTGCATATTGCTGCAACGTGTTTAAACTGGCGCATCTTTCCTCCAAGCACCATAAATATGGGGGAGAATGGTTAAAAATAGCATCTTCCATGTTCATGAAAAAATGTTCTCATGTGCTCCGCTGGCTGCAGCCAATGTTATGAAACAAAATATTTCCCATCAACAGTCATTAGCCTTCGAGTCTGGGCTACGATACTGTTGATTACAATAAGAGCCGTTACCGAGAACGGAACAGGATTAGAATAGAAAAATCAGCAAAGGTATTATTTTCCCTAATTAAACAAACACATCATGAACCACTAAGGGTGCCAGGACATTTGCTCTCCGTCCGCTGGATGGGAGCCCTGGAAGCACCTTCACTGCTGTGGTCAATCTTCAGCCCTTCCTTTGAGGAGGTGGCTCTGCTGCATGTGTGTAACCTCAAGCTAATTGTGTTGCATGTGTTGTCTTTGTCGAAACCAGCAGGGAGAAGCATGTGCTCAATGGCAGTGGGAAGGTGCTCAAAAGGATGTGTTTGGAGACTTGTCCCTCAGTGACCTTGATGAAGGACACTGGCTGTTGTGGGCATCCCTTAGCCGTGCTCCTCGTGTTGCTGCATGGGGGACAGTTTGCAATGGAGTTGTGATGTTGCCTCCAACTTGGACGTCACAGCTGTGGTTGATACGCCTGTGGTTGCCCTCTGAAGGTCCAGGCTCTGCTCTCCCATCTGCCCACCCCATATGCCCTTTTTTTTTTTTCATCAAATCCTAATAGGTATCACAGCTCCACTGGGGCAACAAAAGGAAGAAGGGAAAAGAAAGACAAAGGGATGGAGAGGAGGTAGGTCCTTGGGAGAGATGGAGTGAGTGTGAGCAGGGCTTGGAGAGAGGGTCTGCTGTGTGTGTGTTGGGGCTGGACCCATGCAAGGGCTAGGGGACCCCATTGGAGAGAGCTGGGATGAGCCTTTCTGTTCCTGTGCCCGGCTGGTTCAATGGGGGCTTTTGTCCCAAATGGTCATTTTCTGGAAGGGAGGAAGGATGAGTTTGTGTTAGCGTGGCTGAAAAGCTTCTTTATCTCCATGCTTTTTGCTCACCTTTCCAGTTAAAAAAAAAAAAAAGGGTTGGAGGGACTTGTTTAAAAAAGAAAAAAAAAAATTGTTTTTCCTGGCCGAAAACTAGACTGAACAAACAAATCCAAAACCTTTCAAGAGAAGACTTAACATGTAAAAACCCCTCCAAAACTCTTATGTACTCAGACGTCACTGTTTTAATGAAATCTAACATTCATGGTTTATTTGACACTGGGTGACTCTGCCTGTGCTTGTTTTTCCTGGGATACCTTCAAGGTATGGGTCATTAACCAAACACTGCTTGAAGACGCTGGCCTGCTGGCTGGGATGGCAGCGCGGTCATCCGTGTCTCGTTATGAATGAGTAACGGGGACACGTACGCTTGGTGATTAATAGCAATTCCCACGTTAGCGGCAAAAGCAATGAGCTTTTTCAAAGCGTGGTGTGCCGCCTTGCGAACCCAGGGAGCGCCAGCTCCTTCTGGTGCCAGAGCCTGCTCAGAGCAGTTGATCAAAAACTAGCCAGCAAGAAAGGAGATTTTTAACATTTTGATGCCCTTTCATATTTTTTTTTTTGGTCATTCCTAGGAGATGTAAGTTGCTTTACTCTATCTCAACATCTCAGGGTTGGATGTATCCATCCAGATGTTTTAGGGATATCTCCGACCATAGAATGGGGTTCTTTCCTTCCAGCTGAGCTCTGGCAGCTTAGGGGAGGGTCTGGTTGAAGGATATTTGGATACATGGACAATTCTGCAATTAGTAAATGGTACCCTCAAGCCAGAGGGCTGCTGAACAGAGCAGCTGAAGCATGTCCTGGTCTCCTCTTGATGAGGCTGAGCAAGTCATGGTGCTGCCAGACACAGCTTCGTTACAGGAGATTGTGCCATTGTTTGCAGAAGTAAAGAACAAACTTGTTCTAATAACTGCCAGGAGTGAAGAAACATCTAAAGCTAGTATAGTTCTCATCAAACCTGACCTGCTTTATTTTGTCACCGTGAGAGCTGGAAAGCAAAGATGATGCAGCTCCCAGCACCATGGTCCTTCAGCTCAGCAGCTCCAATGCTCTGCTCTGGAACCTTCTTTCTCCCTCCAGCACCTGCTTCTTGCAAAACCGATCACTTGATTACAGTTATTTTAATAATATGAATCTTGCTGATAATGTATGTTTAGCCTGAGACCCAGGAGGGAACAATTTCAACCCAAAGAAATTTGCCTTGGGAAGCACATTGGCTGTTGGCACTCAAGGAAAAGCGATGCTCCAGAGATCATGTCCTGGCATGCAACTAAGATTCTCACAGGTCTACCACACTTTGAGAAGTTTACACAGACTTTGTCAGCTCTCCTAAACAAAGGACAAAAATGTCTTTTTTTTTTCCCCCCTTGTCCTTTAAAGGATTTCTTTGGCTTGATTTCTGGCAGGAAACCCCTGACAGGAAAATGGCAAAGACAGCGGTGAAAACTCTAGCAGTCAAAAAACAGTTAAGGAGGCTGTCCCAGCAGAGAAAAAGGTCTGAACTTGCTGGACATGAGGGTTTGTTTCCTAGCCAGTGTTCATTGGGAAAGCCCAGACGTGGGAGGTCTGTCATACCAGGACTGCTCTGGAAAGTCACCTGCGACACTGAATTTACGTTTGTCTGTAATGCAGCTTGTCCCCAACTCATATGGTTTGCAATTAAATGGCAGTGTAGCAAAATGTTTTGGAGAGTGACTGGGAGAGATGGTCCTTCTCCGTCTCTTGGAAATGGATGTCCTGTAGCCTTACTGGGCTTCATCCCTGCTCCAGGCATCCTGCTGCTGCCCCAAGGCTCTTGTTGTCGGCCAGTTCTAACCTTTTGAGGGGCAGCTCCAAAGGACGACGCAGCAGCAGCGTGGTCACCCCTGGCCTCTTCCTAGACAGAACATGAGCCAGGTGATGGGCATGGCCTCCCTCCTGGGGGCTGGGTTGCGGTGGGTTCCCCACCACCCTTCCTTGCCCATCACAGAGCTGGAAGAAGGAAAGTACGTTACAAAATGCTTTCCACCACCAGGCAGCTCCCTTAGCCCTTGTGTTTAGTTTTATTAATGAAAAACATCAGCAGGGAAATATCTCAGCAGGCTGTAGCCAGGACTTGGTTGCTCCAGGACTTGGTCTCTCCAAGGAATCACCCTCCAGCAGTAAGACACAAGGCTCTCGGTGTCTCTCAGATGGCACCTCCCGTAACCCTACCTCTGACAGGCCCTATAAATCCCTCTTGGATTGCTGATGGGACATAAATCTCCCCCAAACCACCATGCTTACCAAACATTATTACATTATTGAGGCATAAATCCCGCGTCAGCTCAGTGAAATATCTGTGGCTATCGAGTTAAACAACTCAAGACAGCTACTTAACTATTCCCAAACATTAGCTTATTAAAATGCAGGCAAGGAGCATATGAGGAGCAGCACAGAGGAGATGTTTTCTGAGCAGCCGTTTATCATGTTTTTACAAGTCATAAACAGGTCTACAGCTTTTTGGCTGTGCCTTGAATTTCCAGGAACGGAGATATGGCCGGGAAGAGCAGAGACGGGAGGCTCTGTTCAGGTGCGGGGCGGGGAGTTGGGGCATCAACCGAATTGCTGCAGAAAGGACTATTTTTCTGCTGCAGCCAGATGGTGCTATGGCATTTGCAGCTTCCACTTCTACAGGGAAGAGGTGGGGGGCACTTCCCAGGAGGGGAATAGAGATACAGATGCACAGGGAGGGCTTATGAGAACCGGGCAGCTCCAAAAACTCCCAGTGAGGTACAAAATTAAATACCATGTACCATCATGGCTAAGAAATAATGAAGCTTCTTGACATCTAGGGTAAGGAGAAAAAAAAAAAAAAAGCCTTTCTGTGCCATATTTTAGCATCCCAGGCTGCTGGAACGTGATCTGTAACATCAACGCCTAGGCTGGAAGTCGTGAATCCACCCATGGAGCTGCAGCAGGTGTCTCTGTAAAGGGGAGGATTTACAGCATCTCCTCCTTGTTGCTCCCTCCTTCAGCAGCCGCAGCAAGGGTGTGCTTCTCCCTCCTCTTGGGAATCTCCCTCACTTCCCACACTTTGCTTTTTCTTGCAGTGGAGAATATTTTTTCCCCCAAAGCGCGGATGAGACCGTTATTCTGCATCAGCCCTTCGACTCACCACCACCCATGACCGTGTCCCAGGGGCCAGTGGTGCCTGGCAGTCCCGGGGGTGTGCAGTGGGGGCTCTTGTGAGCTGGTCCTTCTGCAAGCACTGGAAACTGACCCAGGACCGTGGAGCCTCTTTGTCCAACCAGCCAGAAAGATCTCCCCACCAGAAAATGAATCAAACCCGTCGCCAACTGGGACAGCCCAATTACGTTGTGTTTGCTTGAGGTCAGGGGCTGGGGAGGGGAAGATTTAAAATGCCTATTCTCCAGGACGTGAAGCCCCGTGATTTGGCCGCTCTGGTGGCTGTTACGTTCCGTGACAGTGTGAAATGTCAGCACGGTTGCTCCGTGAGGCCCGTTTTGAAGCGGTGACGTGGGAGCATCGCATGGGCGGGCGCCTGAGTCAGCACCCGGCGCTGGGACGTTGCCCGGCGTTTGTGTAAACCCTGAACTGTGTACGGCCGCTGAGCCCCGCTATAAATCTCCCAAGAAGTAGCTCTCACAAGGATGCTGGCCTTTCCAGGGTAGGCTGGATCTGGAAGTAGAGGGAGAATAAACTTGGCTGCCAATCGGCGCTGCAAGGACCTGGATGGAGCAACCTCCTGGGGGATGCGCGAGGAAATGCTGTCTTTGGAGAGTCTCCAGGGCTGTGTTCGGGACCAGTCCAAACACTTCCTCAGAGTAGAAAGCAGCATACTATTAGGAGTCAACCTACCCCATCCCCAAAAGTCCACAGTTTCAAAGTGAACACTCACATGTGCAAGCCATCAAAACCAACAAATACTTCTTTCTCATCTCCAGCGATGCTGTGCTTGTCTCAAAAAACACTCGCAACGTTATTGGAAGAGCTCAGGAGGTCAACCCATCAGTTAATCCACTCAGTAGCATGTCCAAAATATGCACGACCAGGTAATGGAAATATTTTGTGAGCTCTGTTGGTGCGTGCAGTCACTCTAAATGCTTGAAAGTGAAAAAGGACTTTTTTCCACAGGAAAAAAAAAAATAAACACAAGGACCGCTGATAACTTAATTTGTTCATGGGGTCCCATCTGTTGCCTCACATCCTCCTTTAATGGCTCTTTAAAAATGGTAATATAAAAGCAAAACATCTTGAAGTGCCCCAAGAGCTTTAGGAGGCTGTTTTCAATAGGAAGTTTCTCTTGGGAGACAAAGTCCCTTTGAGACACAATGTGCTCAAAAATCAATTGCTTTTGAAAGTGGAAGTTTGGCACCCGTGAAAGGCTGTCAAATAGCAGCCCACAATCCCAAAACTATGTATTAAAAGGAGACTCACGTCATACTGCTGCTTGCTTAGACCAGACCTACAGTCCCAATCTCCTGGGCTGGACCATGTCATTAATGCCCAACCTGTTTGTGTCCTACAGGCAAGCGGCTCTTGTGTTTTGTCTAGTAAAATCACCCAACAGTGCTGCCAGCTGGGTGGCCTGTGCCCAAAATCTAAGCATCACACATGAGGCACGAGCCGCTCCGTGGCATTGGCAAGGATAGGCACCGCCGACCCCCACCGAGCGGGAGCGAGCAAGTGGGGCCAGACCTGTAATCCCAAGTGGAGGAAAAACCCAGCCTAAGGGATGTCATCAAATTAACAAAGCAAGCAGTTCCTTCTCCAAAAAAACTCTGCTGGCTTCTTCCCATCCAGCTGGGCTTTACCCTGTGGACTTGACCCCTTTTCTCAGGGCTGGAGTTCAAGTGACCTACGTCTAATTTCTCACCACCTTCTGATGAGTGTTTTCATAACACTTTTCTCCTTCCCAGCTTTGGGCACCTGCCAGAGCTCAGCCAGAGCTGAAATCCTTTTGCTCTTTGACATCTAATTTTGTCCTCCACGGGATATTTCCTGGAGGGCGCGCAGGAGTCTTGAGAGAGGCCACCCGGCCCTGCGATGGGAGGAATCGGTGCTGACAGGGATCGCGGTGGTGTTTTGTGGTCTTATAAGTGGTTATCAAGCACCAGGACTGACTGGCCTATGCCAGGGCTAGCACAGAGCACATCCATTGGATGATCAATGCCTGGCAGTGATGCAGAGGGGCCAGAGTGGCTGTGGTAGGAGAGGGGAGGAAGGTGGGCAGGGGGGAGGGAGGGTAGCACATCTCCTGCCCAGCCATGTCCTCCCCTCCTCTGCCAGTGGGATTTGATGCAGGATCGTGTGCCGGTGCCCATGCATGGACCTAGGGCACTCGAGGCTGGTCCTGCAGCCCCAGCTCTGCCTTACCCCAGGAGAGATGGCAAAAGGCTGGATGGGAGAAGCGGAAATGGCTGGAGGTGCGTGGGAGAGATGGGAGAAGAAAAGTCAAACAGCTCTTTGGAGAGGAGTTGGGGAGTAGGTTGAGGATGGAGGAGATGGGACCGGGACCCTGCATGCCGGGGAGGGGGCAGCAGAAGTGGAAACCATAGCCCCACAATCTGAAGCTTGTTGCTGTGCTGGAAACCAGCTGTCAGGAGGGTCCGACGGTGTGGTGTGGCATCCAGCAGCGAAGGGGGAAGGTGCGTGTAGGAGGCCACTGGCTGCCATCCTGCTGTGGGCCCTTCTCTGGGCTGTGCTGCCTGTCGGCGTGGGCACAGGGCTGACCTGAGACCACTGGAAGTGGCATCAGGGGTTCCACGAGAAGATGCTGGATTACCTACAGGAGAACTGATTGCACTAACGATGACTTGGATTTTACAGGGACTGGAATACTGCAGGTGGAAAGGAGGCATTTCTTCAGCCTTATGCCCACGCTCCTCTTTCCTTGAACTAGCCATTTTCTTTCCCCATCTTTGCAGACATATGCCCTCCTGCATATGCCCTCCTCTCCCTGCTATCTGGCTTCCGGGTGACGTTAGTTTTGCAGGTCTTTGTAGCTATGCTTTCGCTCTAAGCTCACAGCAGAAGGTGCACCTCCTGGTCCCTGCTTCCTAGGGCTGGTGGGCTCCTCCCAGGTGCTTTTAGCCCAACAGCGATCCAAGAGCTGCTAACAGTGTGAATTCTGCAGGGGTCTAGGCTTACTTATTTGACCTAATCTGGTTTGGTGTGTTATTTTCTCTCTTCCACTAGTTCTTGCAGTGTATTTGGAGCCTTTGTGGCTGAGATGGAGCCCTCTGAGCCTCTTATGCTGCCTAAAGCCTGCAGTTCTGGAGATACGAAGCACTTTGGGTTATGTATCTCCATCGGCATGGAAGGTAACCCACCCTTTACAGCCTTTTCATTGCCCAACGGTTGCTTTGCGGGACAGGGAAGCTGTCATGTGTGCCCTGGACGCAGCTGACATGCATTTGGAAATGCCTCTGGCCCATGCACAGGGAGAGGAGCCCTCTGTTGGTGCCTCTGCTCATTAGACATCTCTGCAGCCTGTTGATGCTCCTCTCACGTATAAGAGTCTGAGCTGGTGCCAACAGCTCTGCACTTTGACATGGAAGTGGCCAAACTCTGGTTTTGGTGTCCTAGGCTGTCTTTGATCTGTTGCCTTGCTGCCCCAAGCTTACGCACCCCAACCCAAGCTATTCCCCAAGGTGTACCCCTCTTTCTCAACAGCCATGAGAAACATCCTCCTTGTGGTGTTTCCAAAAGGAAAAATATGTCCTCGGTTGCTGTAAATAGCACAGAGAAATGATTTCTCATGATCCTGCTAGGACCAGTGTTTCTGTTGCTTGAGTCTCATAAGCTCCCTGGGCAAATGTCAGTGGAGAGCCCTCCTCACCACTCTGTTGCTGGGCCCTTCCCATGCTGTTGACTTCACACAGGCCTTTAGGAGCCCCATGGGAACCAGGACCCTGACTGTCCCAGGTGCTGTGAGAAACAGCCCTTTCCTCTGGGAAGTCAAGCCCTGCAAAGGGAAGAAGAACGTACCCACTTTGCACATGCCAAAGGAAGCTTGGAGACCCTCATTGCACTTGAGTTGCCTGATAATTAGGTGTTGAACCTGCAGGTATGAGTCTGGGATCCTTTCATATGGATAGTCACCGACTTCTCCTGATTGTCAGTTCTATTATAGGTATCTCAGGTGTCCCAAGTGTTCAACAAATGCCAACACTGAGGTGTCTGTGGTTGGGTGAGGTGGTTCCCGTCCTACTTGGGTACGTTACAGTGCTCACAGTATGACTGCCACTCACTTCTGCCCCACATGACCATGGGTTTCATACACCCCAGGCTGTGTCCTGTCCGCACACTGGGAACGGTGGGGAGGGAAAATAGAGCAAACTTGTCTTACCCTTTCTGGCTCCATTTCTAGTCTTGTGCAGAAGCTCTATACCTGCAGCCCCAAGAAGGGCTCCCAGGCAAGGGTCACAGATGCTGCTCCACTCCTGTGATTAGCTAGAGCTTCATCCCCTTTCTGAAGGTACAGCCTGAGCAGGGAGAGGCAGAGATACAGGGAGGCTGGAGCCAGCGTCTTTTTACTATTGTGGTGACTGTGGCAAAACAGCATGTTCCAGGCCACCTGTGTGGCCACTGGCAAAACAGACCAGCCTGAATTCACACCCATGGGCTCATGCTGTGCAGAGATACAGCAGCAAATCGCAAGGGTCAGAGGTATGGCTGTCCTGGCCAAGGAAAGCACATGGACCAACAGAGCCATCACTCTGTCCACGGGAGAGTATTCCCATCCAAAGGATGTGGCAATGTGTCCCCAGGTGCAGTCTGGTAACCAAACAAGTCCCTTGCAGCGTGTTCCTCATGTCTGAGGCTCCCCCATGCATCACTTCCAGGCTGGCACAGAGAGAAAACTGGCCAGGAAAAAAGGAGGATATTTCCCATCTGGAAATAGGGCCGTACACAGGGAGTCGTGCTCCCAGCTCCCATGCATCTATGAATCAGCCTCTTCCCAGCCCTTGGGGAAAGTGCCGCCAGAGACAGATCGGGCATATGGAAATTTCAGCCCTTAAGTCAAATATTATTTCAAAGCTAATGACAAACAAAATCTATTTTTGCAGTGGTCTTGTTTAAAATATTTCCCCTTAATCCTCTTGAAATAGCAGTAATTGAAAACGGTTCTTTGAGATGCCAGTGCATACTTCTTTAATTATATCCTGCGCTGCCTGTTTCCAATGAAAGGGCCCTATCTGTTTGCAGTTACTGGCCTTATGAAAACCAGGCTTGGGCCAAGTCAGCGGGAACCAAAATAAGAAACGTTTCCCTTCAGAGGCATCATTTGAGCTAATTAGCTTTAATCAGCCCAGAAACATCTCTTTGAGATTTCTTCCCCTGCCTTGGAGCTTGTGTGCATCCAAGCAGCCCCGAGGGTGAGGGCTGGCAGGGCCGTGCCATCTTTTTGTCTCTTTGTCCCCAGGTGCCAGGCACCGTGACAAATCCTTGCTGATGCGCCCCCGAGTGTTTTCCGGGAAAGGCTGAGCCTGGCAATGCCTTCAGTGGCTGACCAGGGCTGCAAAATCATAGCATGGTGCAAGGGAAAGAGACACCCTCTGCTGGAGCAAAAACTCAGGACTTTACAGGCAGTTTGAGCCGATGAGGAGTTTTTTCCTGGGGTGGGATGGAGCTACTCTACAAGGACTGCGGTGTTTTTACAAACCTGCATTCATCATATTACGAAGAGGGAACAATGAGCCACTGTCCAGAGACACCATCATCCTTCGGAGGTGAGGACCTGACTTTTAGAAGGAGTTTTCTGGGTGGGAGCGGGTGATGTGCAGCAGAGCAGCTGCCATCTCGCGTCCCCGAAGCATGAGCCGGAGCATTGCCAAACCTACGTGGGTAGGTTTTTGAAGGCCAAGGCTGCGAGGGGGGGAGCAGGTAAGAGTGGGTGGCTGATGGGACGTCTTCCCAGCCCCAGGGCAGCAGGTAAGCTGGAGGGCTGCTCCAAGCCAGGGCTGCGAGGTTTTGCACAGGCTGTTCCCAACAGCAGAGGTGAAGCAGAGCCCTGTTGCTGCGGCATCGGCGGTTAATTATAAAGAGCATCCCTGCGCTTAAACAGGGGCTTAAATCTCAGCGCTTTCGCTCTGCTTCTGTGAAGGTGGCGGGATTGGAGTGATGCCGCCACCCAGGGGGACGTGGGGTTGCCCCCCAGTTTAGGGGATGAGGGGCTCAGGTGCGCAGCCAGGCTGGGAGCGGGACGGTGCTTCGGCACAAGCCCGGGCACGGCGGCTCCGTGCTGGACCACGGCCACCTTTGTTAAAATCCCCATCCCGGGGTGGCGGAGCGGGTCCCCCGCGTCCCACAGGGGGACCCGAGAGACCGCGTCTGCCGCGACGCCGCAAGTTCCAGCCCGGTCCCCGCGGGGCTCAGCCCCGGAGCCAGGGGAGGCTGAAGAGCAAACCGTGTTGGAACAGGTCCAGAGGAGGCCACGAAGATGCTCAGAGGGCTGGAGCCCCTCTGCTGTGAGGACAGGCTGAGAGAGTTGGGGGTGTTCAGCCTGGAGAAGAGAAGGCTCCAGGGAGACCTTGCAGCAGCCTTCCAGTACCTGAAGGGGGCTACAGGAAGGATGGGGAGGGACTCTGGATCAGGGAGCGACGCAATAGGACGAGGGGTAACGGTTTTAAACTGAAGGAGGGGAGATTTAGATTGGATATTAGGAAGAAATTCTTTCCTGTGAGGGTGGTGAGGCACTGGAACAGGTTGCCCAGGGAAGCTGTGGATGTGTTACCAAAGACAGACCTCTGCTTTGTTTCTAAAATAATTGTTTCTTACTAACCTTCTTACTGTGTGAGAAAATAGCTAATTACTGACTTTCTTACGGTGTAAAAAAGTTAGTCACTGAGCTCATGTTACAGGTAGTGATAACGAGGGACAACCAGAAGCAGTTAATCACTTCAAAGTTCTTCTATACATCAAGTATGTACTCCTATACCAATTAGGACAGAGTTACGGCTACTTCAAAGAACATCCTTATTATCTTCAAGAAGTTGGCGAACTGACGGCAAACTTTTACTGTCCTGAGATGAGTCAATACCTTAAAAGGATAATGTGAGGAAGGGTCTCCTTACCCAAACGACCACTGAGACACTCACTCTTGTGCAGAAGTGTTTTGCCGACACAGCAAAATTTGATACGCATGTGCAAAAAGACTATTCGGTCATCCTAATGAACATGTAACCCTAGGAGGAGTTATGTATTAGGTAGGCGGAATTATGTGAATATTTTGTGTATAAATTATGGGTGAATATCCCCGGTACGGTGTGCTAGATTTGGGGGTTTTTCCCCCTAGCACCCAATGTCGAATAAAACAATACCTCCTCTCTAAACTACTTTTAGTTTTGGGGGCTTTTATTTCAGGTAGCAGATGCCCCATCCCTGGAGGTGTTCAAGGCCAGGCTGGATGGGGCTTTGAGCAGCCTGATCTGGTGGGAGGTGTTGGAACTAGATGACCTGTAAGGTCCCTTCCAACCTGAACCATTCTATGATTCTATGAGTTGGGTACCATCGGATGCCCCCACGTGTGTTGGAGTGGGATGCTGATGTACCGGTGGGGGTCTGGTTGTGGGCGCTGCCAGAGGAGCTGGTACCCAGACCGTGGCACCAAGCGGGGAGCAGGGTGCTCAGTGCCTGCAGGTGAAAGAAGGAGGGGAAAGGCAGGGATACCATCCATGCACTTTCCACCCACCCGTGCTTGGTGCCCGTGGGGTGGGATTTGGGGCAGAGCTGTCAGGCTTCCCCACAGTCTGGACCCCACAGCTCTGGGCTCGCTCAGCATCATGGCTGTGGGCACTGGAGAGCCTAGACATGCCCTGGACCACTGTGCCCTGCGAGCCTGGGGCCAGAGAACTGGCCGTATCCACACTGAAACCAGTCTGGGGCTGTTAACCCTTCCTGCTGTAAGCATCTGTTGCTGCATCTGGGCTATTTTGGACAGGAGCTGGATTAATTTCACCAAAATCCTTCTCACCTGCTGTTTAACCTGCACCAAGATTAAGCCCAAGGGAGGAAATGGCCTCGTTAGCTTCAGTCTTGGGGCCCTGAGGGCACTAATGGGCTTTAACTGGCCCAAGTAGCTTCACCTGGGACCCCCACCCACACACCCACAGCCGTGGGCACAGGAGTCCTATTTAAGCTCAGCCTCAAGCACTCACTCTTTTCCTAAGCATTTTTGCAAGACTTTGTCTGTATTGAATTTTGAGTAGGAAAGGGTCTGGTTTTGGCACCCTTCCTAATGGTATTACGTTCTTTTTCTTTTTTTTTTCTCTCTCTGTAGGTAGGATGCTTCCCCAAGCCAGGGGAAGTGAGCTGGGATTTTAATTAAATTCGGACTGGATGGTACTGTGAAGATTCCTGCTAGGGTGGGCTGTGGGCTCCAGGGCTGTCCTGGCTGAGCCTGAGTGCCTGCGGACACAACAAAAAGCCGGGAAAGCAACCAGCAAACCTTGCTGTCCTGTTTCTTGTCCCTGGACTGACCCAGGCAGAGCAGGTGTGAGAAGAGCGAGCCATAAATAGCAACTCCTGCATCGCTTGTGGGGGGCTCCAGGCTCTTTCAGAGTCCAAGGGCAGACTTAAAAATTCAGCAGGTAAGTTACTGGATATCTTAATGCATATGAACTTGGGCCTAGAGGCAACATCATCTCCTTAAAACCCCTGCAGAGTACAGCCCTGTCACCTTGCGGGAGGAGATAGTGTTGTCATGTAGCCAACCTGCAGGGCTGGGAGCAGCAGGCTCCATGGGAGATCCAAGTGCTCGGAGCCAGCAGCATGAGCAATGTCTTGTAATGTCGTGAAAGGCTTCAGATGGGGCTTTTTGAGATATTTTTTTTTAATTTTTGGGGTTTTTTTTGGCCAAATGCTGAGGAACCAGAGATTATAAAGAGTCTGCTGGGAAGACAGCAGCCCTGGGAGCAGAAGATGCTGCAGCAGCCTGGTGACGCCCAGCACAAACTCCGTGTGTCGGGCCTCACGTTACACCTGCCCAGCAGGTAGGGTTTAGTCCAGGAGCAGCCTGGTATGAGACTGGGGGCTTTTCTGCCCCGCATACCTAAATATCTTACGGTTGCATCTTGTCAGGGCTTCCTACGGGCCTGGCTGGTGATCCAGGGAAACCTAAAGGGCAGGAGACATTGGCTGTGAACAGAAACTGATGCAGAAGCTGGTACAGAAAAATGGGGAAAATATTCTTTGCAAGCTTGTTTGCTGGGGCATTTAAAAGTAGTTACAGGAGCAGAAATGAGCGATTGCTCACTTTGCTGACTGCTCCCTGTGCACTTGGAGAGATTTATTGACTGGTAGCAGAAGATCAGATCCCCCTGTTCCAGATTGTCTGTGCAGCTGAGCACTAATTATGGTTAATGGTTGTATTGAAGTGGATAATTCTTTTTCTAGTATGACAGCAAGAATAATATGATTTAGCAATATCCCTACAGCTAAAAGGCCAGAGACTGTTCCGAGGTTATTTCTGCAAGCGTTGCACAACAGGCGGAGCAATGGCAAGAAAACAATGGGAAAGGACATTAGTGGTACTGATTTCCTTCCATGCTAATCCAGGGTTTGGGGATGGGGTTAGCCAACAGAATTGCTCATCCATCTGGGTACAGGGGAGCTCCTGGGGCAGAAAGCCACAGGGGAACAGCCCCAGTGATGAACAGCCATGTGGAGATGGTTTTCTTCTCCAGCATCCTAGACTGCAAGGGGCTTAGGAGTGCATGGAGGTCTGCCAGAAGTCCTCTCCACGCAAAAGCTGCCAGCTCCTACTCAGTAGATGCGCAGTAGAGAGTCATAGAATCATAGAATGGTTCCGGTTGGAAGGGACCTTAAAGATCACCCAGTTCCAACCCCCTGCCCTGGGCAGGGACACCTCCCACCAGACCAGGCTGCTCCAAGCCCCATCCAGCCTGGCCTTGAACACCTCCAGGGATGGGGCAGCCACAGCTTCTCTGGGCAACCTCTTCCAGTGCCTCACCACCCTCACAGGAAAGAATTGCTTCCTGATATCCAATCTAAACCTCCCCTCTTTCAGTTTAAAACCGTTACTCCTCGTCCTATCACTCCATTCCCTGATAAAGAGTCCCTCCCCATCTTCTCCTTCTCCTCTACATTTGAGAGACTCTCCCTTATTCTTACACACCTCAGACATTCAAATTATTTTGTGAGGATTGGGGCTGGTATCGAGAAAAAGAGGGCAGAAGGACATAGCCACATTGAAGTGCAGGTGCCAAAGAACAAGGGGGCTGTGTTGGACGCCTTGCTGGTCAAAGCCTTTTGCTTTGTACCATGAGGAATTTGGTGCTTTCACTTCAATGTAATCGCGATGACTGTCTGGGAATGGGGCATGGGAAGTGTAGACAGGTTGTGGGTGCAAAGGTGAGCAGAATAAGCGATACAAACATAAAGACATCTTAGCGGTAGGGATATTGCTTTTGAATGTGTAATATGAGGAAGTTATAAAACATATAAATACATAACACAGCTCACAGAGTCACAGGAGTACGTGACCAAATACAATGTAGAGAAAGCAACCAACAGGGCAAATAAAATATAGGCTAGAATTCAGGCTGGGGCAGCTCCTCGGGGTGCCTTCCCTGGCGCAGTGGTGGTTTGGCATCCTGAAAGGGCAGAGCCAGATGGAATGCGAGTGTGGATGTGAAAACTGGGATGCAAGGTAGGCTTTTGTGTGATAGACCCTGACTTTGAATGGAAAAGGCATCAGGACTTCACCTCTCGAATCAGAGTTTTTCCCAGGTTGCCTGGCACAGAAATCAGACAAACTGGATCGTGTATGCAATGCCAGTGCCCGTTTAAGCATCTGGATGCGTTTTAGTTTATAAGTGTATTAAGTATTTCCAGTATATGACTGGGAGCTATAAATATTCCCACAGTGACAGTAGGATACTTCTTAGTAAGGCTTTATTCAAGCCAGGCTTAGAGCAGCCTGTGTACAGGAGTCACAGGAGGGAGCTAGAGATGAACTTCAGGCTTTTAAGTTGTAGGAGGGTCACGTTTCCCTTTTTTTTTTTTTTTTCCTTTTTTTTTCCTTCCTCTTTACCATAGGCATGAAGGCTAGAAATCTACATTGTAAAGAAAACTGATATTCTTTATTTAACAGCTTAGCCCCTGAAGCTTGAGGCAGCAGGCTGCCTCACCCCAGAGCTGTTTTCTATGGTTTGAAGCTCTCTCCTTCCCCTTTTTGAGTTCAAAACCACCTGCAAACAAAGCTCTAATTACCTGCCTGGCCAAGATTAAGACTTGTGGGTTGATTTTTAAGGCAGCCTGCTTTCCCTGGCTCCTGCTCCAAGCAGCTCTCGAGGCTGCTAAGCGTTTTCCCCAGCTCGGTCAGGAGCTCTCGCAGTGGGGAACACCCCTCTAGGGTTCCCGATGGTGAGTTGGGACCTCCGCACTCGGTCTGTCCCCAGGTTGCGGGGAACTGGGATGTGATCCCACCCTCATCCCTCTGCTCTCCTTCCCGCCCTGCAGGTGGGCCACTGCAAGCTGGACGCTTCTAGGAGGGTTTGCGTGACTTCTCCCTTGGCGTCCCTCATGAATGACCGTGTCCACAACAAATCTGTGCACAGGGAGGAGAAGTCAGTAAAAATCCTCCCCCTCTGCAGCTCGGGTGGGTGCTGCGGAGCTGGGCTGCTGCAGTCAATGACCTTCCCCTGAGCACCTCCTCGGGGTTGGAGCAGCCTTTCAGAGAGAAGGGACATTGTCTTCTTTAGGTGGGTTTCTTGTAACCGGCAATTACGAGCACTAAAACTGAAATGAGGTAACTTGATTCCCTGCTCCTGGGGAACAGCACTGGCCTGCAAAAAGAAAAAGGAGCTTGTGCCATGCATGAGGATCTGGGTGGACATTTTGCTCCTGCTTCACCTTGGAGGAAGCAGCCAGGCTAGCGGTGAAGATGTGCAGCCTTTAAGAGCCCATCTCCTCTGGCTCCTGAGCATCCTGCCAGCCCTCAGCCATAGCAGCATCATGGGCAGGGCTCGCAAACTCCAACCTGCACCCTGGATCTTGTGATCCTCACTGGAGGAGATGGGACAAGAACTGCCCAGGTGGAAATGCAGCACTGGAGGTGCTGGGCTTGATTAACCTTCCTTGTTTTGCAGCCTTCATCCCACAGAACATCCTAAACCTCTGGCAAATTTCTCCACTGAAGCAAGGAGGGGATCCTTGTCTTTCCATGAGGCACCTAAGAAAAATGCGGTGGTTCACCCTGTAGATGGCAACTTGCAAGTCAACTCTTCCATGCCATGGGGGCTCGAAGGCATGAAGTAAGGTCTTGTGTTTGCCCATGGAGGTTTGCTCTCCTGGTAGTCGCCGCATTCCTGCTCCAGGGTGGTTAAACTCAATACCTTCTGCTGGGTACCTCTCACTCGAGGACAAAAGGGAAAGCCCAGTTAATTAGCAGGAGTTACATGATCGTTAAATCCACAAAACCTGTTCCAGGCAGGTGTGGTCACAAAGCACCCCGGAGCAGTTTTGTGCTAAGATTTGAGCCGCTGGTGTCCTGTTCGCTGAACAAAGGCTGTGTTGTTCCTCCTCTGGTGGGGGTGTGCAGAAAAACAGCTGAAAACTTGCAATCCCAGTCTGGGACCTCACCAAGACTTGGGGCTCCAAGCAAGGCTTGCACGTTTGTGATGGAAGACAGCCATCCTCCAGCCAGGGACCCTAGGGAGGTCCCTGCCAAAATACTAGCAGGGCAGGGGTAGGAG
Source organism: Rissa tridactyla (assembly GCF_028500815.1). Classification (NCBI taxonomy): domain Eukaryota; kingdom Metazoa; phylum Chordata; class Aves; order Charadriiformes; family Laridae; genus Rissa; species Rissa tridactyla. Next base: position 23,846,671 of record NC_071473.1, read on the forward strand.
AAGCAGCCGGAGCAGGGATTTTCTTGAGGGGAAAGAAAACCCTTGGGAGTACTGTGTCCAGCTTAGGAGTCCTCAGCACAAGAAGGACATGAACCTGTTGGAACAGGTTCAGAGGAGGCCACAAAGGTGATCAGAGGGCTGGGGCCCCTCTGCTGTGAGGACAGGCTGAGAGAGTTGGGGTTGTTCAGCCTGGAGAAGAGAAGGCTCCAGAGGGACCTTAGAGCCCCTTCCCGTCCCTAAAGGGGGCTACAGGAGAGATGGGGAGGGACTCTGGATCAGGGAGTGTAATGATAGGACAAGGGGTAACGGTTTTAAACTGAAGGAGGGGAGATTTAGATTAGATATTAGGAAGAAATTCTTTCCTGTGAGGGTGGTGAGGCACTGGAACAGGTTGCCCAGAGAAGCTGTGGCTGCCCCATCCCTGGAGGTGTTCAAGGCCAGGCTGGATGGGGCTTTGAGCAGCCTGGTCTGGTGGGAGGTGTCCCTGCCCAGGGCAGGGGGTTGGAACTGGGTGATCTTTAAGGTCTTTTCCAACCCAAACCATTCTATGATTCCCATGTTTGGGAGCAGACCCCATGGGTTGTCCATGTCTGTAGCAGCTCTGGCCCCAGATGAGCTGCAGCAATTGCTGCGAGTGTGGCAGTGCCCCTCTGCATGGCAAGAGCTGCGTAGGACCAGCTGGAGCGACGCTTCACCTGGGTTGTGGTGGAGGCATTTGGCACATGTGTCCTTGTGGGCCTCTGCCCCCGCGAGGTTGTGTAAGGCTTGGAATGGAGCAGAAGCTGGGTAAACACCTGGGTGCCTGCGTTCCAGGTGATTGCCCAAGAAAAGGACAATCCCATGTGATATCCCGAAAGCCAGGTACCTTTGAGTGGCTTATGCTGCAACGGGGGTGGCAGTGGCTTCCTGTGGGGTGTTACCTGATGCTCTCAGGAGTTTCTGGGTGCTCTAAGGATCCTGCCTGTCCCCAGACAGCACCACTGGAAAACAGCACATGGGCAGGGAAAAAAAAGGAGGGAGGACAGAGAGAGGCTCTGCCTGAGGATGAATCCCAGAGAAGGCATGGAGATGGGCTGTAGGTCTGCAGGACACCAAGCTCCAAGGCTGGGTGGTAGGGTAGGGGGAAAGGGTTTAGAGGAGAGATGTCTTTGAAATAAAAGATTTCATGGGGAGACATTGTGAGTTTTCGGTTGGTTTGTCCTTGTCTGGAAAGGTGACTGTGGTGAGTGAGCCGTGAAGCTGAAGGCAAGCGATGCCTGAAAGGCTGTGGATCACAACAGCTCCCTAGGGAACAGCAAAACCAATTTTCAGGACCGACAGGAGGGTTAAGGAGAGTAAGAAGACCCTGTTGCATTTGCTCCCCCATCACAAGGTGTTGATGCTGTGCCTCCCTTGGGGTGCTCCATCCCTCAGCCCCGAATCTAATGGGAAGAGTCCTGCAGCCATTTCCTGGAAGGATTTTGCTCGCAAACAAAAATGAGGAAGAAGGGTGGGGAAAAGCAAATGAAAAATGTATCTTTAGCTGTGTTCAAGAAAAAACAAGAACCAGCCTGGGAAGCACTCCGACACAATTAGTGGAGAGCAAATGGGATGTGCATGCTCTTGTTTACTGCCTGGCTTTTTGTAGCTCCGGCTGCTGATTTATTGTCCCGCGGCTGCCGCAGTGCTGCTGGCTGCTCCGGAGGGCTCTGCCCGGCCCAGCGCGGGGTGTTTCTCATTTCACACTTCAAAGATGGTTGAACAATGTAAGCTGCGCATCAAAGGGTTGAGCAGAGCCCGAGGGATGCGGGGGGAGAGGAGGATCGCTGGCCCCAGGGGAGTCGTGGGCGCCCGTGGGGCGTGGGGCTCCGACACTCCCCAGCCGGGCCAGCGGCGCCTCCGGCAAGTTTGGTTCATCCCTGGCTGCTAATGGAGTCGGGAGCCCAGCTGTGGCTCTGCGGTCATGCTGGGCAGCATGCTCCGACAGAGATCAGAGGAGTCCCCGGGGATGTCCCCCCCCATGGGGCTGAAGGCTGCTCCTGGCGGGTGCCCAGCTGGCCCTGGCCTGACTGTTGCCATCAAGGTGCTGCGCAGGGGTTTATTCCCCCTCCATACACTTAAGGGATCTTCCTCTTCCCAGCTGAAATGCTCCGTGGGGAAGCATCTGGCTCTTGCCGTGGGGGTTGTGCTGCATCCAGTGCCACAGAGCCTGGTCTGTCTGAAGCAGGAGCCGTGTGGCTCGTGGGCAAGCTGCCGTCCAGCCTTGCAGCCGGGGTCTGTGCCGAGCATCCTTCCGGCTGCTGTCTCGGGGAGCCTTCAAAGCAAAGGGGTCAGAAATGGAGGATTTTTCACCTTCTGCTTTGCCGCCTCTACCAGTGGGAGAGTTGAGGGTGGCTGCGTGGGGACTGGCTGTGGTGGCCAGTGACCCCTACCCACCACTGCCCTTGGTTAATGAATACACGTGTGTCCCTTGGTGCCGGCGCCCTGATGGCAGCCAGGACAAACAGCTGCAATCTCACCAGCTGTGCGTGGGGCTGGGATCGCAGCTCCTGTCCCTGCAGGTTGTCCCCCGTAGGATTCCCGTTGCTGTGCTGTAACCCCCTCTGAGCATTGCAGGAAGCCATCTCCAGCCTCAGCCGTGCCACCGGTGCGAGGCAGCTTCGAGCTGGAAGGTGGCAGGTTTTTGCAGGTGCCACTGCTTTTTCCTGACTGTTCGTGCTCTTTTGGATGTTAGGAGCCCTCTTCTGCTCTCACTTTCCCATAACACATGATAAAGAGTCAAACAGGAGTTTGCAGATGTTGGGCAGAACTACTTCTAGTGCCATTAGAAATGTTGAAGCTTTTGATTTTGATTTTTTTCCAGGGGGGAAAAGACCCAAACTTTCTCCTTTTCCTTGCCTATTCACACCTGCAGTTCTTCCCTTTTTTTTGGGGGGGGGGGGGGGATCAAAAAATTTTTATTTTTTTTTTTTTCCTTTTGAGGAAAATGGCAGCTGGGATATAATTAGTTAAGATGTCCATGGCCTTTTCCCCTTTTGGATGTTTAACAGCTGTGTCACTCCAGGTAAATGATTGACTCTACCTTTGTTCCCCTCCTTCTGCCTTGGATTGACCTTTCCTACCCTATGCCAGGGCCAGGGCCAGGAGCAGGCACGTGCTCTTGCCGTGCAGTGCTCCTGGGTGGCATTTTCTGACAAGTGTTTTAATTCGGAGAAGTCTCCTCCTCCTCCTCCTCCAGGTTGTGTCCTGCAGGAGAGGATCCGCACCTCCTCTAGTCTGGGAATCCATAGAGCCAGCTTGGCAGTTCGTTTGTATTAAGTCAACTTAATCATGTCTCCAAAGCCATTCCCTTGAAAGCCCAACCAATTTGGCAGGGAGTGGCAAAATTAACGCTTTCATTCTTTTTCACTTTGATTGTTCAATCATTTTTCTGGCATCCTCTGCTTTATTTTATTTCAAGTCAGTTTAGGATGAATGAACAGCCCAGCTTAGGCAGCTTTAGAGGCGCCAGCAGCTTTCAAGCGGGTGTACTCCCAGCTGAACGGTTCTCCCCCGGGACCCGTCTGGAGGCAGGGGTTTGATGGATGAACTCACACAAAGAGACTTAGATGAAGAGCGCCAAGATGGATTGGGATTTGCCAACGGACTCCTCCGCACTTGCCTGCTCTTTGTCCTTCCCCACGGATGTCCTCTGGAACACTCTTGCCCCACTTATTAGAAGTGGGTAAAGTGGTCAGAAATTTTGGACAGGAACCTGCCTGACGCTGGGGTGCCTTGTCCCCGTGGTGCCACTGCCAGCTGCCCTCTTTGCAGGGGAATAACTGCAGCGCTGGGGTGGAAGGATGGGGTGAGTTGGGCAGCCTGGTCCTACCTGCTTTTCTTGATGACATGGGCACTGTCATACCATTTTGGAGTGGGGGGGCACGGTGCAGGCACCTGAGAGTGCTCGCCCCACGGGCTGGAGGTGGCTGCCGCTGCTCGGTGACCCTGGCCTCTATCTCACAATCATTTCAGTCCAATGCTTTATTTCCTAATTTAGGAGCTCTGCGCCCACAGCTCCTCCTCACGTTACAGCTCCGGGCTTGCTAAAGTCCAAACAAGCGCAAGTCACTCATGGAAACAGCCCCTCAGCTCTGGCCCTGCCTCCCGTGCGATGCTGCATAAAAGAGCTTGACTCTTTCGGGGAGCTCCTCCTCAGCTGCCGTTCCTCTCCATCAGGGAGACCCCGGCTACCCAGGAAAGCCCTTCCACCCTGCCCAAAACTCCTACCTGGGGGCTGCACGGGAAGCAGGTGAGCAAGGATGGGAGACAAAACCCCCCGGGCTTGTTTAAGGAGCTGGGGCAGTTGTGCTGGGGAGGAGGTACCCTGATTCCACAGGGCATTGCCTGGGGCTGCGGACCCACGTGGGGGAGCGTGTCCTCCCGGTCTCGGCTCCACCACAGCCACCTTCTCCTCCAGGCAGGACAGCATGGTGCGGCGTGTGGCGGTGGTGGGCGCGGGCGTCAGTGGACTGGCGGCCACCAAGTGCTGCCTGGAAGAGGGGCTGGAGCCCACCTGCTTCGAGCAGAGTGAGAACGTCGGGGGGCTCTGGTACTACACGGTGAGTGACTTTGGCTGCCTGGTTTCAGAGCTGGCTGGGGAAACTTTGTGTCCTCAGGGCTGGGGGGCTGCATCCCATGTGCCTGCACCCTCTTGCTCTGCTCTGATGGGTGCACGTGGGAGGGCTTGGCTGGTCCAATAGAGGTCTCCAGGCCCCCTCCCTCACCCTGGGGACAGCCTGGCCCTCCCTTGGCTTGCTGAGCCAAGTCCCCTCTGAACTGCCAGCCCCTTGCCTTTGGGGATGGGGGGAGCTGCCAGCTTCTCCCCAGCTAAGGGGCTGCAAACCCCCCCGGGGCTGCTCCGAGGACATGCCCCCATTTCCTTCAAAGCCCATGGAGATAGGGACGGCTCTGAAATGCAGATCTTCAGGCCCCGCAAGAGCCTCCCTGCAGGGCAGCCAGCTGTCACCCCGCCTCAGGGACACTCCCGGGTAGCTCTCCATGTAGCTTTTACATAGTGTCCGTGCACCATGGAGCCAAAAAGGAACCCAAATGAATACTTAGAAGGTGAGACCCAGAGCCCCCTTGTGCCACGTGCCCACCCGCTGGCAGGCTGGGGACAAGGGATTGATTTGGGGTGGGATCGTGGTTGCAGGAGTGGCTCAGGGTGCCAGTAGGGAAAGGAATTGAGCCCGTGTGAGTTAAACCCTGGAGCAGAGGGGAGGGCAGAAAACTTGTCGTGGGTGATCTGAAACGTTCGACTCATCTAAAACAAGGACCACATGTTTTCGGTCTTTTCTGGGGAGGGGTCCAGCGAATTCCTCCAGAAAGTTTGGCAATACTTTTTGATATTTATAACGGAGAATTTCAGAACACAATATCACCACTGAGGAGAAAAGTCAAAACCACTTTGTCTCCTTCTCTGTTATTTCCAATTTGGGTTTTTGGTCATTTTTTTTTTCTTTTATTATAAGTTGGTAATTTTTTGGCCAACTCAAATATGAATTTTCCAATGCAGAACCCCCGCTGCATTTTTTCCCAGCTCTGTCCTAGCATCAAAGCCGCCAGGGAAGGGAAACCTGTGTTTCATGCTGTTAAGTGCCAAGTGTCAAGGCAGACATAGCAGGTGTCCCCATGATGGGGACAGGGTGATGTGTGGGGCTGGCCGTTTTGGGCAGGACGGGACCAAGCCAGCCCAGGCCCCACTGCATGCATGGTGTTCTTGGGGATTTTGGCAGATCCCTCATGTCCTGCCCTGCTAGATGTCAGTGGGACTCTGGCCAGCTGGCACGGGCATTGCTGGGTGGTAGGGACAAGCCTCCAGCCACGTCCGAGGCCAGACCTGCCCCACGGTTGCACAAAGCATGGGTAGCCAAGACACTGCGCCAAAGCAAACGTGCCCAGCTGGGCTTCTGCCTTTTGCTTGTGCAATTGCCAAGACCACGTGCACAAAGGAGTAATGTCCAGGCACGCCTGAGGCATTTTGGAAGATTTACAGGCAGACCAGGAGGAATCTGGGCACTGGGAGGTCCCACGTTACTTGTCTCCTGTGATATTTTGCCCATGTCCACATGCATGAGTGTAGCTATGAGTCACGCCAGACCTCCTGATGCTTTCTGCATGTGCAGTGGAGAGGCTCTGGCATGGTCCTTCCACAGTGCTCCCTTCCCCTGAGGTTTCCACTTTCCCTGGCAGATGCACGTGTAACCGGCTCCTAAATGCATAGGGTGATGCAGACCCTCCTCCTGGCCTGTTAGGACACTTCTGTGCTCATCAGGGGTTATTTGATTATTGCACTTGATGGCTTTGCTGTTTTTCTCTGCCTCCAGCCCTGCAGGTAGAGGCCTGGGGGTGATGGTATCTGGAGGAACCAGTGCAGGGCTCCAGGACAGGCAGGGGGCCATGTCCTCCCTAATGGGACATGTCTGCACTCCTCTCCCTCCAGGACCAGGCAGAGGAAGGCAGAGCCAGCATCTACCGCACCGTCTTCACCAACTCCTGCAAAGAGATGATGTGTTACTCCGACTTCCCCTTCCCTGACGACCACCCCAACTACATGCACAACGCCAGGCTCCAGCACTACATCTGCAAGTACGCCGAGCACTTTGACCTGCTCCGGCACATACGGTTCAAGGTAAAAAGCCTGGCATGGAGAAGGGGGAGTGAGTAGCAGGGGGACCTGTGAAGGAGGGATATTGCCTCTGTACCTGGGTCTCCCTGCCGCGAGGAAAATCCTGGGAGAAAATATTCCGGGGCGGGGGGGGAAAAACCTCATGGTTTTGTTAAGGCAGGTCTTGTGAGGTCCCATCTTTGTGCACTTCCCAGAGCTGCCGGTGTGAAATTGCAGGGGCAAACAAACATCCCTGGGTTCCCTGGGGCCTCTGAATCCCACTGACTCCCTAAACCTCTCGTTCCGTTACGCGGACACCCATGGATCTTTCTTTTGTTTCCTTTAAGACCCTGGTCACCAAGGTTAAAAAACGCCCAGACTTTTCTGTGACGGGGCAATGGGAGGTGGTGACCCGGAGAGACGGGAAGGAAGAGACGGCGGTTTTTGATGCTGTTATGGTTTGCTCTGGGCATCATGTCTACCCAAACCTCCCCCTGGCTCAATTCCCAGGTAAGCCGCAGGTGTGGAATTCATCCGCTGGGACACAGCCAGGCAAATACCTTCTATCACAAGGTTCTTCCCTCCAAAAAGATGCCTTTTTGGTGTTAAAAGGGGAGCAATATTTTGGGGGATGGGGGTCTGTTCAGCAAATCAAAACTTTCTTTTTTTTTTTTTTTTTAAAGAAAAAAAAAGACTCAGCATCCAGACTATATCAAAGCAGGGAAAATGCTAATCTTTCCCAGAAAAAAAAAAAAAAAAAAAAACCCAAAACCTATTTTAGGCTGTTTCTTTTAACAGAAGATTTTTCATAAAAGGACTTTGTAAAACACTTTTTTTTTTTTGTCATTTTCACATGATTTCTAGTACAAATGTCCTGCACGTTACCTGACAGCCTTTGCCTCTCTGTGTACAGACACTTTACTGGGAAAACCTTTCTCTCTAGCAAGAAATAGTTGGTGCTGGGGGTCTGTTTGGAGGACACGGGCTTGAGGCATCGATGGGTCTTGAGAACTCCCCTCAGGTCCTTTGCCACCTTCTCTTCTAAAAATGAATGCTGCTTCCCGGTGGCTCACTACCACAAGAATGTAAAGCCACACTAAGGGGATGGTGTGTGGCCGTCCAGGTGCCTTGGGGCAATGTTGGGGTTGCAGTAGTACCTTTTTGGGGTACAGAAATACCATGCAAAGGTATTCTGTGCTTGCACACTCTTTCTCTTTAAATATTGAATGAAGCCAGAAACAAACCCCATCCGACTATGGGTTTGCAGCATCCCTCTGTGTACAGGAGGCATCCTGTGACGAACGGTCAAACAGATGCTCCAGCAGCATCTGTGGGAAGGGGAGGTCCCAAGGCCAGCGGAGTATCTCCTTTTCATTCCTGGGGGGAAGTATGACCCTTTCTGTTCTCTTCTCAGGAATACACAAGTTTAAAGGCTGCTACTTCCACAGCCGAGAGTACAAGGAGCCAGAGAAGTTCAGAGGGAAGAAGGTGCTGGTGATAGGCTTGGGCAACTCTGGCTGTGACATTGCCGTGGAGCTCAGCACCGTGGCGTCACAGGTATAAGGGCCTACACCAGAGCCACTGGGGAAGGGGGGTTCCCCATCTGCTCAAGCACTTGCCACTGCCTACATGAGACAGCCCTGGGGGCTTGCAGCCATCATGGGGGCAGCACACGCCTTCCTTGCTGTCCCCCCAGGTCTACCTGAGCTCCCGAAGCGGGTCCTGGGTGATGAGTCGTGTCTGGGACAACGGCTACCCCTGGGACATGCTGGTCATCACTCGTTTCCGGACCTGGCTGGGGAACATCCTTCCAAGGGCGATCAGTGACTGGCTGTACGTGAGAGGCATGAACCGGTTCTTCAAGCACGAGAACTTCGGCCTCATGCCACTGGACAGGTACACACGGGGCCATCCACCCCCAAACCTCCCAGGGGTGCTGGTTTTGGATGGGGCTGGACCATGCCTACCCTGGGCCAGCAGCAGAAGCTGCCTCTGTGACAGCCCCACTATATTTGCCCTTGCAGAACCTCCCGTAAGGAGCCAGTGTTCAACGACGACCTCCCGAGCCGCATTGCCTGCGGCGTGGTGGTGATGAAGCCAAATGTGAAGGAGTTCAGAGAGACATCCGTCTTGTTTCAAGATGGGACTGTGCAGGATGACGTCGATGTGGTTGTCTTTGCCACTGGTTACAGTTACTCCTATCCTTTCATGGAGGATGATTCCATCATCAAATGCAGGGACAATCAGGTCACCCTCTACAAAGGCATTCTCCCTCCTCGGCTCGAGAAGCCAACCATCGCAGTCATTGGGCTGGTCCAGTCCCTTGGACCCATCATCCCAACAGCAGACCTCCAGTGCCGCTGGGCAGTCAAGGTGTTTCAGGGTAGGTGGTTGGGCAAGTGTTGGGTGAAGGGCTATTTTCTGTTCATGGGAAGTAGCCTTTCCCAGCAGCAATGTGCAGGCTGAAACTGAAAATCAGGGCAGTGCCTGAGTGCTGAGGAACACAACGGGATTTGGCCAGAAATACCAGTAATGGTATTATTACCAGTAATAGTAATGGGTTCTCCATGTGACAAAGTGCCTTGCACTGTGGGAGAAGGTCACTTTTCAACCCGCTGCAGATAGCAATGAGGTCCCTGTGGTGGGACTGCAAGGGGGAGAAGAGCCTCTTGGGCATCACTACACAACTTTAAGGACAGGGGAACCAGTGTTGTCACATCCACACCCAAGCCCAGATTTTGATACCAAAGGGAAGAGAGGCACCCAAGGACTCATCTCATCCCTGCAAACTCCACCTGCTGCAGGAGGGATCTCCTGGGCATCATCTCCCTTTGCTGATGCTCTTCGTCTTCTTTCCAGGGCAGTGCACGCTCCCCCCGGTCAGCGAGATGATGGATGACATTGATGACAAGATGGGGAAAAAGCTCAAGTGGTAAGTGCAGCTCATGGGACTCCTGTGCTGGCAGAAGAGCCCTGCCATTGCCTCGGCCCCAAGTGAGCTGAATGCACTGTGGAGGCCTAAATCAGGCACGTTTAGGTGGAAAATTCATGATGGAAAGATTTCCTGTCTGAAAAGGCTCATTTGTCATCACCGAGCGTTATCAGGCCAAAAAAGCTCTTCTTGTTCACACATTATCAGGGTGAGGCCCCAACAGAAATAGAACATTTCCATCATTATTCTTCAAAGTGACACTTTTTTGCTTCATGAAGTCCGTGCTTTGCTTTCCCTGCCCTCTGGGTCTGTCTGATATGCTGGTGAAGCGATGATTTAAAAATATGAATATCATCAGTGAAAGATGGACCTGGCCCAAGCGATGTTTTCTTTTTGTTTTTGGAAAACCGTTGCATCGTAGGAAGTTTCAAAACGCGACATTTTCTTGTGAGCCAACTTCCTCCACTAGCAGTAGCAGTGATGCATGTCCCCTGCAGCTGTGGCCCCCAGACAGCTCTGGTCCCCAGATTTGGTGGACCAAAGGCAGAGGACAGACTCTGCCTTCACTGTGCTTAAATAAATAAGCAAATAAAGGGGGGAAAACCTAAAGCAGCCCCTCTTTTTTCCCCCCTCCTCCTCTCTCCCCTGAAGGTACAGGAACAGCACCACGCTGCAGACGGATTATATCTCTTACATGGATGAGTTGGCCTCTGCCATCGGCGTGAAGCCCAACATGCTGAAGCTCCTGCTGACAGACCCACAGCTGGCCCTAAAGGTTGTCTTCGGCCCCTGCAGCCCCTACCAGTTTCGGCTGGTGGGCCCGGGGAAGTGGAGCGGGGCCAGAAAGGCCATCCTCACCCAGTGGGACCGAACTCTTCAGGCCACACGGACGCGCGTCACCCCCGCCGACCCCATCGCCTTCCCCTGCCTGGCCGTGCTGGGGGTGCTCTTCCTCCCGCTTCTCCTCCTCCTCACTGCCCTTTATTGCTAGGGGACGCCAGGGGGAGGGGGCGAGGATGGGGAGGGATGCAGGAGCGCAGTGTGCGTGCGTGGGATGCTTTCTCCCACTGGGCAACGTGTGCTGCTCATTACCCTGAAAATAATTCATCAAGAGATCCCTAAAAAATGGCATTGATAAATAAAGTGCACTCTCCATGCCTGGTAAATTTGAGAGGTTTCTCAGCTGGGGCTGTGGAAGAGTGTAAACACCAGCCCCAGTAAGTAAAGTTGGTTCGACTAGTGGTGGCATTCGACTAGTGGTGCGTTTCTACACGTCTTTAAATAGCTCCCTGTCTACTGTCTCTTTTTCTGGTGGAAAACCAGAGGCAACGTGTTTGGCTTTTTGAGAAAAGTTTTGGTGTAGAGCATATGCTCTGGCTAAAACCATCTTGCCTGAATTGGCCCTTTTGAAAAATAACTTAAATAAACGATAAATGACCCCCCAGCTCTCAGAACAATGTCTGGACTTCACTGAAGCATGTGAGCATCCAAAAGCTGAGATGAACTGTGTCTCCCAGACAAAACGCCTGGCCCAGCCAGGGCTCTGTAACGCAGCACTGCAGCGGCCATGGCAAGAGCATCCTTGGAGACATCTCCCTCAGAGCCACTCTGCTTCCTATCAGGCATCACCAGCCCCGCAGTGACAGCTTGGATGGGCCCCTGTGCCTTGTCTCTGTGGCCACTCCTAAGGTTTGTCCAGGTGTGATGGGGATGTGCCACCTGCCCAATTACCTCTCCTGGGGAGGGCAAAGACTCCAAGGTTCACCCTCACTTGAGCAAGTGGGGAGGAGCTGGACCCATCCCGGTGAGCTGCCAAACTCCTGATGTGGCTGGATCTTGTCGGCTTTTTTCTTTTGTGTCCATCTGCTGCAGGTGGAACAAGCCCACAGCATAATTTTGGTGTTCCTCAAGAAGCTCTCTGCCCGGGGGCAGCTGGGGGCATCTCGGCTTTTCTCCTCCATGCAGCAATAACATAGCTTTGCAAAATGCTCCATGGTTTTGGGAAAGGCATCGTGTAAAAGCAAAATAGTATTGTTACTGTGGGCTCTAGCCCTGAGAATGCAACTATGGAATGCCTGCCGTTCCCTTTTTGGTGTCTCTGCTAATGGTGCTTCCTCCTGCCAGGAGAGGAAGGGGTTTGCCCCTCATTTCTTCCAATCCAAATGATGCGTAGCCGTGGTGGGAAGCGATCCTTTCCTACGCCTGTGGTTGCAACTCGAGACCTCAGATGTACTGACTATCTCGGAAACAAACGCAAAGAAAAATACAGTGTCATCATCTCATCAGTTGCTTTTTTAAAATTTCACTTGCAATTAATGAGCTGCGTGTGGTTTATCAGTGTGATATTTCTTTCTAGCTGATGATGGCAGCCTCGTTAACTGGATAGGACACAGCCTGTGGGGGCGGGGGACGTCACTGCTTGCCTCATGCTGAGCTGCAGGATGCTGGCAGGACCCCAGCTGAACGCCATGGGTGCCAGGAGCCCTTGCCTTTGGAAAGCCAAGGTACAAGGCTCTGCAAAAGAAAGGACAGCGGAGAGAAGAGGTCCTGGGAGCTGTGGGATGCACTGGGGAGGTGTTGGGCTGCCAACGGGGTGAGCGGAGAGGATGCCAGGGAAGGAATGAGGAGGGTTCATTGGGCGCTGGCAGGGCAGCCCTCTTCCTCAGCTGCGGTCAATAAAGGGACACGGGCCAGGCTGTCACAAGGGCTCTCTGGGGCTGGCATACATCTGCAAAATGGGTAGAAGGACCTCATCATTATCAGATATGAGGTCACGGCCTGCGCTGTGTCTGTGCCACTGACAGCGTGGTGGCTGCGCTGCTCTTCCCTGCGCAGGTTACCAGGCGTTACTGCTGGCCGTTGGGTCACGGGGAAGCTATACCCGGCTGCTATTTATTAACTTATTAATTCCTCTGTTCTGCGGCTGTTCTCACGTGTGCAAACCCACCCTGGGGTCAAACCCCCAAACCCCACAGTGTCCCTCCAAACGAGGGCCCCGCGGGGCAGTCCTTTGCAGAGCAGAGATGCGTCCCATGTTTCCTTTTACGCCAGCTTCCACCTTCCTCTGCTGTTCAAACAATTAATTTTACACATCCATAAGCAGTAACCGCTCCTGATACTTTCACCCATTACCGCCTTGCTCCAAAAAGCCAGAATTTCAGCCAGCATTTCATGATGCTGTTACTGCTGGGTGCCTTAGGGATGCCAACACCAAGGCCAGCTGCTGGGTGAAGACAGACCAAATACCATGACCATTATTTTTGTTTTGCTGGAGCAAGTGTTCCGCCTAGCAAAGACCAGTTCACCAGGTGGTCCTGATGGCTCCCCTGTCCCAGAGCTCGCTGAAATGGTGGGAGGCAACAGCATCGGTGCCACGGGGTGCCTGCTTCCCATTGGGGCTGGGCGCTCTGTCCCTAATGTGGGTCAGTAAATGCTTGTTTCCCAGAAAACCCCCACCAATTCAAGGGGGACAAGCCAGGAGGGCCTGAGATGACCGATTACTCACAGCTGGCTTCGCTATTTTAAGGCAAGTGAGGATGGGAAGCACAACGGAGCACCCAGATCTGCCTGTTTCACATTGGCATCATGCAGGACCCATGTATTGATGCATTTTCTGTGGTTTCCTTTACGATCACAGTCAGCAGGATACAAAAAATAAATTCCAGGACTTCTCAACCACTCGCCAGTGGGCTGTTGCCGCCAAAACTAGTGGGAAGAAGGAACTGGCCTTTTTTGATGCTGTGATGGTTGGTGTTGTTGCCATATACATCCATATGTCCTGCTGGAGTCCATCCGAGGTAGGAGCTGTTTATAGAGTGCTGCTACAGGCATGTGTCTAGGAGCAGGGTTAACAAGCTGCATATGTACCAGATGGGCAAGTTATTTCCAGAATAATACCAGCCAAGTAGCTGTAAGGTGGAACCCGTGGAGGCAGCTGACCTGTCCACAGCCAGCCAGGGCTGCTGGTGGCTGGGTCCCAGCCTACACCCCACTGGAGGGGCCGAAACCAAAGCCTTCAGCCTGTCCTTGGCTGGAAGCAAATGGAGGTTCGCTATAAGGGTTGGAAAGAGACCATCCCGTATGGTGTGGGGAAAAGCAGAGGAACAGCCCAAATGTTTGGACAGTGTCCCCTTCCAACACCTGGGTGCTGCATCCAGCGCCACGGGGCTGCAGCCGGGCTACGGCAGCTGTTCTTGGCTGTTGACACCGATGCCACGTGGCACGAGATGGATGTTTCACCACTGCTGGATTATTCCTCCCTTACGCCTCACAAAACGAGGCTTAGACCTTTGAAAAAAATAAAATATATCCCAGCTGTTTGCGCTTGTGTTTCTGGTTTCATTGGTAAAGCCCAGACCTGACAATATTCCTGGAGACTGTGCAGCTGTTACTGGGAGCCAGTGCAGGAGGTGGGCGATGCAGACCCGTGGTCCCCAGATGGGTTACTACGCTGCTTGCACGCTTCTCCAGAAAAGCCCACCTGTCCTGAAGGGGCGGCCGTGAAACGAGACCGTTCTAGCTGCTTCCCAGCTTGCCCACCAGCTAAATCCCTGCCGCAGCCCATTGTCGGAGATGCTGGCAAAATCCCACCCATTGTGCAGGGCAGGGGTTGCCATCTGGGTTTACTGCAAAAAAGGCTGTTGGTAATCCCAGCTTTTTTTCCGTGTGCGTCCCTGCCGTTTGGCAGCAGCAGTGCTGTGCGAGTGCTGTGCATGGCGTGGGAGATGGTTTCTGAGCTTGGGGTCTTCATCTGGAGGAGAGGAAGGCAGTGGGGAGTGAGGTGTTTCCGAGCTGGTCTCATCACCGTGTGATGCTGCGTTTTTGCGGGAGCGTTGTCAGGGAGGAGCCCACATTCCCAGCTCGCCTCCTGTAGCCATCTTTAAATGTCTGCCAAAAAATAAGGTGGCTCTTTTGCAATACTTAGCAAACAGCATCTCCCATTTCTGCTGTCTCAGCAGCAGCAAGGCAATGTTTCAATAGTTTCTACAGGCCATTTACGTGCTTTCCTGAAAGCTTACGTTTGCTGTATTCTTTACCAAAGCAGTATCATATCACCTTTTTTTTCAAGGATGGATAGATGTGTTTCTCATGAAGCGTCTGAGCTCAGGCGAAGGCTAATCTGTGATGCACTGGTCCTGAAGCAAGCAACGGAATGGACCCCTAAGCTCCGCCCTGGCTTCACCCACCTTTCCTCTGTTCCCCAGCCAAATATATACAACCTGCAATGTCACCACCACTCAAGTCTGGGTCCCAGCACCTTAGGGTTTTAGTTTGTACCCAAAGTCATGCTGAATATTACAGTTCAAGGCTCCTGGAGTCCTGGATGCTCCATCCATCTCTTCTCCTTGCAGATGTTGAGATGTTCAAAGGCCGATATTTCCACAAGACCCCCAAGGGATGCGAAGGGAAGACCATTTTGGCATTTGGTCCAGGGAATTTGGGGTTGGACATGGAGGTGGGGCTCTGCCCAGAGGCCAAGGAGAAGGTGGACCCCTCCAGAGCAGAGGGTCTATCATGAAATTTGTTGTGTTTTCTCATTGACGTGTTACAAGCAGGTAAATATGGCCTGGTCCCACACTACAGGTATTTCTGAGCACAGGGAACAGAGGAGTTGATCCCTGGGAAGACAGGACAGGAGAGAAGTCTTGTCTCCAGTCCTGACCCCAACTCATTATTTACTCTCTGGACACTAATCCTTCCAGACAAAAAAGGTTTTGCTGTTGTTATACTGTGGAATTGATTACATATTTTGCAACCTGAACAAAACCACCGGAGTCCTTCACCAGGGGTGAGGACTGGGCTGCCAGGAGGAAGTACTGGAGAGCAGGTATTGCTTTAGAAAAGGCAGGTAGGGGGTGGCTGGTCTTAGGATTTGCCTGTCCCAGGTCTGATTCAGATCAAGATATTCATTAGGAGCAGCTATTGCCAGGTTATTCCACGTGTCACCACTCCTGTTCCCATTCTGTGTTGGATAGGTTAAACTGGAGGTCCCAACCTCTTTCTACCTCCCAAGGTCAACATGTTCCTTCCCCTTCCAGTTGGGGGGACAAAAGGGGCAGATCTTGGCTCACAAGCTCCCCCAGCAGCATCACGTCTCCTTGATGCACCTCTCTGTGCTGTTGTTTCTCCTCCTGCCACCCACCCTCTCATACCATCAGCCCATTTGCTTATTTGCAGTCTGGCTGCCTTGGCCACCGTGGTCCAACTTCTCCTAACCCTGATCTCATCAGCTGGCTGAAGCTCTCAGAGAAATAATCCAATACTCTGACCCCTGCAGAAGAATTTCCTCATACAAAATCAGCTCCAGAATATAAATAGGAAACACCAGGCAGTGGGGCTAATCTTCAGTGGTGCTGAGCCACCTCAAGGCCCCAGGACCACCTGGGAGTGCTTAGCAGCCTCTCAGACCAATTAGCAAGCCAAGGCAAGAGCCAGTCAGAGATCCTCTATCAATTTAATGTGGAAAGTTCCCATTTAAACTGATGGAGGGGTGGTGCTGAAAAATGTCCTCAGTTATCTCCAAATGTCAGCTACGAGCTTGTCCCTGGTATGGAGATAAGAGAAAACTTGACAGCCACTCCAAAAGCAAACACGAAGTTGTGTGGGAGGTGCTGGAGTCTCCATCACCAGAGGTTTTTAAAACAGCTGAAGGAAACAAGGTGGTAAAGGTCAGTTAGAGCTGCTTTTGGAGGAGAAGATGGCTTGGATGTTCCTCAGGTCCCTTCCCATCCTGTCTCCTGGGTTCTGGTGAGGCTATCAGAGATGGAAGATGATTTGCCAGCTGATGTGAACTAATGCAGCTCCACAGTGCTTGTGCTGGCTCTTCAGCAAGGTACTTCTGAGTGGTCTAAAAATGGCACCTTACTTAGTGTTGGGGGTTTTGTCCTTTTAAAAAAAACCCTAATTTCTGGAGTAAAAGCACAAAAGTGCTCCTAGGTAGGGGGCTGGGGTGGTGCAGGAGCATGCCTCTGCCTGAATGAGTAGTGCTGCTCCATCCCTGTGCCGGGGGACAGGAATGTCAGCCATAGGCAACACCTCCGCTAGAGAGGGCAGGAACTGAAAGCATTTAAACTGCCTGGCCTGGAAGTGCCGTCAATATTTACAGAAAGGGGTCAAATGCGCCCACTGAATTTTTGCAAACACTCAAAGGCTGATGCCTGACTTCACCTGGTGGTGGTGGGAAGGCGCCTTCTGGTCGGGGTGTGCGTGTCTCAACCATGTGCTTTCCAGGCAGTTCTTCCTTATGATTATTTGCTTACGGGTTACCTTAACTGTAATGCCTGCTTGCTCTGACGGTCTCTTCAGTAGTTATGTTTTATTACCTGTGAAATAAATGAGAGAGACCCCAAACCCCTGAGGTTTGGCTCAGAAGCAATGAGGAGGGTCTGAAGCTCTTCCTAGTGCCGCGTATTATTTGGGTATGTCTCCCACGGAGCTTGGACTGTACATGTTTATCCGCTTTGAGTCTTGGTAGGAAGGTATGGTGAGCAAAGGAGGGTGTATTTGTCCATCAGGGTTGTTCTTGGGAAGATTTCTGAGTCATCATCTGGGGAATCTCTTAATGTACATCTTAAAACCTCCAAAACCCAAGAACTTTAAAACTGCAGCTCTTACGGCTTCTTTAATGCAATAGGAGGCAACAGGTTTAACAAGCAGGTGCTTCTTGACAAATTCCGCAGGTTACACGCTTGGAAAACACAGTGACTTATTACTAAATCAGGCTAAACTCTGCCAAGTATGTTCGGACTAAAGCACTTGTGCCTTCTATGCAGACACCTCCTTGCCCAGCAAGCAAATTCCTCTCCCACCGTACCTGCTACAGCCCGTGTCTGTTCCTCCACATCCTCTGGGTCTCCTGAACAGTGATGCCTCCTCTGAGGTTTCAGGAAGAGTTTAAGATATTGAATTACAAAGAAATAAAGTGCCTTGCCAGTGTTTGCTGCTGCTGGCTGCAGTGCTTCAGTGTCCTCTATGTGCTGGAAATAGTAAAGTCAGTAGGAAAATGGCCCCTGATGCTTGGGGTGGCAGTTTTGTCGTTGTTGTTTTAAGCAGGAAATTGTCCTTTTGGCATTGGGGCCAAAGCATAAGCAATTTTTTTCAGAGCCAAAATCCAGGCTCTGGATTTGGCGGGGGGGGGAAAGGGAATATATTTTCCCACCAGCAGCTGCTTGCAGGGTCTCTTCACCCATGGATGGCCATATCCCGCAGCATTGTGGGAAGCAGTAGGAGGCAACAGCCACCATCGGGGCAGCCTCACCTCTCTGTGCAGTAAAGAAATGGTGATTAAAGACTTCTCGTCAGTTAAGGGGGGACAGCAATAATACCGGAGAGGGGAAAATTAAGTGTTTCACGGATGAGCCCCCGAGCTTCCTGTCAGCTCCTGAGTGTGTGTGGTGTCAACGGCTGCTTGATGGTGAGCACCCTGCTTTGCTTAGAGACTGGCTTAACAAGAAACTCCACTTTTTTCTCTTCTTCCTGTCCCCCTTCACCGTGACACACACCAAAAGCTGCTGACACAAGCCTAGAAAACAGGAAAGCGGGCTGTGCTAAGACTTGTCTGTACATTGATTTGCCCCTCCTTGGCTTAAAGTGTTATTTAAAACAGAGATGATAAAACTGGTGCCGGAGTTTTGCAGAGAAGGTGACTTTCCCAGCTGATTAAGGCTAAATGGATACATCAAGTTTCTCCTTCCTTCTATTTTAAGGATAAAAGGACCGTTGCAGAGCCCGGGCTTGTGTCACAGTGCAAGGGAACTTTGCTCCTCAAGGGGAGAAGGGACTCACCGGCGGGCAGGTGCATGAGCATCCCCATTCCCAGTGCTCCTCCTGAGCCACCACCAGTTATTTTCTGCTCCTGGCCCTCCCCATGGTCCCTCATGACCGATATATCCCCAGTATCTAAGGAGGCTTGTGACCCAGCATGTGAGGATGTGGATAAACCCAGCCGCTCGGTGTCCTGGGCTGGGCAGAGGGAAGGTGGTAAAATAGTTCCCCAAATTTTGTGCCCTCCCCATCCCTCAGAGAAAGCCCATTTTCCCCAGCAGTTTGTGTGTGTGATGGCGGGGTCCCCCCTTTCCTTCCCGACAGGGTGACAGCCGATCCTGCTGACTCAGAAAGGGGGACGGGGACCTCTGTGGCTGTGTCTGCTCCTGTCTTCACAAGGACAAAAATTTTGGGGGCACTTAGCCAAGGCTGCCAGTGGATGCTCTGCTTGAACACCAGGCCATGAAGGTGTTTTTTTTTTAGCCTTGAGAATGTAATAAACCCTCGTGATGTGCTTGTTCCTCTCTGCTCTGCACAGACTGTCCCTGGAGAGATGGGTCCCAGGTGTCCCTGCCGGCAGGGGATGGCAGAGCACAGGGACCAGGATGCCCTCTCCTGTCATGCCAGCAGCAGAGGTGAGTAAAGCAACCAGAATTTCCCTGTGTGTTTCCCACACCTGGGCATGGGTGTGCATGTGCATAATTACTGTAATTACCTCCCTGCTATCATACTGTCCATCTCCACTAAGACTTTGTTCTGCATACCTGACCCAGACCATCCCAGGGGTACTTGTGGAGCGGTACACTGCAGACCTGGAACACCTCTCTCATGAAGAAGGGCCCGAGGGATTTGGGTCTTCTCAGTCTGGAAAAGAGACAACTGAGGGGGATCTTATCAACACTTACAAACACTGAAAGGGTGGGTGTCAGGGGGATGGGGCCAGTCTCTTCTCAGTGGTGCCCAGGGACAGGACAAGGGGTAACGGGCACAAACTTGACCATAGGAAGTTCCATCTCAACGTGAGGAGGAACTTCTTTCCTTTGAGGGTGGCAGAGCCCTGGCACAGGCTGCCCAGAGAGGTGGTGGAGTCTCCGTCTCTGGAGACATTCCAGCCCCGCCTGGATGCGTTCCTGTGCCACCTGCTCTGGGTGACCCTGCTCTGGCAGGGGCTTGGACTGGATGATCTCCAGAGGTCCCTTCCAACCCTGTGGCAGATCACAGGAGTGTGAGTTTTAATCCCAGGATGCTGGGGCTTTTGAGGTGTTTCTAACCTAGACTCATGTGGTACCACTCGCTACATCTTCTCCTGCACCTCCAGACCAGATTCCTCATCAGGGATAGTCAGAGCCGCCACTGCTATAAGCAGCTGCAGCAAAGGCATCTGGCTCCATTTCCATGCCAGTAGCTCATCTGCGCCAAAATACAACTTATTCTTTTAGAAAGCTTCGCTGAACTGCCCTCCCAAAAAGCACTAACACACTGGGAAGCTGCCACAGTGTCCCTCTAACTGCGAGTCACTTGGATGCCTGCTGGGAAACGCGGAAAAGCAGGAGCAGATAAAGAACAAAATATTTGTCTTCATGGATTTCCTATGTTTTTTAGCTGACTGCTGGCAAGCGTCTTTGCAGGTGCAAAGCTTTGTGCCTCTGGTGGGAGGGAGGGCTGTGAGATGCAGCCCGTGCAAACCCCAACAGCGTCAAAGATGCGTGAGGCTTGTTGCCCATTCACCTCGGCAACTGCATCCCACTAGGCCTGGGAGAGGAAAATCTGAATTTTGATCTGAAATTTGATTTCGCAGACCCCAGCGCCCCTGCGAGCGTGTCTTTCTCGGCTGCCGCTTGCAGAGCTGTACCGGAGTGCGGCTGGCACAGCCGGTCCCAGACCTCGATGGGGACAAACCCAGGAACTGGGCATTGGGGCAGAAGCAGTGGGAAATCCTGAGGCAGGGGAAGCCCAAAAAGGCTGATGTCCCCTCGTGGGTGCTGCAGATGGGTGACAGCCCAAGCTGCCATGCTCCTGACAGTTCCCCACCACTGGGGTGGTGAGTCCTGTCCCTCCACGAACCGAATATATTTCGTTCAAGTGCCTGGATCCTCCACAAAGCTCAGCAGGCTTTTCCTATGGCTGCCTACCTTCCTCGTTACCAATGTGCGTCCTATTTCCACTTCTAGTTTCAAGTCCCAGCTACCAGCCCATCTCGCGCCTCTGGAGCTTTGAACACAGGCTCTGAGCAGGTGTCTCTGTCGGGTGGAGCTGTTTTATTTACCACCCTCTGGTCTGCAGACCTCGGATGGGTTTTGCTCCCCCTCCCTTGGTTATTCAAACAGCTTAAAGAGCTGAGAGCAAATTTGGGATCACTTACCCCGGGGAGATACCTGGATGGGTGCTACGCCCTGCATTGATATTTCAGCTAGCGTTTCCACTTTCTTCATGTTTAGGGCCTTGCTGTGCTGGTGTTTGTGGCCATTTCACGCTCTCCCAGTTTGCGTGGGGAGCCTCCCGCCCGCCACCAGTCCGGGTGGCTGCACGTGTGGCCGATGGCATGACAGCCTCCCAGTCTCCGTGACCAGTGACCGCAAAACCAGCTCTGGTTTTTTTTTTTGGTTTTGTTTTTTTTGGGAAGGTGCCCTGGGTCCAAAGTCCTGCTGAAACCCTGCTGCCTGTCGGCCGCTTTGGCTCCCTTTTGGTAGGCGGCCAAGAAGCAAGTGAAAACATCCCACAGCTGAAGCCACCCTCCTACCCACCCACACACAGAGCCCTCTTTGCAGGGGACACGTCTGGACCGCTCTGGTCTTATCCCATCCCACTCCATCTCTCCTTTAGGGGACCATCACCTGGACCGTCCAGCTCGCTCTGCATGGCAGCCAGTGACTCCAGCCTCTCCTCCCATTGCAAACTTGGGTTGTGCAACCGCCCTGGGAGTGGCGTGGCCGTGCTGGGTTTTGGGGGGGGTGGGTAGGGGGGTCTGGGAAGCCGCGCATCCTCTCCTGCCTCTGCCAAAGCGCCGAGTCTCGCCTATAAATCCGGAGCAGGAGGGACTCTCCCCACAGCGACGGCGAGACGGAGCACGGGCGGCCGAGGCTGGGAGGTCCATGTCTCTGGAGGGGGCTACGAAGCCTTTCCATCCCTCCCCTGCCCCACGCAAGCACCCCATGGCTTGAGAATACTTGCAGGGACAAGGTGGAAGCTGTGGCAGAAGCAGGCACGGGGTAGCTGAGACAGTGTCTCCTGGATGTTATTTCTGGCTTCTCTGAAAAAGGTAGGGAATTAAATAGCATCCGTAGGTGGGAGGTATTTGTGATATAAGTTAACTCCCACCATGCAAAAAAACCCAAACCAAACCAAAACAAAAACCACTCACCCAAAACAGTGAAACAATGAGCAGCTTATGCTGGCGCTTTCTTCCTTTAAAAAGGAAAAAGTCCAATTTTCATTCCAGCCTTGGAAAGCAGGGTATTCATTAGGTGCTGCCTTCCTACTGAAAGTTGAAATTGTTCAGGGGGAATTTGGTGTTTTATAGAAAAAACTGTGCCCGACCCCATTTTTCTACTGAAGACTCCTTTTTGTTTGGTTTTTTTTTTTTTTTTTCCTGGTGAATACACCATCCCCTGCATCTGGTGGAAGCTGAAAGCGCTTCTTGGGATAGAGGGGCTGGTGCCACCCAGCCGTGGTGCCGTCCCGCTACGCCGGGTGAATAACTCAGCTGGGCAGGGTGGTTCCCACCGGCGCTGGGGTGAAACCAGGGTGGCAACAGCCCCCCGGGGCACCTGTGTCATGGCCCCTGCTCCAGCAATGTCCAGCCCAAGTGATGGCATGTAGCCACCATCCCTTATTTCACCACCCAGCAGTATCTAGAAGGGTTCGGGTCTTCATAGAGCTGGATATTTACCCGGGGGCTGCTGCATTTTGAGCCCTGGGGCCGAGCCGTTTGCAGCCCTGCAAGTCTGTCTGTCCAGGCTAGATCTCCCCAGCAGGGCGGCTTTGGCAAACAGACGCAAAAGCATCCCTAAAGCTGAGGTGTGCTATACCTGCAACCGCTCCATCGGCGTCGGTGGCCATGTCATCTTCCCCAGGGACAGGGGACGGGACCCAGTCAGCAAGGCAGAGGCTGAATAGTCCCAGTGAGTGTCTTGCTTTCCTTTCAAAGAAAGCTAGGGGCAGATCTCCAAAGGCAAAATACAACTATTTGCAAGACTGATAAGGAGGGATAGTTTAAACACATCTTGTAAATAAAAACTGTCAGCGATGTGTGGCTTAACTCCCTGCTTTCAAAGCGAGTTTCCAGGGCAACTGCAGGGTTTTTGAAAGCAGCCTGGCGAGCACGCTGTGAAAGTGGATGGATTTAATTTAATTAAAAAAAAAAAATAGAGAAAATTAATATTTACAGTAATTTAATCTAACTTGCAAATTAAGAGCCCAGAATGCTGGTAAAGGGAATGCAAGGTTTGGGGGTGGCATACAGACAAATCCCCTATAGAGGATGTGCCGGCAGCTGCTCCCTGAGACTGTGGTGACCGTCTGTGGGGTTTCTCCCAGGTTAAGTCCCGTTCACAGCCCAGGTCCCCGGCGGAGACGGCAGGGATGAGAGTGGTGGTGGTGGGTACGGGCGTCAGTGGGCTGACCACCACCAAGTGCTGCCTGGATGAAGGGCTGAAGCCCACCTGCTTCAAGCAGAGCCGGGACATCGGGGGTGCTCCGGCGCTACACGGTGAGCTGGCGGTGCCCGTCTCCCCTTCCCGTGGGAGCTGCGGCTTTGCAGGATGGGGAGTGGGTCAAACTGGTGGGTTGGGGAAGGGACGCAAGAACTTGCTGGATGCTGAGCTCTCCCAGATGCGCTCCCTGAGACCAGGGGAAGGGGAGCGGCGGGGGACAGTCCCCACCCTGGGGTGCAGGGCTGATGTACCCTGTGATGCCAGGAGCACATGGAGGCTGGCAGGCCAAGCCTCTACCCCTCAGTCATCAGCAACACCTCAAAGGAGATGTCGGTGTTCTCTGACTTCCCCTACCCTGAGGATTTCCTGGTGTTCCTGCCCAACGCCCAGCTCCTGGACTACCTCCAGCACTATGTCGAGCACTTCGGCCTCTGGGACCACACCAGGTTTGGGGTGAGTGATGGGCACCCTGGCACTGCCCTGCTTCCTGTGCGTGCCGGGCACCGCCGGTCACTCCGCTTGGCTCCCATGTTTCAGACCACTGTTGTCAGCATCCGAAAACGCCCCGGCTTTGCCACCATGGGCCAGTGGGATGTGGTTACAGAGGCAGATGGGAAGCAGACATCGCACGTCTTCGATGCCGTTAGGGTTTGCAGCGGCAATTTCTCCGAGCCGTCCCTCCCCCTGCACCGTTTTCCTGGTACGGTACGAGGCTGCCTGCAGTTACCTGCTTCCAGGGGCTGGGGGGAGAAGAAGGATTAGTGGCTCCTCAGGGAAAATGCTTCCTTCCTTTTCTTGCTTCTGATTTTCAAACCTCCTGGTGTGAACAGCAATAGCTCCTCCTGCTTCAGCAGCCTTGTTTTTGCAGAGCAAACTTCCCAGGTAGGATGGTTTAACCTCAGAGAAGCTGCCCGCACAGTATGTGGGAGGAGACAAGGTCCTCTCACTGAAGCTCCGTCATCTTTGAGAGGGATGTATTCATCACAGCTGTGATGAGTCTCCCCAGTTCTCAGCATAGAGAGGATTGCCTTGTCATCAGCGTTATCAAGGGCTTCTGAAGCTGCTTGTAGGACAGGAGGTCTGCAGGCTTTTCTGAACCTCCGCATCCCCATCTTGTAGAGGCTGAATCCTCAGACTGTACCAGCGCAGCTCTTGCACGTAACCATCATCCAAGTCCCACCCAGCACATGTGTCCCTGCTCACTGCCATGCAAGCACGTCTGAAACCCCATTTTGGAGAGGAAACACCAAATCTGTGTGCGTGGGATGGAGGGCTGGACCTCCCCAAGTCCCTAGTGGCCACTGATTGCACTTCCTTGCTCTTGATATCTGGATTGTTTCTATGCCAATTCTCCCAAAAAAGCCCCCACAAATGCTCAAGTAATTAAAAGTTTTGTTTCTTTTTTCCCCAAGGCATTGAGAAGTTTCAAGGCCAGTACTTCCACAGCCGGCAGTACAAGCTTCCCGACATGTTTCAGGGGAAGCATGTCCTTGTAGTCAGCATGGGCAACTCGGGAGTGGACATCGCGGTGGAGGCCAGCCATGTAGCCATGAAGGTACCACCACCCAGCCACCCCAGGGGTGCTGAGAGGGTGATGCTGGGGGCAATAGCTCGGTTTGCCATCACCATAGGGAGAGCAAGCTGGGATCATAGAATGATAGACTGTGTTGGGTTGGGAGGGACCTCTAAAGGCCATCTAGTCCAACCCCCCTGCAATGTGCAGGGACATCTTCAACTAGATCAGGTTGCTCAGAGCCTCATCAAGCCTGGCCTTGAATGTCTCCAGGGATGGGGCCTCCACCATCTCTCTGGGCAACCTGGGCCAGTGTCTCACCACCCTCAGTGTAAAGAACTTCTTCCTAATGTCTCATCTAAACTGACCCTACTCCAGTGATCACCCTGCGTGGGGTACAAACAGTGTTTCTGAACGTGTGTTTCTTGGTCAAAAACCTACCCTGAAAGAAAGCTAGTTGTTCTCTTCTCTCCTCTTCCACCTCCATCTCCAGCTGCCAGGAGATCTTAAAGGTGCTGCTGCTGCTTTTTCATTGTGTAGATGTCTGCACCGCGTGCCTCTGGGGTTACTGTATAAAGGCAAAGCATCAAATTCATCGCACAACTCGTTGATTCCCTGCTCTCTCCCAGGTGACAGTTTGCACTGGCCAAGGCCCCTGAGTGCTCAGCCACGTGTTTGACCACAGTTATCCATGGGACATGGTTTTCAACACTCGCCTTATAAGCTTGATCAGAAACGGCCTCCCTGGACCCCTTTCACGGGGGTTAATTAACTACAGGGTGAACCAGTGGTTCAAGCATGAAAACTATGGCCTCCAACCAGAGAAGAGGTACTCCTTGGTGGCTCCCATCCCGTGCGGTGTCACAGGGCTTGTGCTGCGGGCAGGGGGGAGATCTCCAGCAACCAACACCAATCAATGCAGCAAACAGCACCCAGAATGGGGTCATCTCCAGCGGGGAGTTTGTAGCCCGGTGGGAGAAGATAACCTGTAGCTCCCTCAGGTGGTGCGAGATGGAGCATGCTGGAAAAGCCTGGAAAGGATCAGAGGATTTTTCCTCATGAGGCTTCCTGGGAAAAGAGGAGGGGGGGAGGCTTAAAGCATGGATCAGCTCTGAAAAGAGATGGTTTAAAGAGTAATTGAGCAAATGGAGGAAGAAGGCAGGAGATGCCCACCAGTCGCACAGGCTGTGGGACAGCGATATGTCAGTGTTGAGAGAGGGAGGAGGTAGGGCTGTTTGGAGCAAATGACACCAGCAGGTCATGGGGCTGGAGATCCTGGGGAGGAGGAGCAGGGGCACCAGCTGGGCTTGTTCGCGGTCTCCAACGCTCAGAGCCCCTCGACTCTCCACAGCTGCTTGGTGCACGAGCCCGTGCTGAACAATGACCTTCCAAGCTACATCCTGACAGGGAGGATCACCATAAAGCCAGGCGTGAAGGAGTTCAAGGACAACTCGGTTGTCTTCCACAATTGCCCTGAGGAGGAATCCATCGATATAATCGTCTTCTGCACGGGCTACAACATCTCCTTCCTGTTCCTAGAAGAAGCAGTTGTCAAAGTGGAAAACAAGCACACGTCCCTCTACAAATACATGTTCCCAACCCACCTGCAGAGGCCCACCCTGGCCGTCCTTGGGCTGATCAAGCCATTCGGAGCCATCATGCCTGTGACGGAGATGCAAGCACGCCGCGTGACCCATGTCTTCAAAGGGAGGAGAGCTACCGTGAGCTCTCCCATGTACCAAAACAGTTCAAACTGGGCATGTCTTGTCCTCTCCATGCCCCAAGAGGGATTTCAGTCCTTGGGGACCCCAAAGCTCACTTCAAAGTGGACAAGTGAGCATTTCTAGGGCTCCGACTTCCCAAGTTATTTCACTTCAGCTGAGCTACAGCAACATGAGCACGTGATTGGTCCAAACTACGTGCAAGTTCATGACATCTACCTTAAATCACTTTTTTTTTCCCCATTAAGCTGATGCTTTTAAGCTAATGCTTTGTACCCCACCTGCTGCAAGCTGAGACTTACTGTGACTCAGCTGATGTGTGCTCGTGCACCTGAGCCTCCAAACCACCATCTTGAACTAGTTTATTCAAGACACTATTTTCTCTCTCAAATATTTTAGAAGTCAGAGCGCAGAGATGGATATGTAAACCTGGATGCGCAGATAAAAGTCGTCTTTAAAATATGGTGGTGGATCCAACCTGGCAGAATTCACTGGTCTTTAGGGGACAGGGTGGTTTGTCCACCATGACTACCAGAGTACAAGAGTCCTGTTGCCCCACAAGATAAATTATCTGTAACTATTGGGGTGAGGAAAGAAATCTACTTGTGTTTTTTGTTGTTGCTTTGGGTTTGTTTTTGTTTTTTTTTAAATAAAAACTGGGCTGGTGTGGAGTGCTGCATCAAGGCTCTTCCACAGAGGTGGGGGAACTCCCGGGTTTCCCTTTGGGATGATCCTCTCTGGGGCTTGCACACCCCATCTCACCCCTCATCATCTGCCTGTGCCCTGACAGCACAAATTTGTAAGAGCAGGAAAAAGTGCAGGTGAATTTGTACCGCAGCAGAGGGCTGGTCTCTGGCGGAATTGCCGCCACCAAGCTAAATCCAAGCAATGAGGTTTTCCTGCCCTCCTGGAGAAGGGCTTCCCACGTTTTGCATCACTGAATGAGTTCTCAAGTGTCTCCCCCCCCAGGAGTTAAACTCTGCAGGACGCTTTCTTCTCTCTTCTAGGCTTGTGCCGGTTGCCTCCTCAGTCTGTCACGGAGAAGGAAGTCAATGAGAAGAAGAAAAACTAAGTGCGATGGTAAGCCATTCCCCAGAGCCCCAAAGTTTTTTTTTCAGTGGATTGAAAAGCCCCTGGAATTCGGGGCAGGGGGGCTGCAACACACGGGCTGACAATCTGTGGCTGCTCTCTGCACGTACAGCGGAGGCAGCGAGGTCGGGGGGGATGCCCAGATCCAGCCACCCCTTTATTTTCTTGCGCTGAGCCAACGTCACCTTTGATTCGATGCTGATGTTTTGCCTGTTGATGACAGGAACAAATTAATTCAGGGTAGTTGAGACTAAAGCTTGCTTGGGAGCTGGGGAAGCGTGACAGAGTCCCCAGGGACTTGAGAGATAAAATGGCAGAGAAATTAATGGTAATAAATGCAAAGTAATTCAGCAGGGTTGGGGGCGGGGTGGGGGGAGAAAACCCAAGGTGTACATACAAATTGTCTCACCTCTCAGCACAGGGATCCGCATCACTGTGAATCAGTGTCTCAGCACATCGGCGCATAGTTCATGGGCAGGCAAAGGGTCGAATCAGGGGCTAAGAATTATTAGGAAACGAATGAGATAAATCAAGGAAACTGGGCGATATATTAATCCCTGGTCCCCCTAGATGGCTATAGCAGAAAAGGTATAAAAGAGGGAAATGCAGAATTGCGCAGAAAAATTGCGGTGCAATACAAAGCTGAACAGCCATGGCTTTTTTCAGCCCACTGAAGATGGGACGTGAAGCCATGAATTCTGCAGACAAAGTGAACTGGGCGCAATTTTCCAATTCGCCAGGCATTTTTGCAATATTTGGTGGAAATGAATGTGAGGGGAAACTAGAGGTTGCTGCCTTTCTCACGCTGCACATGACTTCTGCAGAGAGCAAAGGGAAAAATAGTTTTTTTTAAAAAAAACCACCAGTGGTTTGACAAAGTCTTTTAGAAAAGGCCCACTAAGGTGGAGGGGGCGGGGGGGGAAGATGCAAGTTGTGGGTGATGAAGTGAAAGACCGACGGATGCACGTGAGAGATGTGTACCAGAGCCAGCATCGCTTTACACGTGCCGTGTCACAGGCAGGATTTGGGCCAAGACAGACCCAGGTTCCCACTGCATGTACCCCAGTCCTCTCCTAAGAGGAACCCAGTTGCATTTGGATGCAGTCACAATGCAGATGCAGAGCATCTGACCTCCAGTTCGCCTCATCCCTGTTGACACCAGTCCTCCCCCCACCTCTTTTTCTTCTTCAATTCGTTAAGGTTCCGTCTGTCCTTTGATGAAGTCCTCAAAACTGGTTGCCTGGTCTGCATGGACAAGCTCGCCTCCTTCATGGCGCCAAGCCCAGCCTGTTGGGGCTGCTCTGCAGAGACCCCCGGCCGGCCCTCAGCATTTTCTTTGGCCCCTGCACTCCCTACGAGTTACTGACTGGGGGGTCCTGGGGGCTGGGAGGGGGCACACCAGGCCGTCCTCACCCAGTGGGACTGGACCCTGACGCCCATGAGAATGCGAGTCCCTGACGGCTTCTCCAGCCCCTGCCCTTCTCTCCTGACTGTGATGGGGTTCCTCCTGCTCCTGGCTGCTTTGGTTTTTGGTTTCCAGTAGATTTTGAAGCCTGTTAGGGTTTTTTTTCCTTGTCCTTATCTCAGGTCACACAGTTCCACAGGGTGCCGCGGGACGGGGGAAAGGGATTTCATCAGATTGCAATGAATTTAAAACTTTAACCAGCAGCACAAACCTCTCTCTGCTCCAGCTCGCTCCCCGAGCACAGCTTTGCAGACCTGGTTAGCCGGGGATGGCAGCCTCCCCCCATCATTTATTGCTCCTCTGCTGCTCCCCTGCCATGAGCAGAGGAGGGCTGCAGGGACTGGCCATGCCCAAACCATGCTGGCCAGGAGCCACCAGGGGCCAGACCAGCAAAAAATGTCTTTGGGCATCACAGCCAGAAAGGAGCACAGGGCACCAGTCCTCTCCTAAATCAGCTGGGAACTGGGGTCTTCAGTCCAGCAAGGGGTTATCTGGGCTGAGTACGCAGGTCGGGCTCTCCCTTCTTCTGACCTTAAGCCCTAAGAGGCAAAAATCCCAGTTTGGGTTGAATTGGTGCATCTCTCCAGGGATGGGACCCTGGCTGCGGTTGTTTGTCACCACTGAGACCGGGGCTGGTGCCCCCTGGGGCTGCATAATCCTGGCCCTGCTTCCCTGCGCTCCCCACCATCGGGTGATCCCGGGGCTTTGCTTTGTGTGTGGATGGACTTTCCATCAATAAATTTTTCCTTGGCCGTGGCGGGAGCGTGCTGCAGGCTGCTGCCTCGTCGTCTCCTTGTGCGGTCCTGTGCCCGGGCTGGGGCTGTGCCAGCAGGCGCCGTGGGCATCCCACAAGCCCAGGGCTGCTGAGGGCTTCCATTGACCACCAAAAATTAGGCTTCCCCATGCACCGTGTCCCCTCTCCGTGCCGTCTGCTGGCATGCAGGCAAAGGGAGCGTGTTTTACTGATTTCCCAGGGATGCCAAGTGAGCGCCCACCCAGAGCAGGCAGCGCACGGGGGGACGGATCAGGACAACTCTAAGCTGGGGCCGGGGCAGTGGTGAGCTGCAGCGTGGGAAACCCCCTTGGGATTTCGGTCCGGATTTCCACCCAGCACCGCCGCGGGGAGGTGGAGAACTTTCTGCCAGGGCATTTAAACAAAGCAGAGCAGGGGAGCACGGGTGTAAAGGTCGCTGGTGCAAGAGCTGCGGCGAGCAGCCCGGACTTCAGCCTTTCCTTAAAATCTGTGGCAAGAGAAACTCGAAGCAAAGTTCGGCCGAAGCCTGAGCAGCGAAGGCACAGCGCTTGCCCCGGGCCAAGGTTTGCTCCTCTCTTCTCTCCAGCTGGGTTTTTGCAGACTTTAAAAGCGAGCAGCCGGCTTTCGGGGGTTTTGGCATTTGCCCCCAGCTTCGCCTCGCTGCTGGCAGGGGGAGAGGGGGTATCACAGGGACCCTCCGGAGTGAAGCCATCTGTAGGCAACGCTGGAAAAAAGCAGGGTGACTTTAGCACCCCGGGCACGTTGCTTACCCTTTCCCAAAGCCAAGGGAGGCTCCGGAAACCGGGGGGCGGGTGAGTGTCGGTATGTCCTGTCCTGTTCCTGCAGATCCAGGAGCGGCTCAGGCTGGGCTTTCAGATGCAGAGGGGGGGGTTTTGCTCCTCCCTCATTTTTCCCTGGCTTTCTGCAGTTTCCTCCCATTCCTGTTTATGCTAACATATTTTTTGGACACAAAAATGGGTAGAAAAAAAAGTTATAAATGACTCTTTCTTCAGACTCTGCGGTAGGAGTGTTTGTTATCTAATCAAAGTTCACGTGGGTTCATTTTTTCCTTTTTTTTTTTTTTTTTTTTTCTGGCTTTCCAGTGAAGCTCGGTGCAGCTCAGTTTACACACCCTGAGCCTTCAAGTTCCTCTCATTTATACCCTGCGTTTCCTGGGTTTCTTACCTTTTGTATATTCTGTAATCCCAGCTGCACTTTCACGGTGCTGTCTAACTTCTGAATCGCTGTGCCGTGCCCCTGCTCAGTCAGGCATCCCTTTTTTTTTTTTTAAAAAAAACCAAAAAAACCCTTTTTGTTTTCGAGAGAATGCCCTTTAATGGGAAATTAAAAAGGAAAGTGTGAAAACGAGCCAGCTTAGCTGAAATTGTTTCTTGAAAAGGTTTCAGGGGGCTCACTTTGTGCAGGCAGAAGCAGATAGAGCTGCGAGCCCCTTCCCCTTCTTTGCACACCCTGGTTTGGGCCAGAAAAGGGAAAAAATAGAAGCAGCAGCGCAGCGAGGTTTAAGAGTGCCTCCTTTTGCCATGCCTGCAGGAGGGGAATCACTGGGCATTCCATGTGGGATTAACACAGCGGGAAGGGTAATGAGCAGTGTCCATCCATAACGCTCCAGTCAGGATGGCTTTCTGCAAGGACAGTTTTCCTATGTAGACACCTGCAGCCAGAGAAGAGCAGGGGTGTTTTGCTGGGGATGGGAAAAAGGGATTGGTGTTTCTGCTAATTCCTGGGCTGTTTTATTTCCAGTTGCTCACACGCCGGCCCGTTGCCTGCTGTGGGACAGCATGGTGCAGCGCGTGGCTGTTATCGGGGCCGGGGTCGG
Organism: Rissa tridactyla; assembly: GCF_028500815.1. Taxonomy (NCBI): domain Eukaryota; kingdom Metazoa; phylum Chordata; class Aves; order Charadriiformes; family Laridae; genus Rissa; species Rissa tridactyla. Next base: position 23,878,025 of record NC_071473.1, read on the forward strand.
CGGGTTGGTGTCCATCAAGTGCTGCCTGGACGAGGGGCTGGAGCCTACCTGCTTTGAGAGGAGCGAGGACATCGGGGGGATCTGGCGCTACACGGTCAGTGGGAGGATTGTCCCTGGGTTTGCCCCCTCCCTTGGATGCCCTTTGCCTGCAGCACAGAGGAAAGGGTGGCCATGCCCTCAAGGACCATCCCTGTCCCGGGCACAGGGCTCCCCCTGACTCCAAGGTAAAGGAGGAGATGGAGGGAACAGAAGCCATGGTCAGCAGGTGCTAGTCCTGGTTTATTCCTTGTACCCGAATGCAAAGAGGAAAAATACTCAAATACTGTGGGGGGAGAAAGTCCTTCCCTGCGCACCTGCAAACAGCACTGCTGGCTTCACACAGGACTCCATGGACAGTGGGAGGGTCAGCGTCTACCGCTCGGTCATCACCAACACCTCCAAGGAGATGTCCTGCTTCAGCGACTTCCCCTGCCCAGAGGATTTTCCCAATTACCTACCACATGGCCTCCTCCTGGAGTACTTTCGGATGTACGCCCGGCACTTCAACCTCCTGCGGCACATACGCTTCAAGGTGAGCGGGGACCCCAAACACTATGGGGAGGAGAGCCATCAGTGGCTGCAGATACCAGGGCGTCACCCAGGTGGGATGGGACAATACCAGGTGCGATCCCGCAAGGACAAGTGCCTTTCGCATCCTGAGTGCAGCCTTTTTGGCTCCATGTTTTTAATTAGGCTGCTTAAAGATGGGCTGCCTGGTGTTGACGCCTCAATGCCATCACCAGGGGAAAGGTGCAGGGTGGGATTTAACAGCTTCAGAGGTGACATGCAGCTCCCCAGGGACCCAGCCTGCCCCCAGCAGCCCTTGGCAGGCAGGTCCTCTCCAAAACGTGGTGCAGTCCCCAGCTGCTGTTTTGTTGGGCTTTGTTGCAAGACGACAGCTCTCAGCGTGAGGAGGCGCCCAGATTTCGCCACCTCGGGCCAGTGGGAGGTGGTCACCGAGACCGACGGCGTCCGAGAGTCGCACATCTTCGATGCCGTCATGGTTTGCACCGGCCATTACCAGGAGCCCTACTTACCATTGGCTTCTTTCCCAGGTAAGCCCTGCCTCAGCAGCGGGGTGGGCTGGGGCTGCTGGGTTTCACCCAGCACCCATGGGTCCCTCGGCTGCATTTTCCTCTGCTCCACAAAGCCCTCCCACTGGGACAGGTGGGACCCTCTCCCTATGGGAATGATGAAGGGCATTCCTGCGAATGGGAAAAATACCTCATAAAGATGCAGCCGGGCTCTTGCATGAGAATTTGCAAAGCAGGACCGAGCCGAGGAGGTGCAGGAAGGTGGCATCACCCAGGGAGCCAAGACCTCCAACGGGCTTCTCAGCTGCAAGCAGAGGTGGGAGGTGGGGAGTCGGGGGCTGCAGGGGGTCTGGGCACGAGGCTGGGGTAAGAAATTGGAGCTGGCAGTAGGAGATGCTCCTTGCTCTCTACCTAGGCATTGACACTCGCTTCAAAGGCCAGTACCTCCACAGCCGGGAATACAAAGACGTGGAGGCTTTCCGGGGAAAGCGGGTCCTCGTGGTTGGCATTGGCAACACCGGCGGCGACCTCTCCGTGGAGCTGAGCCATGTGGCTGCGAAGGTACAGATCCATGGCTGTGCCGAGCCCAGCCAGGGACCAGGAGAGCCAGTGGCTCGGGGTATGCGCAGGCAGCTTTGCCCGCCGGGTTTCTCAATTAATAGCACTTCAAATTGACGGCAACTGAAGAAGCTCTGCAAGTCCTGGAGAGTTTGGGTCACTTGAGGAGTGGCCATCAGCAGCTGTGGGAACTTTGCAGAAGCTACCATGAGCTGTTTGGTTCATCCTGATGCCATCTCCTTCCCTCGGGATAACTCCCTGAGCTCCCAAGTGCAGGAGATGGGATTTGCCATTCCGGGCAAAAAAGGCAAAGAGATGGCAGGAAGCTGAGACCTGCCTTCTCCCCCAGGTGTTCCTCAGCACCAGGAGCAGCACATGGGTGTTCAGCCGGGTCTCGGACCACGGCTTTCCCTTCGATATGGTCAGCACCACCCGCTTCAACCACTTTCTCGACTGGCTTCTCCCGTCAGCCCTCACAAGGAGGATCAGATTTCGGAAGTTCAATTCATGGTTTAACCATGAAAACTATGGCTTGGCTTCCACCAAAAGGTGTTTTTTCTGACTATTTTGTTGGTCGATCGGGGGGGTTTAATGGCATGAAATGCTTGCTTTTTAATTTCAGGGGTTATTTGTGGAATAGAAAAGCATTGGAGGGGAACTCCGGCCATGGAAGATGTTTTGGGTTTCTCCCGGATGCTAACATTGCTGTCCTCTTTTTCACCTGCAAGCTCATACTTTAAAGTAATTATCAATGAAGAGCTGCCGTTTTGTCTCCTCTCTGGGACCATTGTGTTGAAGCCAAATGTGAAGGAGTTCACCGAAAACTCTGCTGTTTTTGAAGACGGGACAATTGAAGAAAACATCGACGTGGTGCTCTTCGCCACGGGCTACATCTTCTCGTTTCCCTTCCTTGAAGAGTCGGTTCGCAGCCTCTTCGATGATAACCGCTCCCTCTATAAAAGCATCTTCCCTCCCCAGCTGGAAAAGCCAACGCTGGCCATCATTGGCTTAGTCCAACTCACCGGCTCTCTGATGGTGGGAACAGAAATGCAGGCTCGCTGGGTGACGGGGATCTTTGCAGGTGGGAGACGTGATGCAGGGATGGGGGGATCTGCTGGGGTGGGAGGTTTCGAGCAGCCTGACTTGCTGTCCACAGAACCCAGGGCATATTTCAGCTCCTGCCACCGTGCCCATGGTGGCCACTGGCATTAGTTAGCACTGTAGCCTCTGCTCCCCAGCTGCATCCTCATATCCCTGCTGCTCCATGCACACTGCTGTAAACATCAAGCACAAACACTCTTGGTAAAGGGGCTGGCAGCATGGGAAGAGGGTGAACTTTTCAGCTTGAGGTGCTGCTGGAGGTCTCTGGTTTCTCTGTTCTTCTCAGGATGGAACAAGCTCCCTCCCACCAGCAGGATGATGGCTGATGTTTTGAAGAAGAAGCCGCCGGTCAAAAGGTGTGTGATGCTCCTGTGCTGGGGGTGTGATGGGTGCCGTGTGCCAGGATAACCCCAGGGAAAGGGGGACCCTATGGTGGTCGTGGGAGGGACCCACCTAGGACAGCCAATTCTTCTTGGATGCATTTACTCCTTTGCCACCCATAGCAAGGTGGGGAAATGCTGTTGTGGCTCCTTTATCGATGACGGACCAAGACACCAAGGGCAAAAGGCTCTGGAGGCAGTTTATGGCAAAATCCAGGACCTGCAGGTCCCCTCGACCAGGCCTTCAAGCCATGTCCTTATTCCCAGCATGTCAAGGTGGAGGTTTGGTTTCCTCCAGACTAAGGGTGCCATCTCGTGGCTTCTGCCTCCCAAATCCAGGCAGCGAGGAGCGCTGGGGTCAGGGCCAAGCCCCATCTAGAATCTCCACTGGAGCCAGGCGATGCAGGTGGGGGACCGTTTGGTGGCAGTTTTTGACAGGTCAAGTCAAGGCTGTAATTTGTCTTTTGGGTATGTGGGAGCTAACTTCCTGCCTTGTCGGCACTGGGATTTTACAGGAGGTGGAGACGTGTCCTCAAGGCTGTGGGACAGGTGATGGTGGATGTACTGCCTTGGGATGAAGGAGGGGACCTATGGCCAGGTGGGGTGCAAGCTGGGTTAGGTCTGCCAGCAAGGCGGAGCTGGCTTATAGGACACTGGTGAAAATGTGGGACAAAACAGAGCCATGGGGATTGTTACCAGGAACCCCGGCGATTGTAGACATGATGCTGTTACACAGAAATATAGGAGTCTGAGGTGAAACGGAGCTAAACTCGAGGCTGTCCTGAATTTGCAGAAGCAGATTCAGCACAAGTCCTCCCTCCTGTGAGGAAGATGAGGCCTCAAGTGGAAAAACCCTAGAGGTCCCTCCCAGCATGGGAAGCTTTCTGCATCTCCCAGTTTTTCCCAGTCCCCTTGGCAGTCTTATTTGTGAATGTCCACCCCTCTCCCTCTCAAAATTGGCCAAATCCACACCCGTGAACCTCGGGGAAGGACACAGCGTGGGTATTTGTAGCATTACAATGATGGCGGTATAATGCTAGAATAATTTTTGAGGCCACAACTGGGTTGCAGAGACAAAAGAAGCTTCTGCCTATTCCCTGTCCCAGGAAACTGCTGGGACCAACCCCACCGAGGGTCTTTTGGTGCCTTTAGGTTTATTTGGGGCTGAGGGAGCTCAGCCATGGAGATTGGGGCTCAACCAACGTCTGCGCCCAGAACTTCTGCTTTACGTGGAGCTGGGAACCAAGATGGGATGATGCTATTTCGTCTCTTTTACATCCCATTGCAGGAATCCATCCGAGAGGGAGAACTTGAAGATTAGTTTCATCAGCTACGTCGATGAAATTGCTTTGTGCGCTGGCATAAAGCCCAATGTGCTGAGGCTGCTCCTGACGGACCCCCGGCTGGCCCTGGCCATCTTCTTTGGCCCCTGTACCCCCTACCAGTACCGGCTGGTGGGACGGGGGAAGTGGAGCGGGGCCAGAGACGCCATCCTGACTCAGTGGCAGCGGACGCTGAAGCCCTTGAGAACTCGGGTTGTGGATGACTCCTCCAGCGGCTCCTCCGGCTGGCGTTGGATGTGCCTCCTGGCCCTGCCAGTGGCTCTCACAGCAGGTTTCCTCCTTTCTAAATACCCCCAGCCAGGCTGGAGCCTCCGGGCAGGTCCCCGTCTGTAGGAGAAACCTGGTGAGACCTGGTCCTGGGTGAGCTGGGGATGGTGCTGAGTGCCCTCAGTGGGGCTGGAGCTGGCCCAGCGCTGGCAGGAGCCTGGAGCCTGGCGCTGTCTGGTGTCTGGCCTCGTCCTGCCAGTGCTTCGCACCCACCAAGGGCCGTACAGAGCTTTTCCCCCAAACCTACCACAATCTGTGTCCGTGTTGCGCTAGCACCAGGCTGGATCTCCAGAGGGCTTTTGGGAAGAGCCATTTTGGGATGGGCTGGTGTGACACAACCAGTCGCCCCCCCAGCCCAGATCTTGCTCTGTAAGATTTCATCAAGACCCACAACAGCTCAAGATTTTTTTTCAGAAACACTAACTGTCGAGATCTTTGTCTTTATCTGGCAACTTTTGGGACACGAGGGAGGGAGCCACAAAATAAACCTCACGGATTTGGGCTTCTCTGATAGGTTTATTAACGGTTTATTAACGGGGGAGGGGTCAAGTGCACCCAGTGCCCTGAGCCGTGGCGGGGGGAGACCCTGTCCTAAGAAATAACATCTGCAGTGACAAATCCAGGTGGGCGAGCGTCCCCCCGGGGGACCCTGAAGCCCAGGGGGAGAAGGCAGCGCCTCCCCACGCACCCGCAGGTACCTCCAACCCGGGGCTTTGGCTGCAAACCCCGCGGGCGGGCGCTGCGGCCGGAGGGAAACCGTGTCCCCCAGCCGTCCGTCCCCCCACCCTCCCCGGCGACAGAGCTCCCGCTCGGCGGCGGGCGCGGGGCGCTGCCGGTCCCCACGCGTGGGGACGGGGACGGAGACGAGGACGGGGGGCCGCCGCCCGCGTTCCCGCGCCGCCAGGGGGCGCTCCGGGGGCGCCGCGCGCCTGCCCGCCCGCCCGCGCGACTGCGGCACGGCGTGGCTACGTGAGCGGCGGCGCGGGGGGCGGAGCCGGCGGCGAGGCGGGTGCGTGTGCGCGCGCGCGCGCGGCGCGGTGAGGTCAGACGTCGTTGGCGCCGGCTTGGCCGCCCGCCATCTTGGCCCCTGTGTGGAGAGCGGCTGTGTGAGGCGCGGCGTCGCGGCGCCGGGAGCGGCAGCGGCCTCGCCGAGTCCGGGAGCCTCCGGGGAGGCCGGAGCGCCGGCCCGCCGCCCTGTGCGCCAGGTAAGTGGTGGCGGCGCCGCCGCCTCCCGCAGTTTCCCCCCGCCGGCCTGCGGAGCGGACCGGCGCCGGGAGGAGCGGGCGAGCGGCCTGCGCCGCATGGCCCCGGGCGGGGGCGGCTTCCGCCCGGCCTAGCGGCGGTGGCCCCGCAGCCGACGGGGACGGGGTGCCCCCGGGGGCCGGCTGCCCGCCGCGGCCGGGCGGAGGGAGGTGGCGCGGCGCTGGGCCCGCGGCGGGCGGGCGGGCGGGCCGGGCTGCCCCGCGCCGCTGGGCCGCGCCGCACCGCATCGCCGCCTGGGGCCGGCCGCGCCCCGCGCCGGGCCCAGCGCCGGGCCTCGCCCGGGGGTGGCGGGAGGGTACTGCTGTGGTGGGGACGGCTGAGGACGGCTTTTGCGGGTGCGTTGCTTTTTTTTGTCCCGCCCTCCCTCCTGCCCTCCATTCTCCACCCCCGCCTTTCTTTTTTAACGGCTCCCGGTCTCTCTCTCTCTCGGGAGATTACTCGAGAAACGCGCCGTCCCCTTCGTGCGTTTGCGCTCACTTTGTGGCTGTGATTCTTCCTCCAGAAACGCGGGGGGAGGGGAGCCTTTTCTTACGGGATGCTGGAGGCATATGCAGGGCACAGCGCTTTGGTTTTCTAACTCTGAAATATTCATCCACAGTTCTTGAGATGTACAGTAAAAGGCTGTTCCTAGGTTATTTGGTGTAGAACTGAGTGAAGAACCGTTCAGGAAGGTGTTATTTCTGCTCCTAAGGGCAAGATTTGTAGGGATGGGGTGAGAATAGTTATGGGTGTTGTTATCGATAGCGCTTAAAGGATTGTGTGAGCATGGTTAGATGACACGGCTAAAATTCAGGCAGCCAGTCTGCAGTGGGCATAATGCAGGGGGCAGGATGGGAGCCATCACCTAGGCATGCAGGGATTGAAAATTTTGGGGCTAAAAGTGGCCCAGATAGTTTCTGGTTCAGGCCCCTTTTATGGGGAAGGGGAGCATGCATGAGAGCATGGTGCTGGGCTTTGAATGGAACATTTTGGGTTTTTTTTATTTCCTTTTTGTGTCTCACGTGTGTATTTTGTAAGTTTGTTCCTTTGTGAAAGGTCTTGAACTCTGTATAATTGAGGAGGGACTATTTTTACATGGTGCTCTTTGATTACTGGGGTCAGATAGGTGCATTAGTAGAAATTAGCATTATTTCCCACAGAAGGAACAGGACTCTAATTTTTAATAGCTTTATTTCTTCTGCAGTGAGGTGTCAGGCCTACTTATTGTCTAGTCTTAAGAGCTCTGCTTAGACAAGAAACTCCTTTTGAAAGAAGGAGGAAACAGGACATGATCTCATTTGTCCATCATTGAGAAACAAAAGGATTACCGTTTAATACTCACTGCTAGGAGCTGAATGGCTGTAAATTTCCTTTGAATTACATAGTCTAGAGAATTTTTTTTCAGCGTTACTCTTGGGGTCTTTTAGTGCAACTCTGTTAGAGTCTCCTTGGGTCTAAGGAATCTCAAAGTTTTGGGAATTCTTTGAACTTAGTGAATGTTTAATGAAAAGGCAGTTTGTCCCTCAGAATATTGCGCTTAGTGAGTGAGGAGTATGATCGCTTTCTTGGAGGTGTGTGCTTAAGAGGTGGCTGTTCAAATTGAACTGAGAACTGGTATAGGCCAGTGCTTGTATGCAGAGACTAGGCTTGTGGTCTGTGAGTGTCTCTGTTACTTAGAAGTCTGCCTTAGTGTATATGTGTTTCCTGCATAAATTATATTGCTTTGGACATAATAATTGCTTATGAAATATATATAAATCAATACACAGCCATTTCTTTGAGTTTTGCCAATAGAAATATTTTGTCTCTTTGCAGTTCAGTAGCAATTTGTAATTTCTTTACTCATTTAGGCTTCATAACAGGAACCCTAGCTTTTTGTAGAGCAGTCTGTAAAAATAGTTACATCATTCTGCAGCTTTAACTTGGTTGCTGGAATCCTTGTTCAGTGGTACAGGTTTATGGTATGCATTTTCTGTAGGTCCTGTTTCCCCGCATCCTGAAGTCTACTAGGGAAAGTGAAATGGGCCACAAAGAGCAAGGAAAAGATTATGCAGTTCGGAAGGGAGCTCTCATGTAGGTTTTGTTCTGTCTGAGTAAATGCTGTGCGTTGATAAGGAGAAAGAATGTAAGTCAAGGCAGTGAGTATGTTGCATGGGGCTAATGTTGGCCAGGTGTCCTAGGTTACTAAAAGTGCAAGCCCTTTATTCCAGAATATTTTCCAGGCTAACAAACAGAAGTGATGTAAAAGTGGGGAGAGCATAGAAAATGTAGTCTAAATATCATATAAGGGTGGCATGGATAAGAGGCTTAGATGTGCAGATAGAAAGAAAAAGGTAACTTTTGCAGAATGATTAAACCCTTTTGTAGTGTGATCTTGCTGAGGATAAACCATCGTGTGGCGTATTGGAGATGTGAGCAAAGAAAAAGTATTCCTCCTCTTTCTGTTGAAGGAAGAGTGGAACATCTTCAGAGGCTGTATACAGTAATGGAGGGTTTGAGGGGAAAAAAAAGCTCCACCCTGAAAATGCACCACCTTTCCACTAGTTGGGGATGGATGTTGGGCTTGTAATGATGGGGCTGCCAGTGGTGTTTTACTGGTAGAACCAGTTGTTCATCTTCTGTAGGAAATTTTTTTCTTCGCTCAACTTCATGCCCTCATTATTTATTTTTTTTTCGGGTCTGGGTTTTATAAAACCCCATAGAAACTTCTCATGGGTGAAAGCAGGTGTAAAAATAAAAGCTGAGATTTGTGTGAGGAGGTGGGAGGAAATAATAATGCATGCGTGTTGGTGAAATGAAAACGGAGTGGACAGAAGTCTTAAAAAAATGCATAAAGAGCAGAGGAAGATGAAGTCCTAATAAAAATCAGATGAAGACAGCTTTTATGTCTATGAAGAACAGGCTAACAGAAATAGACTGTTTTTATTACAAATACCTTAGCCATTACATAACATTCTAACTAAATGCTAACGAACTACTCTGTTACAGATTGCAAACACGTATTAAAGGGAGAAGCTGTGTATCATTCACATTGTTTTGTTTTTATGTATTTGACACTGTCTTGGTTAACAGTAAAATTATAGTGCAGAATCAACATTATATATCTTCAATCCGAAGTATAATGATAATAAATTTTAACTTATATGTATGTGAAAATAATGTGTGCTACTCTTTCAGGGGCTTACAACACCAGAGACAGGAATTACTGCATTTTATATTCAGGTACATCAAATGCAGAAGTAGTGCCTGAAAAACTGTGGCATCACCCAGTGCCTAGTGACTGAGAGAAGAGGCATCTATTAAATACCTCTTTAAATCACTGTACAACTGACTCCTATGTGAAATGGTGTTTTTACTCAATTTTTAGTTATTTGGGATAGAAGATGTAGCTCATCGTGCTCAGAGGTACCAAAACATTTTTCGTAGTAAAACCATCAGTGTCTAGGTTGCCTGTTTTTTGCTGCACTGCTTTCTTAAGCTAACACATCAGACTTTGCTTAGAAGAGCAAACCGTTTTCAGGCTGTCCTCATTAAATCATGGAAGCAGCTACTGCTTGTTTTAAAATTAATATTTTGTAAGCATGTGACCTTAGTATTCCTAGATTTTAGTGCTTGTAAATTTTAATTTATACTTTAAAATTATGACTGCAGCCTTAAATTGTATTTGCAGGAGTAAGGGCTTAAATTATTCCTGCCTCAAGAAACCTTATTTGCTAATTTGAATCTTCAGCTAAGGTGGAAGTGCAGGAACAACCTCATTTTGTTTGAGAAGCCAATGATTTTCTCCCAATTTAAGACTTCATATACTTTAGGACTTAAATATTTCAAAATAACCATATGTTCCACTGAAGGACCTCGCTGTCTTTAGATGAGTGCATTGATGTTTTTTCATTTTGTAAAAAATAAATTGCCATGTTCACAGGGCTTGTTTTATAATAGTGTTTAGGATAGTTTGTGCTTCCTGTACAGGTGTATCTAGGTGTATATGTAGGTGCACAGCAAAGGTGTTCTAGTGAGGAGGAAGGATAACATTTTCTCTTGCCAATGTGTGTAAGTAGTCTGTAGGAAAGATGCATTCTAGTATGAAAAATTGGTCTTTGGCTTGCGGTGTAGCTACTTGGTTAATTTGCTGGAGTCGCTTTGGTTAGGAGATGTTTTTCGTGCCACAGATCAAGCTATCGCTATGGACAGAGCTTTGTAGTATGCACTTAGCTTTGGATAAAGAAAAGTCTCTTGATAAGTATTTTGGTAATATATTGAGCCTTCTTCATTATTTACCTACTGCATCTTGAAAGCAGAGTATCAAGGACACATGGGATTATTTTTCTTCTAAGCAAAATAAACAGAGAACCAAGAGCAACTGAAGATGTTAAACTCCATCTGTAGCCATTTTGCAGCTGCAAGTTAACTTCCATGGAAAATGGGGTCTGTAAATCTGAAAGGCAGATACATAAAGCTGGGTATGCTGGTAAGGCTTTTCTAATTTAGCTGCTAATCTTTTTTTTTTTTAACCAAAATATGAATGAATCCAGTTTAAAGCAGAGGCCTGAGGTTGCCCCCTACTGTAATTAAAGTGTTGTCCAGAACTGTTGTCACTGTGGTTTTCGCAGCTGCATCTCTTACATGCTGAGCATTCTTTCAGTGAAGGAGACTGTCTCTGCCCCAGCAAACTAGTGAGTCAGAGGGGAAAAAGAACATGTAACCAGAGATCCAGAGGATAACAGGCAGCAGGTAGAAGAGACTGTTTGTGGGCAGCCGTGAGCTCTCTCCAAGCTGGACCACATCAAGGAGCAAATTCTACCACCTTTGTATGCGCAGGAGTGAAGTTTTTTTATTGATGCTGTCAATGGTGTATTATAAGCTGGTACATTTGGCAACCCTCGCACTCAGTATCACAGTGGTAGTATCTTGATATCCTTAAAAGCAAATATGCTGTAATATGTCTTAATACGGAGGAGAAATTATGATAATTTTTGATGGACATGAATCAGGTTAGGAATATATTAGGAGTTAAAGGTAACACAGAATTTGGGTATTGTGCAAGGTGGGAAGTTTTGAAAGTGGTGACAAGTAGCTTAAGTCATTACATAACTGATTAGAGTTACTGGTTTTGAACAGGTTTTTTTATTGTGCTGCGGTTGTACAGAACTCTGTATAAAATTGTTTGTTCTGTAGATTCCTACTGTTGGGGACTGTGCTTCCGTCTTCGGGTTGGACCCTTCAATAACAAAAGTACCTTGAGAAGGTGAACAGAAAAAAGTTGTGAAAAATAGCTAGTGAAGAGGGAATTCATTTTGGCACATGTGTTCTTAATAGGAATGGAAATCCTGAAGGATGGCCCTAGAGTGGTTCTTTTGTGCTTCCGAAATATTCTGAAAGAGCTCATGAAAAGAAGAGCTTGCCTGAACATTATTTCAAAGGAATATCTAACTGATTTCTGAAGTCAAAAACCTTAGGTGTAACTATTTATGTTACTTAAGGACTGATCTATGAATAGGAGCTTTGGAAAAGCAAGTTTGCACAAAAACCTCTACTTATTTGCAGCTGAGGTCAGGAGTACTTTAAAGATGCAGAAAGGTATGATGTGGAGAGAAATCCACTGCCCAAAGTGAATTGTGGTTCCTTGGGAAGAACGCTGAAACTAAGTGTCACTTCCTCTGTCAAGAAATGTTCATTATTACAGTGGCGCTTGGAAACTGTGGTAAAGGAGCAGGAAATGGAAGTACTTAAAAAGATTCTTCCAGTTATTCACAGCAAGGAATGGCTTTACATTTGTCTCTCAAACTGTCCTGCCCTCTTCCACTGTCCGGTTCAACATGGAGTGGGTGGGGAGAGTTGGAAATATGCCATCAATTTAAATGACATTGTTTCAGAGTTTGTAATAAAGCGCAAGGGCTTTTGCAGTGAGAGTATTAAAACGAAAGGAAAAAATGAAACAGTGGAGAGCTGGGTGATTTTAAATGACTGCAACTTCTGCTGTTCATCTGTTGGGAATCTGGTCTATTTTCATGTACCTATTGATTATCTTTCGTCAGCTTCCTAAAAAGAAGTGTTCTGCACCAAACGCTGTGGCAGATTTAAGGAGTGAACTCTTGTTCAGCTCAGCTGTTGTTTCTGGTAACTTATCTCAGACAGCCGCCCGCAGAAGAACAGATCCTGAGCACTGTTCAGCCTGCAGCTGGAGTCAGATCTGCTGAAGCGCAGCCATAAGGGAACCGCAAATCGCTGTTATTCTGTTTAGAAATAAGAGAAAATCCAGTAATATGTGGAGATTTCTTGCACATACCTTTTTTGCTGTAGGGTGCAAGCAATTCTGCTTCCTTTATTCTTGCAAATGGATCCTCAAACCCACCATCATCGCCAGTTCTGATTATTCTTTTTGTGCAATTAAATCTAAATGTAGCAAATGCAGAGAAGTGCCGACCATTTGGATATTTTCAGCACTCATTTGAACAGACATGGGAACATCTGCATGTCATCTGTTGTGTGGCTTCTTTTGCAGCCCCACTGTGGACTTCTCTTTTGCTCCCCTGTTCTCAGCCTGACAGAGGAACCACTACTCAGGATGCTGCGAAGAATGAGACTCCCCATGTTGCTTTCTGTGTGTGGGGGGACAATGCGTATGCTAGTATTTTTGCCTTTCCAGGCTTCTGCTGGATGGCGTGATGCAGTTGAGCAAGAACAAAGTGGTACTTGTGACAGCATGTTAAGTGCGTCTGTAATTTTTTTTAAGAACCGTTTGTGATCTTAAGCAGTACCAGATGCCTTTACAGAGAGTGGCTGTGGTCCGGATAAACTGACCTAAATTAGTTTCTAAGAAGCCGAGTGAGTAGTTATAATTTTTTCAGTTAAAAAAGAATTTTGATAAGTAAGACAGGTCACGTTAGTTTTCTATATTCGGGGAAAAGTGCTGCCTACCAACCTACTATTTGAATACTGTACTTTGATAGCAGGTATGTGGCTTGTTTCTGCAAGAATTTGCCTTAATTTATTCCCTTATCTTTTTCTCATATAGGCAGCGATTCAGTTTTGAGAGCTTTGAAATTTTCTCATTCTTCTAAATAATGGAAATTTCTTTAATAAATGCTTTTGCAAATCTTGAAAATAAATATCTCATTTGGCATCTGCAAGTTGAAAAGCTAATTGGGTGAAAGCACTTGCATTGTTCTGTTCCCAGAAGTAATGAGAACGCATCTCATTATGATGCTGTCCTTAATTGTATAGAAACTGTTCTCTTTTTTTTTTTTTCCTGGTCCTGGCTTCCTTCCAGCACTTCAAAACTCCTGCCACAATTAAAAATTTACAGTTTTAAAAAGTTTCTTAACCAACTGCATGTAACTGGAAAATTTAAAATCTGCCTTGCAAAAAATTTGCCCTAATGCTTAGTGACAAAGAAATAAAGACTTGTTAAGAAATTGTCAGGCTAAGAAGGAATAAAATAGCCTGCCTTAAAAGTAAGTTGCAAAGAAGTTTTGGATCTTACGTTTTCAGAAATGAATACATTTTTAGTTGAAATGTACTCAGTAATCTTGCAAAACATCTAAATTATTGTAATTTATGTTTGACGATTATCAGAACACAGCAAGAATAGCTGTGTTGTGTTACTGCATTAGCTTTATGGTGTGCTAGTTCTGACCTGTGTGGCACACACTGTCAATCTACTGGAATATTTTGAAAAATTCTTTCTGGCAAAGAAGCTGTTTAAATGTACTTTGATAACTTGAAAATGGACTGGTACTCAAAGGAATGCTTCTAATATAGTGCAGTTAGTAGTTATTAATCTTTGTCATTTTTATTTGAGCTGCAGCGGTGGTATTAAGTTTCTTTCCGCTAGTCCGGTTTATGTAGAACAAATGAGTAAATGAGGTAGATGCTTGTAATACCAGTGAAGGCGGCTGCAGTATCTTTTACGTGGTCACTATACCCCACTGGTGAAATTTCAGTTTAGTAACTGTGTTCTCATATAATATAGATTGTAGTCCTTGAGAAACAAGATTTGTTTTGCATTGCTGCTTTGTTGTACCTCATCCTAAACTGAGAACTGCTCTGAAAAGAATTGTAAGCTCATTCCACTAGCCTGTCAGTCATTACTATTTGAGTTTGCCAACAGACATACAGAGAACTATTTCTTTTAAGCATGAGTCCACATTTACTTCAGTGATCAGTGGGAAGCTATCTGGGACAAATGCAACCTTCCAAAACTGTGACTGTAAGGACAGAAGCAAGATAGGCTGGATCAGTGTTGAAGTTGGTGCATTTGTGCCAAGATCATTCTAGTAGAGGTGAATGCTGAACCCAGTGTGCATTTGATCTAGTGGCACATACGGGGTTTGTCATTCTCATAATTTTATGGTGCCTGTGATGTGTACAACTTCAACCTTTAGGTCGTTCTCTTTATTGTTTGGATGTTTGCAAATTTCATCATATCTTAAACTAAAGAACTATCCCCCAGGTTGCAAAGAAGTTTGAAAAAATGATAAAAGTAAATTTTCTAAACTCAGAAGCCAAATTCTGTCTAGATATTTTAAGCTGGTGATGAATTTTTTTGTCTACACAGAAGATAAGAGACTTAAGGCTGAGTATTTCACTTCTTGAAGGTACCTGAATGCTAGAGTAAGTATAGGAGATTTCTGTAGGAGTCTTACATGCCTAAAGGTTCTGCTGCTGGACATAAAGATGTTGGATTTTCATTTCAGAACTTTGATATAAATATTCTAAGCAGGATGGGTTTTAGAGTGCTTGTGTATTTAATTTGGTATAAGCTGGATAGTTACTCTTGAAATTACTTAACTGTACTTTAGGCATTCAGGGGGAGAGTATGTGTGGCTTTGTGGTGAAATGTGAAGGTGCAGTGATAAGTCTAATGATGCTCCAGACTAGGAAGCTGTAGGCAATAGTAGAGGCTTTTTTGTTAAAACTCTCTGGTGATGCGTGTACCCTGTTCTGTTACGTAACTTCAGGTAATTCAAGGAATTACGTTATACTGTTGTTTTCTTCTGAAATTCTGGAAATAGTGTTTAATGTGACAAGAAAGAGAGGGGAGCTTTGGCACTTTATCATGTGTATTTAGGTCGAAGATATAAAATACGTTGAAGGGAGTTTCTTAATTTGACCTTGTTTGATTCTTGATACCAAGTTTCTTGTATAAAAATTACTATCAAGATACTTGTATAAAAATTGATTTCTACTTTAACTGTAAGCTTACCTTTAAAATACAATGCTATTGTCTTTCCTTTACAGAGGATGTAAATTTATTATAAAGAGTGAAAACCATAATGTAAAGACCCAGGAACAGTAGTCTGAGGAAATGTTTTTCCCTGCTGGGACAAAGGGCAGGGGTTGGTTGCCAGTTGGTCCTGAGCTGCCTCTCAGTCACCTGCTCATCTGATGCTGGTTAGGAGGTGTCTGCACTTGGACATCGTTCACTGCCTGTTGCATGGGAGGTGCATCTGTTGCTTTCTTAATGTTCCTTTTTCTGTGGCTTATGTTCCTTTTTCTGTGGTGGTGTGCTGCCTCCTTACAAATATTGTTTATTGTCTGGGAAGCCCCAGTGAGTCTATTTGTATCCTAGTAGCTACAAAGTAAAAGTTAAATATGTTGCTCGTTCTTGGTGAGACTCTGAATGGTAGCAGTGAAACTACCCATAAAAAGTTGCTAGTGACTGCTAACTTGAGTCACGGGCTGGAAACTTCTAATAGCCGTCAGGAGCTTCATTCCCATTGACTGTAGCAGGAGATAGATGCCTAGATTGAAAGCATTGTGGCTTTAGTCTAAAATCTAAACTGAAATTTAATTTCTGTTCATCAGCCTTTTCCGGTGAGAGAGGTGATGCCAGTGCTTTGTCCTTCCAGCTTTTTCCATAGGAAAAGAGATTTTTTTCTTTTTCTTTTTTTTTTTTTTTTTCATTTGATCCACTTCTTTATTACCTTCATTCTGCTTGATGTGATAAGGATTTAAAGATCTGCATTGGATGTTCTCACAGCCAAAATAATTCTGTTTGGGGATTTGGAGAGAATCTTACTTTTATTTTCAAGAGAATTTGCTTTACTTCAGTACCCAGCCTTCTCTTTGCAAGGATGACAAGAAAGTATTTTAAAAAAAAAAAAAAGGTAGTCCTTATTTGGTCATCTTTTAGGAGCTATCAGCCTTTAAAACCTGCTACCTTTGTACATCTCAAAAACATGGCTTTTTGATAATTTGTAACATGCCTTCTATAGCCAGTCTCATGCTACTTATCTTAAATGTTTTATTGATAGCACTTTGTACATTTTAGTTTTTAATCGCTTCTAGTGATAGAACTGGGTTTATATCTCAAATGTGGAAAAATCTACAGCCATAAGAGTACTTAAAATTTTAATTATAAAGCTAAAGTAGACAGAGGTTTTAGGTCTTCTACATGTACAATAGTTGAGAACTGAATGAAAATTTTAGGGAGGTGCTTACTAATTTCAGAATTTTGTTCATAAGAATAGCTGTATATATGTTTGAGTTTCTCTAAGTTATCTCCTTTCTTCCTTGTAAAAGGCAAAAGTATAAGTGTTGTGTTGATGAACAGCTTCTATTATCCAGTAGAAAATAGGAGACCAAAACTGGGTCACTGGTGTAAAACATGGAAGAAAGAGACATATATAAACACTGAAAGTGTTGGATCCCTGGGTAAGGGTATTGCCTTAGATAATATTTAGTTAATGTTTGACAAAATATTGAATGCTTTATTTGATAGTCTAAATGTAAACATGCAAAAAAAAATTAAACTAAACAAAATGAAAACTGTCCTTTCTTTTCCCAGAGTTCTTAACTAGCTGTACTGGCATAATTCTGTCTCTGAGAGGGGTACCATAATCTCTCTGTTACCTGAGGTCACTTCAGAAGGAGGAGATTTCATAAGCAGTACAGGTATCAGAAATTATCCTAGCTAAAAGAAAGAAGCTGTGTGACACATGAAAGTACTTAGTGCATTTTTGACACTTTTATCGCCAGTGTGAGTTCATCATCTCTGTGGCTTTTTGATCCCTTGTTATATGGGCACATTTAAAAAGACACGCTGATCATGATTGATCCTATGGATCAAGCTTCTTTTGGCAGGGCTGTTCCACAGGGATATGATTTCTGCGCATGTTAAGTGAAATGTTCATGCACGTTTAGTTAAATATATATCCAAATTGTGGATAGAGACAAATTTGAGGTTTACATGGTTACTGTCCTTTTATCTGTGGTTTTTTACTCCAGCCAGCTGCTCTTAACTCATTTTTCCTTTTGTTCTCAAGAATGCCCTGGAAAAAAAATTAACAGAACTGACAGATTGTTTTAGTCCATGCTAATATTTTTCTGCTGCAGGATGTCCTAAAAGTTTATTTTAAAAGTGTTAATCGCTGCTATTAGTGCCTTGTTAGACTTGAGAGTCTCCTAATAAAAGTTCCCTGAGATGTTGGGGTTTGTTGCTGGTTGTCCTGTTGGAAGGCTGTATTCTAGGTGACTTGGATTTCTCACAGAAGACAGTTCAACAAGCTGCCTTCCAGTCTTTCTAAGGCAGCGAAAGATTTGCTTGCTCTATCAATTGCTAGTTTAAACTAACATATGCTTTGTGGTACAGTTAGTTTCTGTGTAGACTTTTTGTGGGTGGCTAATTTTGATTGTTTTTCACTGCTTAGCTTAGTAGCTCTATTTAGGCTGCTGTTAGAGGTCTCTTAGAACTGATGCAGACTTATTTGTGGATGCTCATTTCTGGCATTCAGAGACTGCGTTTTTGTAAGATGCGTCTGTGGGATAATGTCCTAAAATGGCTTTCTTCTGTCATGATGTTTTCCACCTGACATATCTAGTTTTGGTAGTGTTTTGGAAAGACTTTCTTAAGCTTTAAAAGGGGAGTAATTTGAAGAATGATAGAACTAGCAAAGCCTGCTTTCCTACAGCTTTGTCTCATGACAGCGTGCTTTGGTTCTAAGGAGCAAAACTCGTTTTGATTTTCCGTTTGGTGGCCATTAACAATACTCTTCTATAGATTGTCTTGTACCTCAGGGATCAGGCTGCGCTATGGTTTTTCTTCTGAGGTGATGGGTGCAAAAGAGATGGTGATTAAGAGTTTTCTTTTCCTACTCTGCCACCTACCTTCAAAGAATTTATAGAATCAATGCAATCTTTACATTGTGTACCCTCATTGTGTACCCTCTTTCAAGCTCTGCTGAAAACCACTGCACCCAAAATCTAGAGATGGGGAAGAAAAATAGAGATGGAAATATGTATTAGCCTGACTTTCTAAGGAAATAAAACTTGGTATAGATTTTGCTCAAGAATGAGTTGTAGTGATGTCTACCCAGAACTCTGCAGATCTGGAGAGCTTCTATTCTTGTAGGTCATAGAGCTGTCTGAGATGCAAGAAATAGAAGCTCAGAAGTCCCCAAAGTCTTTACTGCAATTTTCAGCTTGCTTAGCAACAACCTACTTGACAGTGAACCCTGCTGCAGATTGCTTGGGGGTGCAGAAATCCTGGCCTTAGAGGCTTTTTTAGATACTTTGATTTGTCAGAGACTTTTGCTAATTAAGCATTGCTGGAGGTTTTTGAAGCTTGTTTTCATGTCATGTTAAGCTGACTAGTGCTGAAGCTATTAAGAATTCTTAGTAGTGGGATAAATGTCCAAAATGTTAGGTGGTTTACTTGTTTGTTTGTTTTTTAATAAATATTAGGCCTGAAAGCCTCAGTCCTAGAATGATGTTTTGAGCACTAGAAAGTTGTAAATATAAGGTCATCAATAAGAGATTGTTAGTGTGTATTGTTTGTAAACACCTGTGTCAGAGAAGTGAAGTCGGTATGTTTAATTGTAATTCCATTTGTTATTTGTGTGCAAGCTTCTCTGTGCAAAACCATGTATTTAGTAATTACACAATATTTTTGAGTGTTCATTTAAAATAGCAGGGTTCCTTGATAATGGGTTACAAATAAAGCATGAGACAGACTTTTTTGGGTTCCAAGTACATTGAGTCTGGCATCCTGAGTTTCTCTGCTTTAAGCTGCCTTTATATTTCTGTAAGAGATCTAAATTAGTCTCTTTTCTGAAGATCACACGGTTGTTTTTCAGAATTTAATATCTAGCTGCAGATTATGCTTAGGTTTTACAGTTAAGAGGAAACTTCTTCAGTGAAGCTCTAGAATCTGAATATGCCAGACTTACAGTTGAAATGAAACCTCTCCTTTCTAGCTGAAATTTTTAATGCCATGTTATTTACCTGGGTGTTTGTGCGCAATGGTATTTTGAAATTGATAACACTGAATTTGGGAACATCTTCCTCTAACACCAATTAAGCATGTGGCAAAAAAACTTCTTCTTTTTTTTTAAGTTGTATTATTTAGTTCCAGAACTCAACAGCAACACATTCTTCAGTGTGCCAGAAACAAAGCTATTCTACAAAAAGTGGGGTTATGGCTGGATACAAATAACAAATTTGTATAGGATGATTTTTGACCCTTAACCATTTTCTTTAGTGTGCTTAAAATTGTGTATGAAAAGTCTTTCTGGATTTGTTTCTTGTTTTCTGTTTTGAGAAAGGTGCTAATGTGTCGCAGTTATGAATAAACTTTCATATAGTGCTTTTTATGATGTTTCCCACTTCACAGATGGGCATTTGAGGCACTGTGAGTTGAAGGTTCTAGGAAATCTTCAGCAGGTTGGAGTCTTGAATGGTGTACATACTTAAGTCATTCCAGCTCATCCTTCACCAAATTTAGCCAAAATACAGTGCTTTGCGTGGAGGTGGCACGGACTAGGTATCCTAGCTGTGTTGAATAGGGAATGGGGGGATTATTCTAGTATTTACTTAATGTTTTTAAGACTTCAAAGTCCTGGGAAGCTAATGTACAGGTTACCTGTCCTCACTGATTGTGTGCTTGTAGGCTAAATAGGGGTGGGATGTGGGATTTAAGAAGATAGGACTGCGTAAAAGATAACTGTAATATTGCTGAAGAAGTCTCTTTACATGTTAGACTTGTGTAAAAATTGGAAGCTTCTTTTGTCTAGAGGTTTAAAAATACAGTGTATAAAATACAGATCTAGGGAGTTTGTCATGCAGGTGTCTGTGCTTACATCAGCTAGAATGGGATGTCTGAAAAATACAGGGAATAGTAATCTTTCACCCAAAGGTGTGGAATGGTGTATACTGTGCCTCAAACATACACAGAAACATATTAAATGGAAGACCATAACATAGAGAATACAGTTACTTCACATGGCAATAGTACGAGCTTATCTGCCCCTGCCAAAAACTGTGGATAAAAAAGCTGATTTTCTACCTGAACCTTTACACAGCGCTCTTCCCCTTTCCATGCCTGTCTGTGCTTCTTCACCAAGACAGCAGAATATTGTAGCTTACATAGAGTGCTGTTCTGTTCCTGCACGTTTGTAGAACTGTTTTTTCATATGTATAATAAAACTACAAAATACTGAAATGGATGTGGTGGTAGAGAAGGAAGGAAACCAGACAAGAATTGCTGAGTTAAGTTGTTATATATTTTAAACTTCTTACCGTTCCGGTCCTCAAAAGTGACCTCAAAATATGTAATGCTTTCTTCCTTGTTTAATCACGTAAGAACTTTTTTCCAAAGTTGAGGTAAGATCTTTTCTAGTCTGCAATTGGTCCTAATGGGACACTGTGCAAAGTTTATAGACATATGAACTAGTATCATTAAATTCTAAACAAGGCATTTTGGGGAATTCTGAAATCATCAGAAGAGCTAGGAACTTAGTGGAAAAGGTCTGTGTGGCATGTATGGGGTTTTTGTTTGCTAGTTTTTTATTATTTTTTAAAAAATATGATTCTACAGTCTGGAATATACTGCATTTTGTTTGCTCTTCTACCAACTGTAAGTATCTTAAGAGGGTACAAGTAAATGTTCCTTAACAGAGACCAGGATATCTAGAATTTGTGTCAGCTACTTACTGTGCTAATTTCGGTACACATGCTTCTGAATTTGTTGCAGGATCTAAAAAAGCCAACCAGTTACAGTCTGAAAAAATAATCTGGTACAGAAATTACATTAATAATTTTAAACTTAAAATCTTAAGGCCTTGGTGAAGGTCAGTTAACTTGATAACAGTACAGAGCGGCTGAAGGTAATCTTTGCTCCAGAATATTGGCAACATTGTACCTTCTGTAATTATGTGTAATAGTAACTGTAGTCATTCAAAATGAACTGCTGACTTGCTTAAAATTCTTAATAGTGCAGTGAACCTTGCCAGCTGCTGTTACTGCTTGTGCTGTTGCCTGTCCTTCTGTTCACTGTCATGGCAGTTACTTAATTTTGGTAAGTAGTTCTGACATCTTTTATATGTTGCCGCTATTCAGAGGTATATGACCGTCTCATGTTCTCAACTCATATGAGAGTGAGTCTAGACCTAGCGGACAGCAGTGCTTCGCTTTTAAGGATTTGACTAATAGAGTTCAGACTAACAGCTACCTTACTGATAATAACAAAAGATATAAATATTAGGGCAAATTGGGAGTCACTTGGCGAGTGTGCTACTTGCCAACCTACTGTGTATGCACAAATTAAACACGTCCTGTGTTAAAATACTTTGTAGGTGATGCTACAGAGGCAATGATTCCAGTGCTCTGCTATAGGGATGTAGCACATACAACTAAAGTTTAGTGAAAAGGCAAAGGTCTTGGAGCTGGATACATTTCATATGGCTCAAAACCATGCAATTATCTCTTTATAACTGTTGTTACATGGCACTGGGTGCTTGTTTAATATGTGACCTGGCAGGTATGTTTGTGGAGGGCCACATGGGCTCTTCAAAGGGAGGATTTGTCACCCCTGGCTTGAGTACCTGGTCTAAAGTCTAATTTTGCAAGTGTATCTTCTTTGGCAACCAGTATTAGGTCTAAACTTAGTTGTATGAATATATTGATTGACGTAATGTAAAAGAGCACTGTTTGCAGTGCTTGATTTCTGCAAGTCAGATTATTCGGGAATGTGCGGTTTTAATCAGTTTAAAATATTCTGCTTCTTTTTCTTTGTAGTGTAACTTTGGAAAAACTTGTCAAACAGTATGAATTTTAATACTCTAAGAGACAGAGAACTCAGCTGTAACAAGCAGACCGTTTTTTGTAAATTTGATATAAAAAAGCATTAGTGGGGAACATGATCACCGCTTCCTGTTCTTTAAGCTATTAAATGTTCTAGAAAGAACAGTTGTTATAATTAAGATTTGTCCACGAATGGATTCTATCTTTTTCTGTAAAGAGGAGAGTTATGATTAAGATTTTCAACGTTTGATCACTAGCAGAGGTACAGGCTTTGGAAATTATGACAAAAACTCACCATTGTCTTAAATCATCCTCAAACTGCTTTCTGCTCTGCCTGCATCTGTTAGGGCTTCACTGCTTTTGTGAAGGGGGGGGGGGGGGAAGACAAGAAATTACTTGAGTCACCTTCTTTTTTTTTTCCTTTTTTTTTTTTTTGTTTGCCAACTTCTAGATTATTCACCATTGTGAAGCTACTTCTTGTTTACAAAATCTGGGCCTGGGATGAGTCTCAGGCTGAAAATTAAAGCTGTGCATGAGTTGCTCTCACTTGAAAGAGCGTGTGAGCGTAGCTAAGTATCAAGTAATTACAGTGTATTACTTGATATGGTTATATGCACACCTGAAAGCTTGTTTGCCACCCATGTGCTCCTGCTAATTATCTGCCCGGTACCTTCTCCTCTGATGCTCCAGGATGACTGTGGTGGACTCTTTAGCATAAATGCAAGTCTAGAAGCAGAGTGACAGGAGAATTGAAGGGAAAAAATCTGCCAGGTTCTTTCACAGACATCTTGCTGAAGACCTTATGATAAACTGAGTTTCCTCAGAGAAGAAAAGGCTAATGCAGGGCCTAAAGTCTGGTTTAGACTCCAGCTTGATAAACTAGTCTGCCTGGATTCAGGTCCCTAGACTAGCTGAAAGTGGTTGTGTGGCCATGAATAATAATAATGGGCAAAGCTTGACAAGTTGTTGAATTGCAAATAAGTATTGGGGTAGCCTGAACACAGAATGGTTGCTTGAAATCTGCTTCACTGATTGATAGCTCCAAAGATAAACTCGTCTAAATTTGGATATCAGGCTGGTTTGTTTGTTTGGTTTTTTTCCTTCCCTGTGCCTGTAATGATATTTGGGTAGTGGGCTGTGGCTTCCAGTGAAACCTTGCAGCCTCAATATTTGGGTTTTGTGATAGATAAGGGATGGCCTGGCAGCTGTATCAGAGGTCTGTGTTCTGGTTATGCTTGGTGGACTGGGTTCACGTTGCTTCCATCCTGTATTTAATTTTTTTTGTATGACATGAGGAATGGCTGTTGGTGTAGCACGTGCTGTTGAAATAGCCAAATGCTGACCAACCTGAAAAAAAAAAAACCTGCTAGTTGCTTTCTCACTGTGAGAGGGAAGGATGTATTTCTTAGCCGTGTATGTGGCTCTGTATGAAGCTGAAGACTGTCCCCTTTGCAACAGTCTGCATGGATTGTAATAGAATAGCATCTGGCCCAAATCTTGCTAAAGCTAGACCATCCCAAGGTTATTTGCCATCTTCCTTTCATAATCTTTTCAATCATGGCTTGTAAATTGAGGTAGAAGGCAGAGGAGGGTGGGAATGTTGATCATCCTTATGTAAATGAAACTTCCCTGATCTTTTGACGTTAACCAATGTCTGTCATGAACCAAGTGTGTGCTTTATTTTTTAGACTGCTTGTCCAGACAGACTCTTCTAAATACGCAAGTGCCTTGCATGTGAAACAAGTTTGTTTTGAAGATCTTCTGAGGCTCTGAGTTTGACCAGGGAGTTTGCTGGCCACCAAAGGGTTTGAGTGTGACGGCTTGCTTTTTGCTTTGTGCTTTTAGAAAGAAACACAAGAGTATTTGAGCATATATAACTATTCTGGAATTGGTATGGAAATATATTCAAAATTGTTACTTTAAGGAGGATGGCAGGGGTTTTGAGTATTGTACTGGGTTCTTTTTCTCAAGGCTTGCTATTCTGGGGGACAGAGGGAGGAGAGAGGTTACCTGCTGTAACAGCCCTGTAGTTCACTACTGCAAGAAACAGTGTAACTCTGGTTTAAGGAATTCTCACCCTCCCTGTCTGAACATACTGTGTCCCTAATTTTGATAAAGCAAACTTCTGACTCGGTGTATTTAATTTCTTTAGTTGCTGAGTTCATGATTATTTTAATTGGGAAAAAAACAACCCAAATTCCAGAAGTGCTTTACCACAGTTAATGGTATCTCAGCACTTGGCTTTGGGAGTGGGTGAAGTCATTGAGCTTCCCCAGTGGGGAGCTAGCTGCTGGTGGAAACTTTGTGTGTTTGGTTTTTTTAGTGAAATCATGGATGATATTTACCACTCTTACAGGGTTTGATATTAATTAAATGCTGACTCTCTTGATTTTGTGACATCCAAATTGTAGAGATGGAAATACTTGAAAATGGCAAGTGTTACATAAGGCTAGGGATTTCTGAAGTTAATGTGTTCCATGGTGTCTCCAGCATGCTTAAATGAAACAGTGCTAATGGTGTTAAATATGCTGTCCACTTTTGTCCTATGAACTCTGTCTTAAGTGTTGGCTTATGTTCAAATTGCTTTACTTTTCTGTTGTTTTTCTTTTCAGGCAAATTTTAAGGGGTGAGCAGGAGGTACCAGACTCGATGAGTTTCCATCGAAATGTCGGAAAAGTCAGGCCAGAGTACAAAAGCAAAGGATGGAAAAACGAAGTATGCCACACTCAGTCTGTTTAATACTTACAAAGGAAAGTCACTGGAAACTCAGAAAACCACAGGTGAGTAAACTGACTTCTGTTTTGCATTCTGTTTCATCATTACTGTAGTACTAATTAGGAGTGCGAAGTATATGAGAGATTTTTTTAATTTTTTTTTTAAATGCTTGATACGACAGTTAAGTTGAAGAATTCTGGAAAGCAATGTTGATGATAGTTTCTAGTTAGCTGTAAACAAGAGTATCAGTTCAGGGAGACAGCATTTGCAGTCTAGCAGGAAGTAGAATATAGGTAAATAAAAACTGGTTTATAGTTGCAGTCTCCATTCCTTATCAGCATGTGACATGCCATTCTCCAGCTGTGCTTTTTACCATATTTCAGAAAACATTTGTGGTACTGGAGGTGTTTGCTTAACAAGAAGGCAGGGCTCACTTTCAGATCAGGTGCTTTGTCTGGTTTGCAAACTGTGGGTGAAACTTACACTAACCTTTCAAGTGAGGCCACTGTGGCCCTGCTTTTTCGTGACTGATTTGATTGAGAACCACGGGGGAACGACACTCTTAAGGCTTTGAATTTGAGTTGACATACTTGCCTAACTTCGGGGTGAAAGAGGGGAAGTGTATTCAAACAATATTATTTTTAAAGATTAAAACTGAGATGTTTGTAATGATACGACATGCCTAGGATAGTATCTTGTACTTGTTCACCTGAATTGATTAGTTGATAGGTTAAATGTCCAGTGTAGTGTGTTAGCTTCATACTGCTTTTTTCATGCTTGTGGTCTGGAGTAAATGCAATTTGTAGGGATGTTTTTGCCAGAGTAGCACCTGCCAACTGAAACTGGCAGCAAAAAAGAAACGGGCTGTACCCATATAGGTATTCCTGAACTTAGCAAGTACATTAAACTCCCAAAGGAGCATGAGAATGATGCATGATAACGTGTTAAAGAATATTAAGACATCAACATCATGTTTTAAATGGCTCCTCTAGCTTTCTGTCACTGAGCATTGTGTATAAAGGTGGGGCTATATATCCTTTGTAATCTCTGGAATAGGCTAACCATAGTGACTCACTATTCAAAAAGTGCTCAAGTTCTACCCAACCAAATATTTATAATTCCCTTTTTTTTAAGTTATGAAGAATTTTGCATTTCTAATTCTTACACTCTCAATTTTTTCTGAGTTTCTTGCAAAAGACTTACAAAGCGTTTGTAAAGCTACATTTATGTAGCTTTGCATGAACACTACCCGCTAAACAGCATTGTTAACTCTCACTTTCTGTTTTGGCATGCAGTTGCCGCACGCCATGGATTACAGAGTCTTGGAAAAGTTGCTATTTCAAGGAGGATGCCTCCCCCAGCTAACCTCCCCAGTCTCAAAGCAGAGAACAAAGGCAATGACCCTAATGTGAACATCGTGCCTAAAGACGGCACAGGATGGGCTTCAAAACAAGAACAGCACGAAGAAGAAAAGTAAGTGACCACTGAGGTCCGGGTTATTTTCCGGTGCCATTTCTCTCAAGTTGTCCCAAAACTAGGGGTGGGCAGGGCCTGGGAAGAAAGTAGCTAGGCTTGACTGCCCTCAAGATAGCTACCAGAGAGGAAATAGTACCACTATTAATTTTTGTGAGGAAGAATCTTGCTATTAGGGGGATAGTTAGGAAAAAAACAAACAAACAAAAAAAAAAAAACAAACAAAAACACCAAGAAAACAAAACCAAAAACAACCAACCAAAAAAAACCCACCACCCCCTCACTCAAGTTGAAAGCAGTACAGTTTGAAATTCCATAGGAGGAGATGAGTGTTTCCTTTAGCCACCTGACATGGCTACCTTTGTGTAAGTTTTGATGGCTGCTTAAAAGAAACACTGTAGCATGTTTTTGTAAGATCAGTGTAATCACCTTAAAATTCTCTTGAAACTCTAGGAGGAACCCTTAGGTACACAGCAGCTAAATTAAATAATAACTTCCAAGTTCATGAGAGTATGCAAAAATCTGTTTAATTTAGTGTGATCATGCTGATGTATGGCAGAGAAAGCTCAAAAATTCTTGGTTTGTACGTATGTATTTGAATGTCTGCTTTATTTTCCTAATGGTTCCTAATATTTGCACTTTAATTTGTTCGGTTAGTATGCCATAAATTCTGTAAACTTGCAAAAACTTTCTGTCTTAAACTTTACACTATTTCACACTCCCCCAATATGTGATACAAACGAAATATAAGTGATGGTGATGTTTGTGCACTGCTGTATACTGTGTATAATGTAATTTCCCATGCTCAGTACAGTTTCATCTGCTAAGTTTGTTTCACACTTGTATAGGTAACTTGTCAGCTAAAGAAAATAGAGACTTAAAACTTTTCGATATCTAATTAGAAAGTATTTTAAAGCAAATCTTTTGCCATGTAAGCTTAAAATAGGGTATGATTCTCACTAAGAAAGTAGAAGTGGGTTTTAAGTATTTATTCTTTGACATATAAATTGTTCTGGAAAACACTTGAAGATAGAGGCACTGATTGTATGTCACTAGCACTTGTCAAAGCAAAAGAGGATTAAAGGCTTTCTGCCCCTGCGCACTGTCGCTTTATTTCTCCTTGTATACTTTCCTACATTGAAATGCCAATTTTTGATATCTCTCTGAAAAGCTGTTAGATTTCAGGAGTATAGTGTTGTGTTTAGCTTTTTATTTTAAGCTTATGAAACTTCAAATTTGTAATTTTGTGCCCAGTGTTTTGTATGGTACTTTAAGAACATCTTCCTGTACTTCAAGGTCACTTACACTTTGTCTAGTTAAATCTCCATTGAGCCAGTAGCTTGTTTGGCTAAAATACGCTTTATTGTGTCTTAGTCTGCCTTTCCATAGCCTGCTGCATGTGTTAGAAGTATATTCCAGTAGTTCACGTTGCATTGAAAAATAAATAAATAGCTGTCCCTTATCTCCAACTGGAAGGTGTTTCCCTTTGTATTTTCATATGCATTATTCTGATAAACACCTCAAAGACCACAGAAAAGTAAAACTAGGGTTGGAGGAGGGATTCATTCCCAGGAACAGGTATGTATGCCCAGGTCATGAGCAAATTCTCCTAAATTCAGACCATCTAATGCGTTTGCTTAAGTCTTCAGACCATTTCTGTGTAAATACTGCTATATTTCTCCAATATTTCAACGTGTAAAGTGTTTTGGTATTCCTCTTGCAAGTGTTGTGGATAAAGCTAACATCTTAATATCAGCTTGCTTTAGTTTAATTCTTTTTCTCTTGTATCACTGCACTGGAGTTCGCATGAGTGAGCTGTTCCCTGTAATTACGAGCATTTTTTTTTTTTTTCTGCTGCTGCTTTCCCAAGTTGTCACTTTTTCTATGGGTATTGCCTCAGTCCCTTCTTCCTGGATAGTGCAGCCTGTCGTATATTGATTTGGTTAATTCAGCTAGCACCAAGCTGAGTTCTTTCCCTGGTCAATACCCACAGCTGTAGGACAGTGTTTGGATAACTCAAATTCTAAATGGGCTTGGCTTTCAAACAGAGTAGAACTGCAAGAAATGTAAGGATTAGACTCTTAACAGTCTTGTTCCTTGTTTAGCTTGTGTGACGAAGTACAGCTACGTAAGTTACAACTACCTCAAAGTCTGCTTAGGAAATGTGCAGCTGTAAGAAAATAAGCTAAGTGCAAACAAAAAAGATGAGTTTGTTTTTGTCTTTTAATTCCGGTGGTCTGTGGGAACAAATGAAAATTGCATTCAGTTATCCTTGTGAGAAGCCAGTGTGTTTCTCCCCATTTTTGTGATGTTTACATCAGTTCTGAGACTACCATATGGTGATTTGGGTTGATCACTGCAGAACCCAAATGGAACTGTCTTCTTGGTGGCAGTCCTCAGAACTTTAGGATCTATTTAAAGCATTTACAATTGTTTAGTTTAAGTTAACTGACATGATATTACACTAGTTATCTCTTTACTAGTATAATGAAGTGATTCTGGACTACTGGATTTGCCCCAGAATTCCTGTTTTATCAAAAATTACTACCAATGAGCTGGAGATCTTGACTTGTAGATGCTAATGCTTTGGAGTCTTGTGGAATATGCAGATTTCAGAAATAGTTATTTTTGCAAGAAGGTAAACAACATCACTGAAGCTGTAGATAGGAAAGATCTTCAAGAATATGCCTGGGTTTTATATTGGACAAAATGAGTGCCTATGCTTGCCTCTTAAAATGGTGAATTTGAGACTTTGTTCTTAATAGACTTAGACTTCTGGGCTCCGATTCATGGTACCCATAAATTTTTTCATGTCTTTAGCTTTCCTTATCAGTTCCTTTTACTTCGTAATTTCTGACATATATTTTCTTCTTTCTCTCAGTTCATGGTGGTCTTTAAATGCTTTCCTCTCTTAACTCCTGAGGCAAGAGAACATTATTCCAAACTTCTTCCCTTATGTGGTTGTAGAATGATTGGGTTTTTGATTGTCCAATACACTACTTCAAAAGTTATAATTCTGTTCATGCCTGACAGCATTTTCTGCCCACCCATTTTCATTCATTCCTCTCCACTTTGCAAATCTACTTTTCAAAGAATTAGCTAATTCATTCCCATTTTTAACTGTAACTATAACAGCTCCTTTTGTATAAGAAAGTTTTTATTCTGCAGAGAAGTAGTTATTGGTTCTTCAGCTGTATAGATACCTCATTTCATTGACTTGTTTGCAGTAGTAATCCTGAAGATCTTATTTTGTGCTCACCCTCTTATGTTCACAAGTGCTTTTCCTCTTAATTCCAGACAGCCAGACGTGCCGCAGACACAGCCAAAACCTGCTGTTCCAGCTCCTCCAGAAGCAGCTCCTGTTGCCAAATCATGGGCCAACACCAAACCAGGTGGACAAGATGGTAAGTGATGTTCAAGCTGGAGGGGTTCTTGACTGGCCTGGCAGGCTTTGAATGCTGCTGTGAGAGACCCCGCAGACTCAGCAACCATTTGAGTCTTGACCAGGCCAGTTGGGACTACGAATGCTGTGGAAGTAACTGACTCGGCTGGAAGGTGAGCAGGTCCCCTGTCACTCCAGTGAGCTCTAGCCTGATTTAGCAGCAGGTCTGACTGCCTTTTAAAGGGCTGGCGTAGTCATCTCTTTTGTATTGACAGGGAAATGGTGGTGACACCATAAGATTATAGAATCACAAAACGGCAGTGGTTGTAAGAGACCTCTAGAGATCATCTAGTCCAACCCGCCCTGCTAAAGCAAGTTCACCTAGAGCAGGTTACACAGGATTGCATCTACATGGGTTTTGGATATCTCTAGTGAAGGAGACTCCACAACCTCTCTGGGCAGCCTGTGCCAGTGCTCTGTCACTCTCAAAGTAAAGAAGTTTTTCCTCATATTAGTATGGAATTTCTTGTGTTCCAGTTTGTGCCCATTATCCCTTGTGCTGTCACTGTGTACCACCGAAAAGAGTCTGGCCCTGTCCTCTTGACACCTGCCCTTTAGATATTTATAAGCGTTGATGAGATGCCTTCTCAGTCTTCTCCACACTGAACAGACCCAGGTCTTTCAGTCTTTCCTCATAAGAGATCCTCCAGTCCCCTGATCATTTTTGTAGCCTTCCGCTGGACTATCTCCAGTAGTTCCTTGTCTGTCTCGAACTGGGGAGCCCAGAGCTTGACCCAGCACCCCAGATGTGGCCTGACCGGCGGAGGATAATCTCCCTCTACCTGCTGGCCACACTCTTTTTTTTTATGCGCCCTGGGATATCATTGGTCATCTTGGCCACAAGGGCACATTGCTGGCTCATGGTCAGCTTGTCCACCAGGATTCACAGGTCATTTTCCACAGAAGGTCTTGAACATTGCTGTGGTGAGGAGGGAAAGTCTCAGTCAGTAGTTACAATGCATACAATTTTGGCATGGAAAGGAGAACCATAAACAGTTACTGGTCATTCTAATCAAAATTTTGGAGCATTGTGTGCAAAGTGCGTGTAGTCTTGCTTCTATTTAAACATCTGCTACAGCAATAACTTTCCCTTTGTTATATAGATTCCTTGGTTATTTTGTTTTCAAAGTGATAGTGTTCAAGGAGGGATTTTTTATGGGAAAAGCATTAAAGGTGTGTTTGGGGTTTTTTAACGTAATTGTATGAAAGGATGGAGAACTATTTCCACTAGCGTGAACCTCAGCTTGAGTATTTTCGTTACACATTTAAGATGAGGTAAATCTTTAACAGATTTTTTGTTTTAATTGCTTGTAGAGTGAGAGGTTACTTAGAATTTCTGTGTCTCCATTATGAAAAATAACCTACAACATGTTTTATTCTTTAAATTTGAGACTTGCAAGCTTTCTGTGGCTTCCAAGTTGAAGTAAGCTCTCTTCTGGATAGAGATCTTAGAATAGTAAAATCTGAATTGCATGAGGGTAACTTCTAAGCCATTATATGGAATTTGTTAACATTGCATATCTTAACTGCCCCTTTTTTTGCAGTAAGTATTAGAAGTGGCAATTCTAGATTCTCCACTTCTTGTTCTCATCTCTAATGTTCAACGTTTCCTTTGTTGTCAAATACAGGAACTCTCCTTTAAGCTTTTGCAGGAGTTTTGTAGAATAAAAAAAGGAATTAACACTGATGCAGTGATCTGCATACCAGCCTTTCTACATAAGCTGATAATATCGTCTCTGTGACACAGGAAATAGTGATTCGGCTCAGTGGCTTCAAAAATGTGTTTAGCTAATTATTTTGTAGTTACCATGGTAGCTTGTGTGCCAAGCCCAGATGGCACCCTCATTTTGTTCAATTAATGCAGTAGTGGGTTTGCTGTTTCAAGAAGAAATACAGAATGTGAATTGGCATCAGCTGCTTGCTGTCCTCCTCAGTTTGAAGCTCGGGATGCACCTGTTGTGCTTGTGCTTTCTTGATCTCTGGTTGCCTGGTGGAACTTGCAGTTTTTCAGATGCCTTGTATGCATTCCAGCAGTTTTTCAGCTGGCCACATCAAGCTCTTTTAAGACTTCAGTTGAGTGAGGCAAGACGAAATGCTTTTCTGATGCTGTTGGTGGTCACGTAGAAAGGAAAGACTTACAAAATGTAGTGGCAGCATGTATTTTTCAGCTCATGCATTGGTTAAAAGTTGGGGTTGATTGCTACCATAACATCTATGAATTCTTTAACTTCTTTCTGAACTGTTGGCTGACTGGCTATTTCAGGTTGATAGCGTAGGCGCTGTCAAGCTGATCACTGAAGATGCTATTATTTTGCAATTAAAACATAGTTACTGTGTAGTCTTGAGCAGAAGACATTTTTCAAGATTCATAAAACTAATGAATGTTGCATGCTGTGGGACCTCTGAAGAGGCTCCCTTGCCTAGCAGGCATCCGGTTAGTGTGACTGCAGTTTTCAGTCCCCTTAAACAAGTCGTTGGATGTAGCTGCTTGGGAATGTCAAGAGTCCAATGTTCATTAACAAAAAAAAAGTTAATGTTATCTGTAGTAGGTTAAGTTTGAATGAAGACTGAAAGATTTCAAAGCAATCTGTAGGCACAGGGATAAATGGTGGTATTTGCTGTCATGCCTTTACAAAGTACAAAGAGTAAGGAATTTACCCTGTACTTCTCTTTTAATCTTAAAAAAATCAGGGTCCCTGCATTTTATTGTTATGAAGGTTTCTTTCACAGATTAGAGAGAACAGAAGCTTTTCTAGCTGTTAGCTAAAAAAAAAAAATACAATGTAGCTGGGGGGTTTTGGATGGTATATATTCAGATCCTTTTTGTGAGTTTGCCCTATAGTCTGTGTAGCCTAATATGATGTCTCTTTTAGTAGCCAGCAGTAAAGATGATATGTGAACAGGGTGTTACTCAGGCTGTTGGAATAGAAATCTTCCCTCAGTTAGATTATCAGTGACTTGGTACTAGAATGCTATTGACTTAGTAGGTCAATATCCATTATGTGTATGGGGGGGAAATGGATTCAAAATAGATGCTAACAAAACCTGCCAAAGAGGAGGACAGTTTATATTTTTGGCTTCACTACCATGTGCAACAGAAGTCTTAAATTCCAATCCAGAGTTACAATGTCAAGGATTTTAGAAATCAAAGAATGCTATAGTTATGATACTTTTCTCATAATGTAAAAGCTATGGCCTTTTAAAGTCCTGAAGAATTGTTATTAGAACAATAATCTAATCTTAAGGGCTTTACAATAACATAGCTGCCCATTCTCGGGTTGACTATAGTTGTAGAATAAAATGAGGGAAATCTTTGTCTGGAAGGAGGAGGGAAAAAGAAAGTGTTAACAGAGCTGAGGAACTTCAGGCACTCCCTGTGTTAAGTCTTGTTCTGTTGCCCATTATTGCTCTCTGGTGCTTCTGAGTTTTTCTTAGCCCCAACAGGTGTGACAGTTGGCCTAGTAAATTCAACAAATGTGAATGCTTATGTGAATTGTGTTACCAATAAATTGATGTGGCTTTAACTTTCATTTTTTAAGGATGACCAGGTATTTATTACTTTCTGAACTGACTACAGCTGTGACTTTCTGAATATCTTACTGTGTAGGTCCAGCTATTCCAGTAAATAGTTATTTCCAGCAAGAGTTTCCCAGTCTGCCGGCAGCTGGGGATCAGGACAAGTCAGGCAAAGAGAAAGATTCGCCTGAAGAGCTCCATGGATCAGGACCCAACTTGCGACCACAAAGTAAGTATATACTACACGTTTTTCTGGAATTGCATGGGCTTGCGTGGAACTCATTTATTACAAGATTACTTGCACCCAGTACAAAATAAATTGATGAATTGCTTGTTTTAATCAATGCACTCCTACACTGTATAAACAGATTTTTGGTGCTTTCTTCTGCTGTCCTGTGTTCCTGTTGTGTAGAAAATAGGGTATTTAATCCTATCCTGCAGTTCGCTTTCCATTTTCCCAGCCTGGTCAGTACTCCACTCCTGCTCTGAGGAGCATTTGTTAGTTGCACAATACTGGAATTTTCTTACTTCCAGCTGCTAGATGTCACAACAGCTAAAATATGTATGATATTAACTAATTATATAAATCGTCATTAGGGTTGTCCCCAAATGGTTAGTACTCATAAGAGAGTAGCCTGAAAAATCCTGAGTAGGAAGTGTAATCTACAGGGTACCAAAAGGGTGGATTGTGATTTGGAAGGTTGAGGCATCTTTAGCTCATGGCTGAGGGGCTCTGACTAGCTGGCTCTATTTCAGCTGTGGGGGATTAGATCTAGCAAAAACAACTGTAACACTGCTGATTTTACATGTCACTATGAAGAAATGTGTTGCTTCCCCAGATCCTTTTAATGGGGAGGGATTTGGGATTCTACCTGTTGCCAGTGAAAAACAGGATTCCTTTCTTTCTCGAAAAATTTGGGTTTGATGAGGTTTGGTGGACCAGAGACCCTTTCCTGCACTGCAGGTGGCACTGTCTTGTGGCAGTGGTAGACAAGGTGTGCACTGCTGTTAGAAGGCTTGGGCTCTCAGGGCATCGTTAGCTCCTTTCTGTGTTACAGGCCTTGTTTTTCATGGATTTGTTTCAGGCGGGTCCTGCAGACCAAGGCAATGTGCTTGTTCGAGTCCTCACTAGTTTTGATGTGAAGAATAAGTTTTCAAGAAATTTGAGAGATGTCTAACACCAAATTAGGAAAATAGCTATCTATGTGTGTTCCAGCCTCCTGCAGGCTGTTGTAGTTTTGGTCAGTACTGTACGTGCTATATTAAGCTCTTCTTTTAGGTCTGACAGCAGAAAGCTAAATGAACTTGGCAAGTACCGCCCCTTTAGCAGCTGTGCTCCCCGGCAAAGATAAGTGTAAGAAGTGTAATGGATATCTAGGAGCGTAGTTTAGCACTGCTTAAAGGGTTTGTGCCCCTACAAGAGCGTTATTTACAGTGTGGGTCTGTGAATTGTTGTTGGTCCCCATGGATCTGAGCAGTGCTAAGTTTACTCACTATTTCTTTTTGTATGAACCCATGCTTTGTAGGCAGAAACTCCTAAAAGAATGGACTGCCTGGCATGAGTGATAGGTCATAAAAATCCCTTACTGTTCCTGACTTAGACATTCACACCCAGATGTAGACGTTTTCTTGGACTTTTAGACATTCACACCCAGAAGTACAGCCTTCATCGCTTCTATTCCATCGTTATGAGATAGAGATGCAAGCCAGACTCTGAATACCTGTCTTCACTTAGAAATACGATGCACAGGTATATGCCATTTTGAGCTGCTTGAGAGTTTTGTGTTAGGGCTTTGCTGCTTAAGAAGCTTGATATGTCCCTTGACAGCATCTTCACATTGAGTCAACGGTGGCCCGCTTACCACAGCTAAAGCTGTTTTCTTTCCTCTACTATTATCACTATCCTTCCCAAACTGCATTGTGTTTTGGAAGGTAGGGTAGGACAACTAGAGCTGGATATAGGGATTAGCTGAAGAGGATTAGAAAAGAGCCCTAATTTTCTCAAGTGGCCATTGCTCGTTTCAGTACCAAACGTGAATATCTGTCTGCACGGATTGCTGTGTCACTGAAAACCGGGTAGGAAGAATGTGTTTTTCATCATACCTGTCTCTAAATCAGTAATATAAAGTCTGTTCTTGTTTTTTCTCGTACTGATTCTGTCCATGCAGATGCTACTAGCTGGAGAGACGGTGGTAATAAAAGCAACTCTCCCAATTCTCCAACTGATCAAGAAGCTAAGACTCTTGGGCAGGAAGATGGTAATGCTACACCAGCAGAACAAAATGACAGCCAGAAGGCACCTGAGAAGAGGGATGTGCGGTTACCACAGGTCCCTCAGCCCAAGCTGAATGGCCAGCAGCAACCACCTATCTCATCTCAGTACAGGGCAATGATGCCACCTTATGTAAGTGATGGTTACATGAGCAGTTTTTAAGCGGCAGGGACTGATTATTGGCTAGTGTGATTTCGTTATGCCCCTTTCTCCTCCCTCCATGGAATGCGTAGCTGCTCTGTTAGAAGGGTGGGATCACAACCAGCTCCTCAAAGGATATGGCTATGTGTTGCTGGTCCTGCTACACTGAGTTTGGACTTGTCAGGAGTTGATTAGTGCTTGTAATTCCTCCACCTTGGTGGCTTGAAGTTGCACACTTGTCATTAGGTAGCAAACTGTCTTGAGTGATAAGTCTTGCTTTACTTCCATTGTGATTCCTTTGATGATCTCAATATGCTTAATGCAATGATATTTTTTAACAAATGGCCCCTTTTTTTTCTTTTATATCTTTCTTAGATGTTTAATCAGTACCCTAGAATGGCATATCCTCCTTCCATGCAAGGTCCAACAAGGTTTCCCAATTCTGAGCCTAGCAGGTAAGAAACCTTACAAGTGTTAATGTTGTGTATGTATGAACTCTGTGCCTCAATGAAAAAAAAAAAACCATTGGCACTGATTATCTTGATTACGATTATACGCATAAGAACTGCCACTGGTTAGTCTCACGAGTTTGGCTTGTATGGAGCAGTGCCATGGAGTGGTTTGTGTCTGACAGCTCAGCTGCAAAACTTGAGGGAATTCTGCATGTTACAGGGTTTTTGATTGGGAAGAGGAGTCACTTGGAGACACCTTTGAAACGTCAACCAGTATTTTGCCTGTAAAAGGACTCTTCCATTGTTGTAGTGAAAGTAGTTAATTCCTGGTTCTCAACTCTACTTGCTGTCCAATTAAAGTAGAACTGTAATGCCTCATAAAATTAGTTTTCCTCCTTCCTGTGCATTTCTCCATAGTTGAGGGCAGCTGTGCACAGCATGAGGAAATAGAGGACTCTATAGGCAGTAGGGTGCAAACTTTGACAGGTGATCTGTCATTGGGATCAGGAAGAGGAGAGACAGGCTGAGAGGAATGTCTGGGAGAACTGAATATAGGAGTATGGAGAAGGTACAGAACGTTTGACAGTGGGAAAGCATGAAAAGTATTAAGAAATATCTCTGAGGTGGATAAATTAGTGATAAGGATGCCGGATCTATGCAGTGTGTTGTTTGAAAGCTACAAGCCGTGTGGTTTACTACTGTCAACGGACATTTGGCTTGTTTGTGAAGCGTGCAAGCCAGGCTATAGAATCTAATCTTCCGTAAAGAAACATCTGGTGGTGTATCAGCAATTATTTGAATGACAGTAGTTGTACATGTGGATGATAGTTCATGTTTATACTGTATTTGAGAGAACAGGACCGTATACTTCAAATAATTGTCATACAAGTTGACCTTTTATCTAGTCATGTTGCTGGATAAATAGTGATGGTGACCTTTGTTTCTCTTTTTTAGAGGACCAAGGGGAAGAGGACCACCTTCATGGTGTTCAGAACCTATTGAGCGCCCATCCATTCTTAGTGCTAGTGAACTTAAAGAACTTGATAAATTTGATAATCTAGATGCTGAGGCTGATGAAGGCTGGGCAGGTAAGAACATCAGATTAATGGTTTCTGTTGTTTGTACATTGAATCTTCTGAAAGATTAATTGAATATTTGCTTATGTATCAGGTGCTCAGAGTGAAGTGGATTACACGGAGCAGTTGAATTTCAGTGATGATGATGAGCAAGGAAGTAGTCAAAAAGAGAAGGAAAGTGGGTGAGTTGGTGTTGCCAGTTGGGTGTAAATGCCATTTAACAAGCTTAGTGTTTGGGAAGGTTGAATGAAACGAGTGCAAGTACTCATTCCATTAACATTTATTCCAGCAATTTAACACTGTATTAAATTGCATAACTACCTGCAGACTCTAGTCAGATGGGTATGTAATAGAAATGATCCTTGCTGTGAGGAAATGTCACTCTTGATAAGAAACATTGAGGATGGAAGACAAATGGCTAAATACCTGTGTGGAGTACACCTTCTGTTTTTCTTCTTTGTACAAAGTGATGAACAAACACCATCAAAAGATTCCCAGAGTCCTGATGGCCAGAAGGAAGCAGAAGAACAGACAAGTGCTAAGTCTGCCACCACGGTTTCCACAGCAGCAGCCAAAGGATCTTACGGCAAAAGCTCTCAACTTGATCAGGTCTGTGTGTTCTTCTCTTCAGCTCTTCTGGCAACAGCCTTGTGAGGAGATGTCCCACTCAGGTGTCTTTCCAAATTGTCAGGTCAATTAAGGTTATGAACATGAGTGAAAGCATTAGCTACTGCTTATCTGAGCTGTGGTAACCGATCGGGTGCTGCTTAGTCAACCTAGCTGCTTCTGGTCACGAAATAAAAATAGCATGACTTTATCTGGTGTGTTTTAATCCACAGTTGTGAGGGAGTGAGAACTCTTGTGTCAGATACTGTGACTCAACTGACAAGTTTTAACTCAATACTCTTGCCTGTCCATCCCTGTAACAGTGAATGAAGTGGTTCTGGAGTCCGTCATGTTTTACAGTGGCACAGAGTAAATAGTGCCCAGTTGGCCCACGCATTTTTCCTGGGTGTGGGGATTTTTTTTTTATGGTGTTGTGACCAGTTTTCTTCAGTGCGACTTAACAGTAATGTGTCAGCTCACTTCTGATGTCTCAGGCAAATGAATTTTATACAGACCACATAGAATTCATCAGCTCAGCCATTTTGGTTTTCGGTTTATCCTCCAGTAGAGGAAGATTGGCACACGCTTCAGCTTATGCCTGCTTCAGCTCTATATTGCCGCTCCCCCAACTCCCAGAAAGAGCTACTGTTGACTTTATCTGAAAATTTCCCAGAAGTGTTTTCTCTTGACACCAGTAATAATGAAGATCTGAGATTTTTAATTGTTTTTACTTGCACTTTATATGTAAAGATCATGTTATCTTTCAGGGTTTGATGCTACATTGAATCTAAGGCAAAACAGTGCAGTAACATGAACACTGAAATTTGGATCTGTGAATGTTTAATAATTTATCTGTCATTACATGAAGTGGAAACATTCTTGCCATTGTTTTGTATGCAAATTTGTATCGTATGCAGATAGTTCACTAGGTGTGGTATCTTAATGCAGTAGAAAACAGTAAAGCTAAAATTTGTCAGCTTGACTGTTGTTAGGAGCTTAACCCTGGTACTGTGTCTGATTCAATAGGATCGGGGTCCACAGCCTTCTATACATGAAAGAGGTGGTCCAGCTCTTCATCCCAAATCTATTTTGCCACCGGTAAGAAAGATTAGTATTGTCCTTATTTCCTTGAGTTGAATTCTTTAATGCTGTGGTGGAGGGATTTAGACTAAGAGAAGTAAAAATATGCTTCACATATGGATAAGTCTTTTTTTTTTTGACAAGTAAAACGATCTTAGTGCCTGGGGCCAGTAAGAATGGGACCCCAACACAGCTGTGCTGCTAATTGTGTAAAGCAGACCCATCTTGTAAGTGGTGTATGAAATGCATGAGAACTTTAAGAGCTTTGTTATCCGGACCCGTTTGGGAACTAGAGAGGACAGGGGTGCAGGAGCAGTGCTGGAGGGGGCTGGCTGCTGAGGCAGATGGGGAGATGAAGTGTGTACATAGGAGCTTCTGAACAATTTTCAACAATCCTTATTAAAGTCTCTCTTATCCTGAGCTACCTTGAATTGTTCTGGCTCCTTGGGAGACTTTTGTCTGAGATCTGCCCTGAGTCTTTGTGGGTTAGGGCAGCCTGCAACCAAATCTAAAAGATGTTTGTCATCTTTGTTGTCACTTTGCCTTCATGATGGGGAGGAGGAGTGACATGAACCCAACTGAGTCTTTACCTCTCCTTTCTGAGCTCAGGTTGTGTGAGTCTGAACTGGAGCAGGAAGGCGGGGGCTTGCTTTTTCTTCAAAATCTTGCTTTTTAAAGGTGCCGTGCAAATACATGTGTTGACAAATAGTTAAATGTAATACTACAGCTAGCTTTTTATATAATACATGCTCAAGTTGACTTAACTGATTTTAATATTGCAGCACCCTCCTCCTCCTGATCGCCAGTTAGGACCTGGAAGGCAGGGTCCCTTTCCCCCTAAACCAGTACCA
Source organism: Rissa tridactyla (assembly GCF_028500815.1). NCBI lineage: Eukaryota > Metazoa > Chordata > Aves > Charadriiformes > Laridae > Rissa > Rissa tridactyla. Next base: position 23,917,633 of record NC_071473.1, read on the forward strand.
GATGAAGATGAAATTTGGAAACAGAGGAGAAGACAGCAGTCAGAGATATCAGCTGCAGTTGAGCGAGCCCGTAAGCGGCGAGAAGAGGAAGAAAGAAGAATGGAAGAACAGCGAAAAGCAGCTTGTGCTGAAAAGCTAAAACGGTTAAATGAAAAATTCGGCTGTGTGACAAAACCCTCCCGGGAAGACCCTCTGAAAGAGCGTGAGAGGGAAAGGGAGAGAGAGAGGGAGAGGGAAAGGGAGAGAGAAAGGGAGCGGGAGAGGGAAAAGGAGAGGGAGCGGGAGAGAGAGCGAGAAAGAGAAAAAGAGAAGGAGAGGGAGAAAGAAAAGGAAAAAGAGAGGGAAAGGGAGAAGGAAAAAGAAGAAAAAGAAAAACTTGAGAAGGCAAAAGAGCAAGAAAGGGAGAAAGAGAAAGAAAAGGAGATGGAAAAAGAAGAGAAGGAGATTGAGAAAGAGAAGGAAGAGGAGAAACCAGCACATGAGGTTCCTGAGCCTGTAGAACCTGTGGCAACACCTGTAGTAGAAAAACAAGAAACAGAAACCAGGAATAACAAGGAAGAAAAAGGTAATTTTGCACATAAGTAGGAGTTGTGTGTCTTAAAGCTGAGCCACAGAGCCTAGTTGTAATCTATGAGGCTAATTTGCATACCTCATTAACCTAGTGCATCTAGCACATTTATTTTCCTAACACATTACAGCTGTTAACTGTCCTTTGAGCTAGACCTGTTTGCCCAACCCATCAAAATGTTCAAGTAAAAATTGGGCTTTGTGATTCAGGCGGGACTCTGAAGAATCTGTAAAGAAAAGCAGGCTTTCTTTTCTTGCTAAAGGAGGATCAGCAACTCATGTTGCTAAAAAGCAACATAAATTATTTCAGCTATTTGGTTCTTTCAGCAAGCCTAGAGAAGTAGACACAAAGAGCGCACATTTAAACTTGGTTCGTTTGTTGTAGTGCAACTCGAATGCCACAAGAGAACTGTTAGACTGTACTCAATAAGGTTATGTTATCCTTTTGATGGATAAAAGCAGTTGTAAAACCAAACCTTCATTCACTAAAACAGTTAATTCAAATGTAATATGGTAGCATTGATACAGCACTTATTAAATCACTTAATAGTTAACAACCTAAATGCCAGTGTTGATTACCCAGTGTATTTGAGTTTAAAAGGGACACTGAGAGATGTATTAACAACAATTGTTTTATTCTGAGGGGTTGTTCTTCACTTTTCTTGCCTTTATTGGTTATGGAAACGAAGACTGTGAGGGTAGAGAAGGCAGACTGTTTACATTTTAGAACATCCTTTATCTGACATTCTGGTGAAACTGTCATAGTTTTAAGATTCACTCTTGTCTCCCGCATGTGTGGGTTTTTTTTTTTCAGAAGATCAAGCACTCTTTACCCGACAAGATAGTGGTCGGAATGAGAAAGAGATTTCACAGGTCACTCATGAGAGTGAGCCAGATTCAGGATCTCAGCCTCGTCCTGCTGTTTCCTCGGGCTATTCTAAACAGTTCCAGAAATCATTACCACCAAGATTTCAGAGGCAGCAGGTAATTAACCAGTTCATTAAAAGACAGAAGTTCATTAAAAGAATTATGTCTTCTGTGTTACTCTGAAGAGGAACATGACCAAGAAGTTTCAAAAAGCTTAAGTTGTTGCTTTCTAGCTTCTATAACATCTATGGTATTGTCAGGAGTTGCTCTGCATGAAATAATACTTGTCACTTGCAAAGTATATAAGTGAGCAGAAGGCAAGAGAGGCTTTTAAAACTGTCTGGTTTTGCATCAGTTGCTGAAGTAGAACATTGCCCTGTGGTGGTTAGCTGTGGAACGCGGGATTTGATGATTCTTGTTTCTGCAGCTTTTACTTAAAGGATGCGACATTGACAAATGTAATTTGGACTTGGGTCCTGTGGTCTGAAGAGCACTTTGCATTAATGACATGCACGAAGTATAGTTTGTTCATTGTCTCAGCTGAATAACAGCAAAACTAGCTATTCTAAATTGTCCAGTCGGTTTTTCCCCCGTTCTCCTAGTTCATCCTGATGCACGTTTGGAATAAATTTTCAGAATGCTTAGCATCCAGATAACCGTACTTGTTGTTTCCAAGGGTTATTTGAATTCTACTCAAGTCTTCATCTTAATAAAAAGTCTTGTAATATTGTTTTCTGTTACGCAGGAGCAAATGAAACAGCAGCAGTGGCAGCAACAGCAGCAAGGTGTCCTTCCACAGTCTGCTCCCTCACAGCCTTCTAGTGGCCCTGTCCCTCCTCCCCAGCATAGGCCCCTTTACCAGCCCATGCAGCCACATCCTCAGCATTTAGCTTCGATGGGCTTTGATCCACGGTGGCTTATGATGCAGTCTTACATGGACCCACGAATGATGTCAGGAAGACCTGCAATGGATATGCCTCCTATTCATCCAGGTAAAATCTGGCAGCACTTTTTGACTGTTGAACTTTCTTGGGTTTGAAATAGAAGTCTTTCCCTAACCGCATACAGCAAATGAGTGGGTTTTTTTAAAAAAGAAAACTACATTATTTTGTTGTTTGAGACAAAACAGATTTTAGTAATACTGAGAAAATTATAGTTATGTGCGAAAGCATAGTTTTGACTATGTAAGTAAAGTAAAAAAACTTGACTAAAGTAAAATTGCAGTTTTCTCCTGTATTGCAGGCATGTTAGTGACAGTTAAGGGATGTACTCAGAATGTCAGCATAAGCCTTACTTTGGTACAGATATTAAAGCTGGCATAGGTTATGTTGAAGTGAGAACACCACTATATTTACCATTTGTGTTTCATTACATGTTAGCACTTGATACTACATTCCTTATTATTAAAAAAAAAAACCATAAAATTTTGCTTATTATGTATTAGCTCCTCTAGAGTCTTACTAAATTTGTGTTTTCAGATTCTTGGCACTAAAAAGTCCTTTTTAATTTGTGGAATGGCCATCTGACTTGCAGTTAGGAAAGCTATCGTGCATAAATAATACAAGTCTGGCATGTAATGTAATGGAGATACTTATCCAGCCAATGAGCAAGGTAATGGATATCCTGAATGATTGCAAGGAATGAACAGAGGAAATGGCAGGCTAAGAAAAGATGGTGAAAACTAGAATTTCTTTAAAATCTTGCCAAAAAAAGGAGACCCAGTGTCCTTAATAAATTACAAAAAAAAAACCACAAACCACCTGTGTGTACGCTTATCTTGCCTTTTGCCATTTAGATCATAGAATGGTTTGGGTTGGAAGGGACCTTAAAGATCATCTAGTTCCAACCCCCCTGCCCTGGGCAGGGACACCTCCCACCAGACCAGGCTGCTCAAAGCCCCATCCAGCCTGACCTTGAACACCTCCAGGGATGGGGCAGCCACAGCTTCTCTGGGCAACCTGTTCCAGTGCCTCACCACCCTCACAGGAAAGAATTTCTTCCTAATATCCAATCTAAATCTCCCCTCTTTCAGTTTAAAACCATTACCCCTCATCCTATCGCTCCACTCCCTGATCCAGAGTCCCTCCCCATCTTTCCTGTAGGCCCCCTTTTAAGTATTGAAAGACTGCTGTAAGATCTCCCCAGAGCCTTCTCTCCTCCAGGCTGAACAACCCCAACACTCTCAGCCTGTCCTGACAGCAGAGGTGCTCCAGCCCTCTGATCATCTTTGTGGCCCTCTGCTGGACCAACAGGTCCATGTCCTTCTTGTGCTGGGGGCCCCACGGCGGAGCAGAGGGGCAGAATCCCCTTCCTCAACCTGCTGGCTGCTCTACTGGGGATGCAGCCCAGGATGCTGTTGGCTTTCTAGGCTGCAAGCGCACATTGCTGGCTCATGTTGAGCTTCTCATCAACCAACACCCCCATGTCCTTCTCCTCAGGGCTCCTCTCAATCCATTTTCTGCCCAGCCTGTATTTGTGCTTGGGATTGACTGCCGTGACCCAGTTGCAGGACCTTGCAGTTGGCCTTGTTGATTTTCTTGAGGTTCGTGTGGGCCTACCTCTCAAACCTGTCCAGGTCCCTCTGGATGGCATCCGTTCCCTCTAGCATGTCGACCGCACCATACAGCTTGGTGTCATCAGCAAACTTGCTGAGGGTGCACTCAATCCCACTGTCCATGATGCTGACAAAGATGTTAAACAGCACCAGTCCCAGTACTGATTGTACATCAGAAACTTCATCCACAAGTTTACAGGTCTAACGACTTGGTTTGTCCCATTATAGTGAAAGCAGATGGCTTTTCTTTTTGTTGGTACATAGAGCACTAGTGGTGAATATGATTTAGTCATTCTGAGATCAGCTGTCAGTGAACAGACACTTGGTTTCAACAATGGGCAGTACAGAGGAAAGCAGACAGGACAAGAGAGAATAGCATTTCTCAGTACCTCCTGATATGCTTTGTTTGTCTTGAGGTAGATTTCTTTGCTAACGTTAAACTGGTTTCAATTGTTGAACTTAAATCTGTCACAGGAATTATGCCTCCCAAACCACTGATAAGAAGAGACCAGATGGAGGGATCAGCAGCTAGTTCAGATTCATTTGAACATATAGCTCGCTCAGCAAGAGAGCACACTGTTCCGTTGTCGGAGCCCCGCATGATGTGGGGGTCAGACCCGTACCCCCATGCAGAACCTCAGCAATCTAGTTCTCCTCCCAAAGTGTTAGAAGAGCCTGACGATTTGAGGTAAGCCTGAGTTATTTACTCTTGTGTGTCACTTCTCTGAGACATACATACTTACACGCTTGCCAGTGTAACTTACGTTGCAAAATGCAATTTAAACTGAGTTATAGCTGCTCTTCACACAAAGCTTTAAAAGGAGTTGTGGCTGGCAGATGTTGTGTGTACTTGGTGCTGTTGTAGAAAACAAAAGATATGCCTTCTCTGTAGTGGGGTGTAGAAGGACAATTTACCCCTTATTTAGGATCCTTAACCTAGTTTGGTGAATGGTGATTGCCATACTATTTTGAATTTTCACTTTTGTAGAACACTCCTGCAGTGTTTTCCTGTTCTCCGTTTGCTCTCCATCCTCCGCATATCAGAGAATTTCTGTCTGATGTACATTAGTTTCAAAAGTGGTGTGTTAAGTACAAGGAGCGTAAAACAAGACAGTCATTTTTAATCTTTGGTGCGTGATGAATGGTCAGGAAGGCTTCCTCTACATCTTAGAAGTACCCAAAAATTCTTTTTGCTGTACTGCTGTCTGGTAATACTTGTGATTCGAGGCTGCTAACTTGCAGGCTCCATTTAAAATTGCATGTATAATCATTAACAATAATAGATTCCTAAAGCTAATCATACATTGAACTCTTAATCGGGATAGAATAAAATTGACCTCTACAACTAGCAGCCACTATGAAAATTAATACCTGTTATTTCCTTGAGCTGACATTAATCCTTCATAGAAATGGAAAATAATTTGATTTAAGTTAATATTTATGAGTAAATTTTTTTTCCCCTACCCTAACATTCTTAATTGCTTGCTGCTTAGGTCTGAGGCACACTTGGAGCAAGAACGAGTTGCTGTCCCTGCTGCTGCTTATCCTGTAGAACACAACCAGTTGGACTCTCATCCAAAGACAGACTTTTTCAGAGAATCAGGAGAGGTGGAGGTACAAAAATTCCCAAGCAGGCCTTTGGAAGATGTACAACCTCTCCAAACTGACACACCTAACACGGCAGTTAATTTTGAAGGAGTGAATGAGAAAGTTACCCGTAGCTCCCCAGAAGAATTGGTGCCTGCGGGGGAAAGTCATCCTTCGCTAAAGAGGAGCATTTCCCATGGTTCAAGTCACTCTCTAAAATCAGAAGACCAGAGGAACGAGACAGCAGCAAATATCCCTAAATTAAATAACAGGCCTGTTGAGACAAAGGAGACAATTGAGAGACTTGAGATTAAGCCAAAAAAAGAAATTTTGATCAATAATAGAGTGTCAGAAGGACCAAAACCTGAAAAAACTTTCAAACCGAAGTCTGAAACAAGATGGGGTCCTAGGCCAGGTTATGGCAGGAGAGATGAAGGCAGTGATAGACCAGTGAGAAGATCAGGTCCTATTAAAAAGCCTGTGCTTAGGGATATGAAGGAAGAGCGTGAACAGAGAGAAGAGCGTGAGCAGAGGAAAGAGAAAGAAGGAGAAAAGACATCTAGTGAAAAACCTAGCAAGTCTGAAAAAAGTGACAAAAAGGAAGCACCTCAAGTGCCACTGCCTCAGGCTGAGCCAGAGACACCTGCCTCCAGCGGCGCTCCTCTGGCTAAGAAGATAACCCAGGATGCTGCTCCGACACCAGCAAGCCAGGAGAGCAGTCAAACTGAGACTGCAGCTAAAGCTCCGGTTCAGCCACCGACACCTCCTGTCCAGCAGCAGCTACCGGCTGCCCAGCCTGCTGCTCCACAGCTTCCCCCTGCAGTACAGCAGCAGCCACCTGCTCAACCGGCAGCACAACTGCAGCCACACGTTCAGCAGCCAGCTACTGCAGTGAAGGAGGAAAAGCAGGCTGAGAAGGCTGTTAGCAAGGAGGTGGTAGAGAAACCGCGCTTAGAAACCAGACCAGTGAAAAGAGAGCCTGGCTTACCACCTAGGACATACTGGAAAGAGGCTAGGGATAGAGACTGGTTCCCAGATCAGGGATACAGAGGCAGAGGTCGTGGGGAGTATTATTCGAGAGGTCGTAGCTACAGGGGTTCTTACGGAGGACGTGGTCGGGGCAGTAGAGGCCATAATAGAGATTACCCACACTACAGAGATCCTAAGCCTAGATCAGACCATGTGCCTTCGGGGCCTGTTAGGCAAAGAGAAGAGAGCGAAACTCGTAGTGAGAGTTCTGACTTTGAAGTAATCCCAAAACGACGCCGACAGCATGGTTCAGAGACGGATTCTGACAGTGAAGTTCATGAAAGCGCAAGTGATACGCTTCTTTCAGACAAAGACAGCCTAATCAAAGGCAAGCACCCAAAAAGAGAAGAGAGAACTGATGGCAAGAAGCCTCCAAAGCCTCTGTCGTTCAAACCTGAAAACAATATCAGAGTAGACAACAGATCCCTGGAAAAAACCTACATAAGAGATGATGAGAACAAACCCAAACCAGGATTTCTTCCTAAAGGAGAGCCTTCTAGACGAGGCAGAGGGGGAATGTATAGACGTGGTGGCAGGGAACCTGGTGGGCGTCCTCCACGTCCATCCACAATAAGGAGACCAGCCTACAGAGACAATCAGTGGAATCCTAGGCAAACAGAGATCATTAAACCAGAAGACGGGGAGCCTCCAAGAAGAAATGAACACTATGGTCCTATACCAGTTGATAAAAGACCTCCAAAATTTGAGAGAAAGTTTGATCCAAATAGAGAGAGGCCCCGAAGACAAAGGCCTGCTCGGCCTCCAAGGCAAGATAAGCCACCACGCTTTAGGCGCCTAAAAGAGAGAGAGGCCGCATCAAAGATAAACGAGGCAGTAACCAGCTCATCGACAAGTGCCACAGTTAGTAATGCAGTTAATGAGCCCTCCAACACTGCTCTGGATGTGTCGGGAAGTAAGACACCAGACTTGTCTAACCAGAATTCTTCAGACCAGGCGAATGAAGAGTGGGAAACAGCCTCAGAAAGCAGCGACTTCAATGAGAGGCGGGAGAGGGATGAGAAGAAAACAGCAGATGTAGCAGCACAGGTGGCTGCAAAGGCAGGAGAAAACGCTGGAGCTCCAAAAAGGGAAATAGCCAAGAGAAGTTTCTCTAGTCAGCGGCCTGGAATAGACCGTCAAAACCGACGTGGCAACAATGGGCCAGCTAAACCGGGGAGGAACTTCTCAGGGCCTAGGAGTGAAAGGCGGAGTGGTCCTCCACCCAGAAGTGGAAAAAGAGGGTGAGTACCTGCTTCTGCTAGAAAGCATACATGATCATGGTCTTCTGCTGTGGTCCAAAATCATAAGTAGTTATTTTAGATTTGTGGAATGGTAGAAAAGAGTAAAACAAGCACATGCACCTGCAGCTGTGTACTTTCTTTTTTTTTCTGTTTCTATACAGACAGTTGGACCATGGAGCTAAGAGCAGAGTGTTCTTGTATGCACAGTATGTGTTTTAAGATTTCGATGCAAGCTGAAAGGTTAATGTGAGCGGTTTTGCAGTTCATACGTACATACCTGCATTGCGTTTTAGATCAATCACCTAACATAGACAAGCATGTTGAGAAATGCTTGCCGTTGAGACTGAATTTTTTTCTCTATATGCTAAATTTGATTGAAACTTGATAATTATTGAATGTTACCATTTGCCCACTGTTTCGTAGCCACAGTGCACAGTAGTCTGTTAAGTGGGAGGTGGGACAAGACATTTCTTCATTGAATGCCTACTCTGTACTCTAGGCCTCTTGTGCTTGTAGGTTGCTGTATTCTAAGTTAAGGTTTTGCCTCAGCTTAAAAGCTTGTGATCAGTGCTTTAAGCTCAGAGTTAAAACTATTAAGAATTCCTGTGGTTAGTCACTTAAAGGTGACGTTGAAGCAAAAATTAGGTATTCCAGGTTCCACAGCAAAGTCAGAATGCTGCAGATCTGATTCTTATGGCTTCAGGTAGCTTTTGGCAAGTGAGCCTATAGAGCAAGTATATTGTACGTTGTTTATATTTGCTCACACTGCATACTGTAAGCTTCTGGTTTGGTTGGTTTGGTTTTTTTCATGGAAGACTTGACTGTGGCTGAAGTATGCTGAACTGCATACTTGTTGACTTTTGGTACCTCTAACTACATAGACCAAGCCAGAGGTGACCTTAAAATTATGGTGGTTTTGCATTTTTTTTCTGTGATTGCTTTTGGCAGCAGGGCATTTGATATCTCCCCAGAACAGCTTTTGCTGTTAAGCTTCTTCTCATTGAGGACCTGGAAGTAAAAGTCTGGAACCTACTAAGAAGTTGCACAGTAGATACTTACACCCTATAATGGGATCTGCGTTAAACTGTTAGCTCCTTCCTGAGTGTTCTGTGGCTGGTCATTAATTTTCTCAAATTTTTTCTAATATAGGCCATTTGAAGAGCAGACAACGACTGTGCCTGGTGTTGATCCCACCAACAGCAACTCTTTACATCAGGAGGACGGAGGTGTTACTGCTGCAGGACAAAAGAGCGCCAAGGATGCAAGTGGCAAAAAGAGAGAAGAACCTAAGGCTGGTCCAAAGAAGCCGAAGGAAAAAGTGGATGCCTTGTCTCAATTTGATCTTAATAATTACGCAAGTATGTATTGATAATATGCTAACAAGAATTTGTAATCCCGCTAGCTTTGCTGCATGTAGAGCTAGATGTTTGAAAACTTAGAAAAGAGGAAAGGTGATTTTTTTTTTAAAACACCATAATTATTGCGTACTTGAGTATTGCTACCTTTGTCATATCTAATTAACAATGTGTATACTTCTAAAAGGTGGCAAATCTCATTGTATGTTTTTCTGTATAGATAAAAACAATTTTGTTCTATGATCTAATCTTAACTCATTCTTACCATTTTCCACCATGCTGTAATAATTTGCTTAACCTTCATAAGCAAAGGCAGTGGATATCACTGATAAGCTTACAGCCAATATCCGGGAAGGCTGTTCATTATTCATTATTGGAGAGCCTGGTACAGGCATCTCCAGTTTTTCAGTTCTTAAAGATTAATTCTTTGTCTTCAAGCTCAGCAAGGACGCACTTGTCAAGCAGAAGCTTATCTTTAATCAGAGCCACCATCTGTGTCTGTGGGAAAATAACTTCCACTCTAAAGCAGATCTTGGCTTGGTGCGTTCCATCTGAAGCTGTTAAAAGAGCAGCATTTATACCTTTCCTTTTTCTATAGGTGTTGTGATCATTGATGATCACCCTGAAGTGACAGTAGTTGAAGACTCCCAATCTAACTTGAATGATGATGGTTTCACAGAAGTGGTGTCTAAGAAGCAACAAAAACGCTTGCAAGATGAAGAGCGCCGAAAGAAGGAGGAACAAACAGTGCAGGTACAAGACCAGCATTTATAGTGGGAAAGCTCCTTGCAGTACTGGGAATGTTGTAAAGTGTGCAGAATCTTCCTTCCAAATAAGCTATATTTTCACCTTATAACTAGACAGTTGCATTAATATGAAATTTTTCAGAATTAGTAAATTAAATTACTTTTCACTTAATCATCCTATGATTCTGCACTTCTTGACTGGGCACTGTCAGGCAGGTGGAACTGGCAAACTGAAAACACCATTTTTCATACAGTGATAAAGACTTATACTATTGCTTGTATATCAGTTGATTCCAAGAGAAAAATGGATGAGAAATCATTGTTCCTGTGGTTGAATACCTCTAAAAAAATAAACTTCTTTAAGATGGGGTTAATCAGTTTGTGGCTTTGCTGCCACACAATGTATAATTGGTGTCCATACAGACTATCAGCTGTAAGAATAAAATTGGCTTCTGCTTACAGGTTTGGACCAAAAAAGGATCAAGCGAAAAAGGCCGAGGTCAGAATTCCAAGCTCCCACCCAGATTTGCCAAAAAGCAGCAGCAACAGGCAGCAGCCGCAGCTGCGCAGCAGGCACAAGCTCAGGCACAGCCTCCGTGTACAGCACAGACCCCAGCTCAGCCACAGGCTCCTGTTCAGACGCAAAACCAGGCTGCGGGAGGGACAGCCAGCCCAGAATACGCGGTGTCAGGCAAAGTTCTGCAAAACACCCAGGCTCACAATGGCCTGGGAACTGAATTATGGGAAAACAAGGTGCCTCCTACAGCAGTTCTAAATGACATCTCCAAAAAATGTAAGTGGTGGCTTTTGGACTTGGGGTGGGGGGTACCCGTTGTACTTAGAGATTGCCGATTGCCAGCTCTCTGATGTCTCATTTCTACCTGCAAGTATAGTTTTCCCAGGGAATAGAGGGCAGCATTTCAAATTGCAGCATTGTAACCTATGAATACCTCTGAAAAGAGATATTTGCAGTATGATATTACTCAGTATTTTATTTTGTTGTCATAGTGTTCATTCGCTATGAATGAGCAGCCGTCACTCCCTTCAAGAATCTGTTTTGTCGGGCTTTGTCATGCTTCCAAACAGGATGATTGCCCCACTTGAAAGCAGCTAAATAGGTAGCATATTGTTAACTGCTGAATAGGTTAACAATTTCTTAACCAAAGCTTATTTAATCAAGACATCTAAAATTTAATTACCAATCAATTGATAAGTTTAATGAAATGCATTTAGCAACACTGGGGGGGGGGTTTAACTCTGTTTTCTTAATTGTCAGTGGGACCCATTAGCCCACCTCAGCCACCTTCGGTCAGTGCTTGGAACAAGCCTTTGACATCTTTTGGTTCAGCTACATCTCCAGAGGTAAGAATGAAGGGAAGAAGAGTAACTGTATGTGAAACTTAACCAAATTTTATCTCATTGGGATTGTGTACAGATTATCCATTTATTCATGTGTGCACATACTTAAACTAGTATACGTAGAATTCCGTGAAGTCAAGGGGCAGTACAGAAACAGAGGATTACAGGCTAGTGCTTTTAGGATTACAGTGTGGGAAAACCGTTCTCTCTAAAAACTCAGCCATTCACAGATTCTATTGATAGCTATTATTCAATGCATTTTTTAAGTAAAAATATTGCATCGTTTGCATGTGAACACTTGGGTACAGTTCAGTAATGTAGAGAGAAGCAGGATGTCTCCAAGGAACCAAATGTTTTTTGTGTCCCTTAAATCAGAGATACAAAAAGCAGTAGATGCTTTCTAACTATATTAGCTCTGCTTATCCCGTGGAATTTGCATAGCCCTAAATTTTGTTTGTAGTCCTGCGGCTTTGTTTTCTCGGGCTTTTTTGGTCTTGACTTTATTGTTTTAAACTGTAAGAATGTGACATAACTCTTAGGAGATCATTTTAACTGCATAAGGAGATCTGGAAATCTTTTTTTAATTTCTTATTGTTCCTCTTGAATTGAACGTTAATTTTCGAACTTTCAGGAGAATGTTGTGAACCTGGGTCTGGACATTTTGATACTGTGCTTGTCCCTTTGCCCCTTCTCTACCAGTTTGGCATCTTGATCTTGTTTACATATTTCTTCACTGCTTTGTTTTATTCTTGCTCTTGAGCTGTATAAACAGCAGGAACTGGAGGAGGAAGAAGTATACATTCACATATTGTTTACTCTTGCAAATCTGTTGCAGTCACAAATAATACTTTTGCTGGCAGAAAGTAAATGTACGCTTTCAGTGGTTTTCAGCTGAGCATAGTCTGTGCTCTTTTTCTGAACCGGTGGCATTGTACTGATCTAGAAATCTTTTTAAATGCATTAAATATTTACCCTTTAACTAGGGGACAAAGCCTGGGCAAGAAGGTGGAGTCGATCTTGGTATAGAAACTATTCAGTTTGGAGCCCCAGCTTCCAGTGGCAGTGACAATGAAGTTGGCCCTGTACTTTCTGAGAAGTCCACTGACAAGCTACCAGAACCAAAAGAGCAAAGACAGAAACAGCCTCGGGCTGGACCCATCAAAGCACAAAAGGTAAAAGGTCATATCTTCAGTACAAACTTTTAAACTTAAAGTAGTTCAGCCAAAAGGAGGTGACAGATAATAGATTAGAATACTCATTCAGTTAGGACTAGAGCTATAAAAACTGCATTACCCTTTTATATTTCCTAAAATAATCAAGCTGGTTCTTGGAGAGAAGATGAGGAATTCGGTTCAAGAAGCAAGTGTAAGTAAATAGCATCCTAGCTCAGCAGAGTTTGTCCGTTGGTGCTGTGTTTGGAACGAGGGATGTGGCTAGAGCAGGGGTGGGATTATGGATTTGTGATAGCTTTTTTGGATGTGGTAGTGTTTTGTTTCCTGGTTTGGGGTTTTTGCTTGAGCTTGCTTCACTCAGGCTTTGAGAGCTGTTTTGAAGCAGGCGTTCTGTTTCTGTCCTGGCTATATCTCCAGTTTCAGCAGTTCTTCCTGCCACCACCACGCCTCCCTTGCCCCCCCTCTAAATGATGCATGGTCCTCTGCTTAGTTTTGTAGCCAGATTACCAAGATGAGTAATACATCAAGCTGTAGGAAGAGAGTTTTGAGGAAAGGGAGGAATGTTAAAGCCACTGATTTGAAGTCTCAAATTCAAATGCACAGATGTCTGCATAATTAATTTTTTTGCAACTAATCTAGGAAGACTGGATAGGTAATCAAACTTATCTAATTTTTTAAAAAAAATGAGATAGCGCTTGCCCATCAGAGATTCAGGGGCTCCATTCAATCATCACCTTCTTTTATTTCCATGTTACCACTCATACGAAGTAGTGCTTTCTCCATCTGTCATTTAGATTACACTTAGTAATCTTTCACGTTAAGGAAACGTACTTTCCTGTTATTTCTACCTACAATGCATACTTACCTGTGCATCGCTAGGACTCAGCACCAGCTTCTTACTCCCAGAAAGAGATTCTTATAGTAGATACACTTAGCTGGTTACTTACAGAATCAGCTGTTTCAGTCCCTCTCTGATGTCTGAGATTTGGCAGCGCCCCTGCCATAATTAAAGTCCTTTTGTCCTTCTGGGAGAGCAGGTGTTTCTTTGTGTTGGTTGTGTTTGGGGTTGTTTTTTCAAAAAAAAAAAAATAAAGCTGAAATCTGAAGTGCAGTCACTTGTAGAATGAATTTAACTTCTGCTACATGAGGCACTCAGTGGGTATGCTGCAATTCATGGTTTTAGTGCAAAATATAAAACTCGTACAAGCAGAGAAATATGCACTAATCAATGCTGGTGAATTGTAGTAAGAGGACGTTCAAAAGCCATGTCTCAGATATACTAGTAGCATGCCTAAAACTACCCCCATGAAATCACCGAATTCCAAATTAAATAAGTATATGTACGGAGAGTGTACTTTATACTGTGTAGAAAGTTCCTTTTTTTTCTGCTTGGTTTTAGTTATCAAGACTCCTGTAGATTTTGTTGAAATACAACTGTGTGACTAAATGGTAAATTTGTTGGAGATTAATATTTTTATGCGCTCTTCTGAATGAGAGGGCTGTAATCCTTTAAGTGTCTTGATGACAAAAAAAACTTTAACAAACAAACAATTCCTGCACACCCACCCACGCCCATGGTGATATTGTGTGTTATGAAGCCTGAATACAAACTTGTGTTCAGGATTGGAGGTTAGCATTGTTGAACTAATATGGGCAATGTAAGAGGACCATACCTGAAACAAAGCAATTTACCTTTCCAAGTGTGACCTTAAAGTGTCTGGAGGAATTTCTGCCTCTGTAAACTGTTGGAGAAAGAAAGATTTGGGGTGAGGTGGCGCTGATGTTCCTGACTGCTGCATTGCAGAGCTCAGGCATCTGCTTCTACTGTTGTTTTCTTCCTTCCCTCTGAAAACCAGTCTCTGCTGGCCTCCCAGGGGTACCAAATACCTTTGGGAAACTCCACCCTCCCCAAAGCCCAAAGGCATTGTATTATAAAGAGTCTTCCATCTACTCCTGAAACAGCTGGTTTGTATTTATAGAGACAATACCAGCAGCTTCTGTCTTTCCACTATCAAAGCTTAAGGAATAGGATTTTAAGGACTGCCTTTAAGGAATTTTTGTGCTGCTCTATAGTGAAATGGGCCGAGTAGTCTGAGCTAGAAAGGATGCAGCTATTTAAACAGCAGGGCATTCAGGTTCCCTGCGGCCCTTTATTCTGCTTTAATTCAGCTGCACAAAAAGGAACTACTGAATTGCAGCAGTTATTCCGGTCATGGTGTCTGCAATATAAGGCAACACTTGCGCATAGGTGTTTTGTTTTTTCTGGATGTGCCCTTACTGCTCAATTCCTAGGAAAAAAATGCGGGCAACATCCATACATCGAGATATCTTCAGGTGAAGGTAGAGGCTTCCGTTCTCGTTTCCTGGGGCCCTGTAAAATCCTGATTCTCTGAAAATTAAAATAACCTGTATGTATATGAAGTCTTGTGACTTCTATACTTGTTTATGCTTTTCTTGTAAGGAGAGTCAAGCTGGCTTTCTTCTGTAGGTTTTAACTGGATTTTATTTTAGTTGAACTCCACCACTTCACTTAAAACATGTATCACTTGAAAACAATGGTTTAGATTCCTACTGTTCAAAATGAATGCATTTCTTGTACATATCGTTAACTTAGTCTCAAATGATTTATCTGTTAGAAAATTCTTATGCTTCAGGAAAGCTATGTTAGACTTAAAGTTATTTTAAGCATGTTAGGATATTCTTGTGGGATAGGATGTGGGGGGGAAGACATAACTGACAAGTTAACACTAACTTAGCTTCCAGACCTGAGTCCGGTAGAAAACAAAGAGTATAAACCTGGTCCTATTGGGAAAGAGCGTTCTTTAAAGAACAGGAAGGTGAAGGATGCCCAACAGGGAGAGCCTGAGGGACAGGAGAAGCCATCTCCCACCTCTGTCAGAAGTCCAGAACCTGTCACTACAAAGGAAACCAAAGCAGCAAGTGAACTGAGCACGGAAATAGGAACCATGATAGCTGTGTCTGCTCCTGAGTTTGGAACAAACACAAAGGTAAGAAAAATATTGGACAAATTACTGAGCACTATATGTAAAATATGATTACAATGATGTAATTGACACTTGGTTGCCTGCTGGTGGTAGTTACCTGGACAGCAGAGCCCACTGAATAGCAGATATGAAACATACCAGTACTGTTTGAATTAAAACAGATCTCCAGAAGTGGTATGGAGACGTGCTGTTTGTCATACCCCTGTACAGAGATCAGCTTGGAAGGTTTTAAACTTTTTTGCCGCCTTATGAATGTAAAAACTCTGTCCTGAGCCTTGCTGTGGAGAGTGGCGCTGGAGCCTGGTATAGGCAGATTCTGTAAAATCAGATATATGTGATAGATGCAAGATGAGTGCTTGACTTCCAGCAGACAACTGGAGTGAAGTAGTGTAAGTGATCGTTGGTTGGGTGCATGGGTGACCTGAAGCTGTGAATTAAGTGCTGTTCTGTGAAAAAAGAGATCTCTCAACTAGGAGTATGCTAAAGGTTCCTTTAGTTTACCTAAAGGGTTTATGTGTCAGCTTCTGTTGGCTTGGATATTG
This sequence comes from Rissa tridactyla, assembly GCF_028500815.1. Taxonomy (NCBI): domain Eukaryota; kingdom Metazoa; phylum Chordata; class Aves; order Charadriiformes; family Laridae; genus Rissa; species Rissa tridactyla. The sequence goes on from NC_071473.1 coordinate 23,933,657, forward strand.
TCAATGTAACCCCTGCAGAACTCGTTCAGGTTGTTGAGGACTCATCATAGTTGTCAGTGTGGAACTCCACTGACTTCTCTATAACTGCTCAACAGTGAGATGGTGCCTTGCTGTCAAAATTCATTGTTCTTAGCCATGGTGCGTTGATAGCACTGGCTGGAAAACATCCCAGATGTGCTCTCCTTTTTTGCCTAAGAACCTGTGTGAGGACTGCCATCACTGCAGCAGCATTTTGTCTTGAGCAAGAGCTGTGGTTATCTCTCAAATGTGAAGAAACTGTGCAGTTTGAGTAACTACTCGTTAATTGTTACACTTGCTTTGGTAAAGGAAAAATGCGTCTTGTATGTTTGTAAAGCAGTTTGGTGAGTTTAGACTCAGGTTTGTTGCATGCTGTCTCAATCTTCCTTTTCCTGGTCTTAAGCAAAAATTTTCTGATGCCACTTCGGAAAGCTGATCCTTTGCAAAAGTTACATTCATAGTTGAAGAATCTGAAATGCAGATCACTCACAATTTATCTTTGTCACCTGCAGTTGGAGGGATGGCGGGGAGGGGGGAATGACACAAGAGAACTTTGGCTGTTTTTTGCCAAGGTGTCATGGAAGCAGAAGATGTTAACTCAAAGAAGTGTTATTATAGAGCAAGTGTTGAGGATATTTGTGTCTGACGTGGTAGCTGCAAACTTGATTTTTGAGTGGAATGGCAAATATGTAAGAAAATTCAGTGCTGAGATTTCTCAGCCTTCCTGGCAGTTTCCATCTTGTAAGTAGGTGTGAACAGTTTATGTTGATACCAAAACCAGATAAAGTGCCCTTCTGGTATGCAGAATCAGAAGTGTAGAGCCATAAACACCAGCTTGCTCAAGTATTTGGTAAGAAGGCTGTTTGTATGTTTGTCATGTGCTTTCTTAATGTCTTTCAAGCTCCTGTGACCAAAGCTCAAGGTAAGAGAAGGAGATGCTTCTTCTAAGCCACATACAGAATAGGAAATGTATCTTTGTTGATTTCTTCAGGCTAACTCTATATATAGAGTAGCTCTACTAAAATCAGCATAACTTCCTCTCTACAATTCTAATTTTAAAGTATGAGATCTTCAAAAGGGAAGTCTGGATTTTGTGCCTTTCTGGCCTTAGTTAAACATGGATTGCCAAGGTTCTTTCAACTACCACAGTATTAAAGCGCCAAGCTTCTGTCTTCTGGAGGGAAGATCAGAGTGAAAGGACGCTTTCCACTTTGCTGGATATGAAAATTGCCAAAAATTTCCTCATTAAGTGGTTGCTAATAGAAGCGTTAAATAATACGCTGTAATATTCGTTATCTCTACAGTTCCAGGTTTGCTTTTCAGTTCCTTTGTCACAAGTAGTTCCCAGGGCATCAGTAAGTTTGTTTTTTTTTCTAGGAAAGGGGTGGTCAGATTTCATATTTAATTCTACGGAAGTTGAACCAACAACCTGCAGATTTACTGGATAAGATAAGCATCATCTGGATTTTGCAGGAATAAAGCAGTTTAGCTAGTTTTTAAAGTAGCTTTTAAAATGGGTTCAAATACTGCTCCAGCCATTGGAGTTCCTCTACTGATTTGTATTGCAACTGCTTTCTTTTGTCTTCGTACTCTTTCCATTGCTCATTAATGAGGGAAGAAGTGATGACATCTTCAATCTGTTGTTTCTATGTCAAATGTTGAAGTTTTTTGTTTTGTTTTTTTTTTAGCAAACATAAACAATTTCTCTTTTGATACTCTTTAACGTCCTTCTTGGAGATGACTGCTCAGCTTCCAGGAAAGCACACTTTCTTTAGTGGATTTGGTGATATAAATATCTGTAAAAGTCAAGACAGCTGTCCTCCTTCAGAAGCAGAAGCTTTGTAAGACTACTCCATCCATCCCAAACCAAACATCTTAATAAGAGCACGTGCATTTAATCGTACAGGACTGTTTTACCTTAAACTGTGTAAATACAAATCAGCTCATTCTGGTGAGATGCTTAAGTTTAGAACAAAAGCTCTGAAGCAACTGCAGCTCTTGGGTTTTGCAGTATTTTTGGAGTAAAGGCAATCTCATGTGTAAGTCTCTGAATCAGGTAAAACAACTTACCCTTTGCCTTTCCCCACCCTGCCATCTCTAAAGTTTTGAAGCTTTCAAATCACAGGAATGATCAATACCTGGTTATGGGCATGGCAATTAAATATTTGCACAGGTAGTTGGTAACAGCTGTGTCTTACGGAGGTGATGTCTAAAAGGACGCAGACTGTACTTGAGAATAAATTCTGAGTATCTTACAAGCTCTCTGGTTTGCCTGATTAACGTAAATCAGGAACAAATCAAATATCTAATTAATTCCATATAGTACCCTGATCCTTTATAGCAAGGTCAGCTCTGGGGTCTGCCTCGTCCCGTTGTTCATGAAATCACTTCAGGTTTTGCGATCTCTTCTATTTGAGCAAAGTCAGTAGTTAACAAAATGTTTGCCTGTTCTTTTTCTTCAGGTACAAATAACTTGTAGATAACTCTGAAAAAGCCTGTACAGCTTTTTGCTCTTGCTATTATTACTGTTATTAGTTTATAATAAAGTAATCAGTTGATTTCTTCAGTAAAACAGTTGTACAGAAGAGTCACTTGTAATTCAGAATTGAATCACAAAAGTTTATGGTGATAAGCCGTATCTAACAGATTCCTAGACTTTTAATGTACCAGTAAATAAAGGATGGTGGTTAACTTAGATCTTACGGAGTGGTGTTCCTATGGCTGAAGCATTGTCTTATGTGCATGTTCAGCATGTAACTTGTCTTTGTAGGATGGTTCAGCATTGCACGTATGCTTGTAAGGGCACCAGAGTTGGTATAGTGGTTTGTTTTTAATTCTAGTGAAAAAGCATTTTTGTGGTGTAAGTTTCCAAAGTTCTAAAGCTACCAATAGTCTTGATCTAATTTCTTTTTTAAGCAATTTTAGTGCTGAGACCCTGTAAAATTTGCATCCAAACCTTGAAGGAATTTTAATGATGTTATATCAAAAACTTCCTCTTTCTTATGCAGTAAAGCATTTTAAAAAACCAAGAAGCCAATTAATTACTTCTTTAGAAGGACCTTGTGATTAAAGCAGCCTTATGTGCTTGCCTTGCTCTACCCAAATTAAGGTTGGTTGTTGGAATCTAATATAAAAGCGCAACTTGCAGTTTGGTAGTTCGGATTGTGGGAAACATCATCTAACTTGTATTTCATGAGTTTAACAAGTAAAGGAAATAATTGAATGGAGAAAATAGTTCTCTCTGTTTCCTTTGTAAATACAAAAATAAGTCAATGTGCACATTGTGTCCTCTCTTGCCCCATTATGGTTTAGCTTGTTGTCCTAGTCTTTTACCGAAATGAGCTTATCTGTTTAAGGAAGATTCTTTGTTATTTGTCAATTAGTATGTTGATGCTTTAATTGTGTTTTTTAGGAGACATTGCCATATGCTCGAGGAGTAAATTCAGTGTGCCCTTTTTGAAAAGCTTACCGTCATACTGGTTGGATGCAATTAAACAAGCATTATGTCGTTTGTGCTTTCAAAATCCTTGTGTTGGCAAGTCCAGGCACTCATCCACAGTCCTGCTGCTAATTTGTCCTTCAGTTCATTCTTGGTGTTTGGTTCTGTAAAAATGATAAAGCCTTTTTTGGGCTTCAGACATGTAAAACTTTAGAGTTTGCAGTGCTTGCTAGAAAGTGGATCTTGGCTAATTCAGGGTCACACTGTTTATCTAACAAAGTTTGTGGGTCAGGTTCTGATAACACCTGTTTGCCTGTCCAGAATACTCTCGGTAGATACCAGCAACAAGAACTAAAAAACAGTGCTCAACAGGACTTTACAGAAGTACCGGTGCCTTTTTTGTTCGTTGTAGGTCATTCTGTAGAGAGCTGGCAGTGTTAGCGGTGAGAAACTTTCATCGGGCAGCTTATACCTGCAACTGCAGCGGTCACTGGTTACAGCTAGGTCCATGAAAGTGAACGTTGTTCATTAAGCACGTTAAGGTCCACTTAACTGTGACAAATAAACTTCAAGGAAAGCCTCTGGGTAGACTGGAAACTTCAGCCCTTTTCTTCCTTTAAATCACTATCTGGTGCGGAAATTGGGAGGTAGACTTCACTATCCAGAGAAACTGAGTCTTGTGACTTTCAGGGACAGGACCTAAAGGAAAGGAAATGGTTTTGCGAATTGCAGCCATCACTATGTGTTCCTTTTAATCTGTAGGGCCTTACTTGTCATAGGTTTGCTCAAGAAATTTCTGTATTTATTTAAAGCTATGGAAAGCTTTCAGCTAATATATTTTACTTTTTAAATAGGCTAAAACTGCCCGCAGGTGGCTAAAGCATCTTGGGTGACAAATGATCTTACACCACCACAGTTGAGTATGTCTAGTGCCCAGGCAGTAGTACATCACTGTATATTCTGGCTTTGCAGACTGTACTTTTGACTTGTCTCCAGATATACGTTGTGAGGTCATGAAGCAAGCTGTAACGTCCCAACAATTCTTCTGACCTCAGTAGCAATTCATCAGCAACGATTGCTGGCTATGTCTTCTAAGAAAAAAATGGTGTGAAATTCTAATCTTCTGTTGCTTGGTGAACTCCTCCTGTAGAAAGTCTGACATCTGTCCAAGAAAGGTAAAATCTAATTTAGATAAGGGAGAAATTTTAATGGAATTATTTTTCTTCACAGGAGTCTGTAACAGACTACACTACACCTTCTTCTCATCCTAACACAGTGGCCACTAGCAGTACAAAAATGGAGGAGACTTTGGTGACGAACGTAAGTCTATTGCAGTGATAGTCTTGACTTTGAAGACAAGAAAATATTTTCACACTTCTTTAAAGCATAAAATAGTGCCTTCAGTAAACAAGTCACTAGGGTTTCTTTCATGTTAACTAGCTGTGCATTGTCCAGTAATCTTACTCTGAAGGACAGTTGGTTTGATTAGTATCTGTTCTGTAATTCTTCAGGTATTTTCTTGTCTTTTGAACAACCATGATGAACTAAAGAGCACAGAAAGTGGAGATGATGTGTCTAGGGACAATTCTATAGGTATAAGGAGAGAGCATGCTCTCAGCAGCTGTTGGGACTTGTACCAGTAGCAAAGCCCTGTTGGTGAGTTTGAAGAAAGGCTTTTAGAAACAAATCAATTTTGAACAGTAGCCTGAAATCACAGCAACTGCATGTGGAGGGAGCAGTTTAATGGCTTCTGAAAAGCACACAGCAGTTGTTCAGTTGCTCTGAGATGTTTGCAGTCCTCTTAAAGCCAATGATCCTGACTGTGTGAGCATAATATAGCGATTGTGAGGACCAGCTGGGTTGTGACTTGTAGTGAAGTCAGGGTTATCTTGAGTGTGCTGGGCTGTCAGGTTGGGAACTTGGATCTTGTGATTTTTGTTGTCTGAGTAGCAGAAATAGAATTAGCTCAGGGTTGAGTCACTTGTGGATTGTGGGAGGAAAGAATCCCACAGTAGGATCTCAGGGGTTTTTTTTATGAAGATGTCTTGTGAATTCCATCTAAGAAATGCTTTTCAGCTTACTGCAGCATCCTTTAATGCAGTTTTGAAGCAATACTGGTTGAACTTACTCTTCTGTGGATTTTCTGGTGGTGTTGTGGTTTGTGCCTTTGGTGGTTAGTGTGGAAGACTGAACCCTTTTGTGTCAGTGATGTTAGTGTATGCTCCGTGTGGCGTGTTGGAGTTGGATTTGCCACACAGAAAACGAGGGCTCCTGGCCACAAAGGATCTGTGCTATCACCTGCTTCAAAGCTTCAGTGTCTCTGTCTTTCGGATTAGCCTTACCTCATCCAGTGGAAGTCCATTTAGCTGTGCTCTGAACGGAGAAAGAAATGGTCAGAAGTAATGGGCTGGCCACTGCACTCTTCTGATACAGTTCATTTAAAAATTCTAGGAAATCCATCAGTGTTTTCTTAGGCAAAGATAGCAATAGCATTATGTCAGGTTTATTTCCTCAAGTTTCATCTTTTGGAAGAGAAAATAATTCAGTTATTGGATGGCAAGTCTGTTTTGGTTTGTTTCACGGTCCTGTAACTTTGGAGGTTTATAGCTTCCTCTTTTCAGAAACTGCATCTCAGAACTCAGGGTCACAAAGCCCCATGTACTGTATTGGTACCAAATGGGCCAAACTTGGCTTGGGAAGAATTTTTGCATATCAGTAAATTGAAATGGTACTTTGAAGTAAATCCCAAAGCAGAAAATTGGTATTTGTTTATGCAGAAGACATGGACACTTTAGAACCTTAGTCTTTAGCCTCTTAAAGAGAGGTGAGAAGCATCTCGGCACCCGCTGAATGGCCTTTCCCCGCCTACCAAATTTTCACCTTATTTTATCAAAATCTCCCTGCCAAATGCTCAAGCCTTGAAGAAATTGTAGCTCATTTAATAAAGCTTGAGCTTTGCTTTTCTGGGGCTTTTGTAGTAGACTTAGTTAGAATGTGATGTGTGTTGCCTGCCTTTCAGGTGCCCCTGCCCCACACCCTTCCCCTCCCTAGGAGGGAGACTCTACAACAGAGCTCCAGCCTAACTCCAGTTTCTCCCGCTACCGTCGACCTCACCCTCAAGGTATGTACCACATCCCTCTAAGGGTCGTTTTATTGCATGCAGGGGAAAAAGTTAATGGAGAACTTGCTGGTGAACCTTTTTTTTAGAGCCTTCCTTTGTTTCCTCTGCTGAACTGCTTTTGCATATAAACGGATGGCTAAAACACAAGACTCTATCAAAGGATGCATTTAAACTATAAATCTAACCCCGTTTTGCATTAACACTTGGCATCTCAACCAATCTTGGCTCCCACTGCCCTGAAAAAAAAGATCATAGCATTTTAGCGTTGTACCATAGTGTTCATGACAAACCATCAGAATCTGACTGAGGTCTTTTGAGAGTTTAGCTTAAAGTTGCCTGGTTTGGTATTAAAGGCCGTAAGGAGTTGCTTGGTAAGCCGAGCTTGATTTCTTCTTAGCTGTAAGATTTTGGTGCAGTGATAATGCGGTTTTGAGTTGGATGGCTGAAGTTTCAAATAATGAAATGTAGGTGGTGTGCTGGTGTCTATGAAGGGCAGTTTGATCAGCTAGTTGAACGTGTTTAGTTGTGTTATAAATGTTCTGTTGTTTTCTGCTCTCCAGTGTAGAGCAAGTGTGTAGAATATTTTGAATGGTGTTTCCCCATTTTGTTGGATTTTTTTGGACTGTGTGCCTTGTATAACTCACTAACATAGAGTTGGACTCTAGCTTTGCTGCTGTATCTGTAGAAGTTTTTGGTCTTTTTTGTTTCGTTTTCTGGTGTCCTACATCGGCTTTGTGATTTTGACTGCAGGTGACTGAACCAGTAGAAATACTGTTACCGTTTCTAGTATTAAGGAGGAGTGAAGCTTGAACTTAGTTTCTCTAAATTTTTAAAAGAAGAAATAAAACTAGGGATTGGATGTAGAACTAACACTTTGGAGAAACTTGCTTGTCAGTCCTGGTGAGACCTGTGTCTTGCTGGCGTGGTTTGACAGCTGCTTGCTTGTGTTCTCTACAGATGATAGTTATTAATGATCTCTTGTTGAATCTTTGCTATTCTTTTGTTAACACTTTTATTTCCTGGAAAAAAACGTAACATCACTTTAAAACTATAGACCAGCAAAAATGGGGAGAGGGCTGGAGAGGGACAAGTAACTTAACAAAAATCTGGTGTTCGGTTGTAGCCTTGTGTAATAAATTGCCATAATCTGACTTTCTGGCGCCTGAAAGCATTTTTCTGTAATAGCAGTCTCTAATTGTTTAGCAGCTGGATATCTGATTCACATGTAATACAGGTAGGAATGTTACTACATCATGATGCTGCAAAGAATGTGACACGGCTCAGTTACAGAGCAAACGGTGATGTTTGTGTCATTCATCCTGCAGTTCCTTTTCCTGCTGTCCTGGTGTCAGTGATTTGATTGCTTTCTCAGTGGTTGATAGATCTTGGAAAGATCCATGTTTTGAGGGTACCTTGAGGAACACTGACCAAAATCTGAATGGAAAGGCATTTGGAAGCAGCTTTGTCTCCAATTTCTCTACTGCAGCCACTGGAGCTCTACCTCCTTTTTGCAAATACTGAAGGCAACAAGCTTGTTTTGAAGCATGCACTGAGGCTGTCACTTTCACAACAGGCCTTCTGACAGAGCAGAGCTGCTCTTTGTCATCATCTTATATGTAATCCTTGATTCTTTTAAAAGGTACTTTTAGAGCGGCAGAGGGGAAAGCATTTCTTTCCTTCCCTTAAAAGAACAGAATCTCCAGGCTCTGCCTCCGTAAAGGAATAACCCTTACGTCTCTTCTTTCCTCCACCCCCTATCACAGAAAGCTGCCTGTGAGGAAGCTCGGCCACAATTGCTCCCACTACGTGGTATCATTCTGCCAGGTTGTAGGTGTACGGTGCTCATATGGGAAGGCTTGTTAAGATCTTTTGTTTCCCTGGAGTAACTTTGCTAAAGACACCTTTACTAAGGCAGATATCTTCTTAAGGACTTAGCTGGTAGGGCTATTGGTAGGTATGGAGCTGAGCAAAAGAAAATCCAAAGCAATGTTAGACTGAGCTGCTTAGCTGTCTTTCATGTTCCAAGATTCCATCTAAAATTCCTATGTAGGCATCTGGTCTAGAATCTGACACCTTTTGACTTTCTTTTTCTGATCACTTAAACTTTGGCATACTTAAGGATACGCACATTGGTATTTGTTTCCAGTTAAGTTTTTGGGTAGTATATACTGGACCATTATTGCAGTGTGAAGGCCCCAGTGAGTCAACGGTGAAGAGAAGCCTCAAGCAACCACGATCTCCAACCTGTGCCCTCCTTTTCCCATAATTCAGTGAGCAGTGAAATTAACAGTGCTTTCCCCAGCCTCACTTAATTTAGAGCCGCTTACTCTTTCATATTTGGTCTGTAGGTGGTGCTGCATAGGTGCTCCTGGAGTACCAATCTGTTTTGCATGTTTTTTCTGGCTTAAGAAGTTAGAGTGTGTTAAGGAGCTCTCTAAAAGCAAAGCTGTTAGAAAACTCAGGACTCTGTTATGCCCTTTATTTCAGATTGGTAGGGGTGTGGAATGATCTGGGATCTTGGCAGTGGTTACGTCTGGGTGACAGAATGCATTATGTAGACTATAGCTTTTGCTATCAGTAGTTTCTCCAGGGCATCATGAAACTCATTGAATGAAGCTTCTACACCTGCTCTATTCAGACATTCAGAAGGGAGCCTCTAGTCTTACCTGTGCTCCACCTTAAGCAAAATCTTTCCAGCAGATTAATAATAAATTTTGAAGTTTGCTGTGTCTGCAAGAATCAGAACCAGTTTGGAGGAAAACGTTGTGGAGGGGAAACTGAGAAAGACTGCTGGGGAAGATGGTCTTTAAAAGGAAAATAGGTGACTTACCTCCAAACAATTTAATGTATAACAAAGTTCCCCTTCTCCCCTTTCACTCTCTCGAGGAATACAGAACTCCACTTTCTCTGCGGGTGTCTGTTGATCACCTGATACCCACTTCTTTGTTTATTGCTTTGCTTTTATATCAGTTCTGAAGCATCTAGACAAATAACTAAGTCGTGTTTGTTCTGTCCAGACTGTGCCTAACTCATGTGAAATAGCATAGGTTGAAAGTATGACTTTCAGAGACTGCAAGTCCCAGTTAGGGGGCTCTGTTGATCCAGGGAGTGAGGTCGGATTTGTTGGTGAATATGTATTTGCCTCTTTATATATATCATTAAAGCCAGCACCTGGCCTTGAGAAGCTTACAGTCTGCCAGCTGAGCAATTTCAGCCTGTGGCATCCAGCTCTGCTAGCAAAGTCTTTGTTTCAACTGAGGACAGCTGAAGGGTGCAGGGAAATCCATGGACTGCATGTGAGCCTTTAAATTAGTGGGTGTAGTCTGAGCATTAATATTTCCTTTTCTACAGTCCCTTAAAAGCGTATCAGTTCAAAGATTTGGCACTGCGTGTCTAATGTAGCAATAATTACATTGTTATTGGGTGCAGTAAAACAATAGTTCTTTCCACTTTGGGTGGAAGAGAATTGTGTATACAATATTTAAAATAAAGTTTCATCTTCTTTGCTGTGCAAGACTTAAACTGATAATCATTATAGAAATAGAGGAGCATGAAGCATTTCTAGCATTAATGTAAAGCAGTGTGCAGAAGCTGTGTCGGCTCGTGATTGCTTCTTGAATGCACTTGCTTTGGAAATCTAAACTTGACTACTCATGTTTACTGAAGTGTGCACTAGGTATTTTGGGTGGTCACTCAAAGTAGATGATTTATCAAGAAAGCAAGGGGCTGTTTCATTTAAATGGCCCAAATAACTTGTAAGTAAAGGACTTCATGGAAATATTTAGAGGGGTTTTTTACCTTTCTTTTGCTCACCGTGTCTTTTGCTCTTCATGTCAAACAAAACCAAGCCAAATTAGCGTGAGTGAATTCTCTTTTGAGCATTGAATGTTAAGATGATGAACTGTGCACGTGTGCAGTTGGAACAGATAAGACGCTCCAACTTAAGGCTGTATGCTTTTTGCATGAACAGAGTTGCACGATTATGGTGACTTTTAAAAAAGAGGCTCGCATGAAGCCTGAATTGCCTTTTGAACTAAAAAGAACTGTTAAAAGAGGAAAACTGACTAGTGGAAACTTCCTAATAGATGAGGAAATTTTGTTTTCTTTTAAATAGATGGAGTCTGCACGCAAAGCATGGGAGAATTCCCCAAACATGGGGGAGAAGAGTTCACCAGTGACCTCAGCAGCATCTCCCATTGCTGGTGGCAGCGGCAGTAGCAGCAGCAGCAGCAACACTGGGCCAAGCAGTGGTACTTACAGCTCTTTCTCTAGTGCTTCAATGCCTCCTATTCCTGTGGCCTCAGTTACACCGACAACTTCGCTATCAGGTACGATATGTCAAGATTGTAGTAACCTGTTGTATTGTTCCTTGGTTATGTTTTTCAAGAGATTAGATTCCCTTTGGAGTTATGTTTAATACAAAGCTAACAGAAGTCTTATGCTAGTATGAAATGTCAGGTCTAAACAGCAGCTTCCCAAACACCTTCGAATTAACAAGGAGATACTTCGCCTGTTTCACTTCAGTCAGTTGAAAGAATATTAAGATGACATCTCTCTGCCTGTGCTACTTATATGGACTTGAAAGAGTTGAACTTCTGTTGGCTGCCTTAGTGGTTTCATTTTGTTCAGCTCAATGAAGGCAAGCAAGTAGATTTTGGAGCAGATAGTAGTTCTGATATCCAGCTAGTGCAGTCTTAACTTTTATATGTGCTCTTGCTTTTGGAGTCAAAGCTTCAAGAGCTCAAACCAAGACCCCCCTCACACTAGGTAGAGCAAATGTCCAGCTGCTCTTCAGAAACAGTGCTGGTTTCCGCCTTGGTTACTTGCAGCAAATAAACAGTGCTATATCTGATTAAATCTTCACACCTTGGAATATCAGAATATATGCCCAAATCTCAGCTGAAGTGCTTGAAAAAGACCTTTCTTTGGAACCCACCTCTCAACCATGAGAGGCACAACCACTGTGCATTGCTGTATTTTGTTACATAACTAAGATGTCTGCTTCAGTATTTTTATACACTCCTGTACTTGAGAAAGGAGATGTATTATGTTTGCAGTACTTCCTATAGTGAAATTAACAGAATTGTCTTCCCTGTCCATCTTACCTTGATGGAAACAGCTGCATTAGGTTTCAGTGTTCTTAACCAGCTGTAGCTGTGCTTGCATAGCTGTCCCAAAACATTGACCGCTGAAAGATGAGGCTTTGAAATATCTTTAGCTGTTTCACGATGTATGACTTGCCTCTGTCCTAGGAGCTGGAACATACACAACCTCTTCACTGAGTACGAAGACTGCAAGCACCTCAGACCCTCCTAACATATGTAAAGTGAAACCACAGCAGTTGCAGACGAGCAGCCTGGCTTCTGCCAGTCACTTTTCCCAGATGAGCTGCATGCCATCCCTCATTGCCCAGCAACAGCAAAGTCCCCAGGTCTATGTGTCTCAGTCTGCAGCAGGTAATAGTGTTTGTGGCTGAGAAGCCATGTGTCTGCTTTTTTAGAAGCTGGAGACTTTAATTCAGCTCTGGTTTTATCTGCAGTAAAGACAGAATGATGGAGAGCATTCTGTAAGCAAATATTCACTAATTGTGTCTTGCTCTAAGTATGCAAGTTTCTATCAGTAAGTATAAAGATAATTCTGTGTTGTTAGTTTATTGAGGAAAGTAAGTTTGAATCTCTCAATACACCATTTTTCTGTTGCAGAATTGTAAATCACTTTAAATCCAAGAATGACTTAGTCTTGATTTCTTAAAGTGCTACAATAGTTTAGAATCATTGCGTTTTTCTTTAAAGAAAACCCTATGTATAGTTAACCTAAATTGCATGATAGTATAGCATCTTCTTTCCCTTCCTTCACCCAAATGCCTGTTTTGGCCAGAATCTGTTGCTTGTCCCCCAAGAATTTCATGGGACTGAAGATGCATATGCAAAACTGAGAGACTCTGGGGATGAATTGGAAAAGATACCAAAGCTGGTTAGGCACCCGGCTCTTCCGTCCTGTTTCTTCTCCCAGTCTCTCTGGTAGCTGTCACACTGGGAAGTACTGGCAGTGGCTGCATCCCCAACTCTTGATGAAAACCTTTGTAGCAGGGAGATGTTTGGAATCGGGTACTAATTGTATTGCTCTTCCTGAGGTACTGCAGCTCAGATCCCAGCATTTTACATGGATACAAGTCATCTGTTCAATACCCAACATGCACGTTTGGCACCACCTTCTCTGGCCCAACAGCAAGGCTTTCAACCAGGGCTTTCTCAGGTATTTGGGGATTTCTTTTTTTTTTTCTTTCTTTCTTTCCCCCCTCCCTGTCCATATTGCCTCTAAAGCTCTACTAGTGAGCTAACAGGGGCAGGGGAGAGTGAGACTAAAGGCTGTGCAAAAATGAGGTCATACCTGCCCTTGCTATTTCATTCTGGTGCATGCAGGTGGTGTTTGATCTCTAGAGTTCCTGAGAATGAAAGCATTTGTCATGAAAGTTGAGAGAATAAGCTTTCACTCACCAATATACTTGATGTAAAAGTACGTATTCACAGGAGGTGTTTTTGTAGCCATGTTAGTGCAGGCTTATTCAACTTTTGTAGTACAAAATTGTATGCAGTTTTGTGCAGTTGTTTTGTACGCAAATCTAAATGATTCATTCAGATTCTGCTGGTTATTTGCAAGGAAAAGTGTAAAATTCAACTAGACAGTGATTTTCTGAATCGGAGCAATACCAGCTCTGTGTGCAGCCTTGGGAGTTGACGTTCTTTGTTTACTTTTTATAATGTTATGCAAATTCTGTTAGGCATTTAACTGTAGCTTTTCTGTGTTACTCTTGTCCTTGGATATTTAATGGTTTCTTTTTTACGCAGCCTGCTTCAGTTCAGCAGATCCCCATCCCCATCTATGCACCTCTGCAAGGACAGCATCAAGCTCAGCTGAGTTTAGGAGCAGCACCAGCAGTTTCACAAGCCCAAGAGTTGTTCAACTCCTCCTTACAACCTTATAGGTAGGTAGCGTATGCAAATTTCTTGGGGTTTTGAGTGGCGGAATTTATTTTCTAATCAAACCAACACTGGAGTCTTGAAACACTTCGAAATCCTAGTTTGAACCCCATAGGTGCTAGAAACTTAATTTCAGAGGCATAGGGATAGCAGGATATGTTTTAGAACAAATGCTTCCTGTTTACTGCAAAAGACAATGGGAAGACCAGTGTATCTCTCAAATGGCATTGATAGCCAGACAAATTTCCACTGTAAGCCTTTCCAAAGCTTCCTTGCATTCTGTTTCAAAACTGATTCACAGTGGTGTAATTCTGACAAATTTTGTTAGTTCCACTTTGACAAAGTCTCTTTGGAAATTTAATTACAGGGTTTTGCATGTGCTGTAGAAAAACCTGCTTGTTGCAATGTAGGAGGCTGAAGCCACAGAAGATTTAATTGACTACATGTGTATCCTGACTTTGTGCTTGGCTGACTTTGTTGGACCAAATATGGCTTGTCCTGCCACAGCTGACGAAAGTTGTTGTGAACAGTTGGCTAGTTGCAGAAGCACAATCAGTCTGGCATGCAGTCCAGATTAAATAAAGGCTTCTGGCTGATCTGGTCATGCACAAACCCAGTATTAATGGAGTTTTGGGTTGTGCTATTTTATTGTAAGAGTATGAATACTTTTCCCACATCTTTAAAGGTGCAGAGGAGGATAAGCTTTGAGATGTGCAGGTTACTGGTTTAAAAAAAAACAACAAACAAACAACAAAAAAACCCCTGCAACTGTAAGAATGTTTTGCAGTTAAGGAAAGGTACAGAAGAAAGCTAACCTGGGTGTTCTGTCAGGCAAGCACACGACCACTACATTAATGGATTAAGAGGACCAGTGCTATGCTGGTACATACCGACCAAGGGATAAAGTAAAAAGTATTTTTACATCAAAACAATTCTCCTTTGAGCTGAAGAGCTTTGAGAGGGGCATTTGTTTAAAAGCTCAGGTTCTTTAGTCTGAAGGTGGCTATTCAGCAGTCTCTTAATGGAAATGTTTGGATAAATACTCCTGATGGACTATAACAGCCTGTCTGTGGTGCTGTGCTGTAACTGAGTTCGGTCTTTGTTTTTTAAACAAACTGCAACTTCCCCATAGTGGTGACAAGGGAATTGAATATCTAGTTAAAATTAAAGGCTGTGGTGTCTGTATTGCTATTTTGAAGCCAAAACATTAATTTGGAAGCTGTAATTGTCAGCATCCAGTGATTTAACCTTGTAAGTGTTGTAAGTTGGACTACGGAGATCTGTGAAGCCAAGAGAACAAAGCAGTTTGCTTCATGACTAAGTGGAACTACTTGCATGTGGTGCTTCCCTGCTGTCCTGCGTTATAGCACAGGAACTAAGAACTGGTAGCTTCTGTATGTTACATTTAAGTTATGCAGAAACTATTTTAGCACACACACCTAAATAGCTACATGTACTTTAAGCTTCTTTTTCCTGTGGCCTTTAGTAGCCTTTATTATTTTGTTGTGTGCAGAGTAAATAGAAAAATCCACCTTTTTCAAGTGAAAATCTGTTCAATGGAGCTAACCGTTCAGCTCTGTTTAACGAATATAACTTGTGTTTTTAATTTTTGGTGGCTCATTGTTGAGCTCTGCCTGCATTTTTATGTATAATGCTTCAATCTCTTGCAGATCCCAGCAAGCTTTTATGCAAAGTGGTTTGTCTCAGCCATCACCAGTAGTTCTGTCTGGCACAGCCTTACACAACTTCCCAGCAGTACAACACCAGGAGCTTGCTAAGGCACAGTCAAGCCTGGCGTTTCAGCAGACTTCTAATACACAGCCTATTCCTATCTTATACGAACATCAACTTAGTCAAGCTTCAGGACTGGGAGGCTCTCAGCTTATTGATACACACATTCTCCAGGTAGGAAATGCTCCAAAATGCAAAACTTCTGCAATGGTTTCATACAGATAATGCAATAATAAATCAAGCATTGCTCAGCTTGGGGTAAGCCCACCTCTGTGATAATTGCATGATAGTAAGGTGGCAGGAAACTTATGACACTTGGAAGAAAATGTTCTTTAATTTCATAAAGGTACGTTAGCGTATTCTGAATTGAGGATTGTTCCCCAAACTACAGAGCTCCTTGCACTTCTGTCTCTAACTGGAGCTACAGGTTTAATTTCTATTATAGTAGGTGATAAAGGGCTATTCTACTGCTTGCAAATGAGAGCTTTGTCACAGGCTGGAACCTTCAGGTTGTCAGCTTCCTCTGTTGTGGTTTCTACTGTACTGGTTGAAATACAGAATAACATGCCAAGCTGTCTCTGAACCGCTCTTCTAAGACATCTTAATGTAATGGTGTCTTTCACTCTTCCTAGGCCAGAGCTACGCTCACCCAGGCTTCAAATCTGTACTCTGGACAAGTTCAACAGCCTGGCCAGAGCAATTTCTACAACACTGCCCAGTCTCCCAGTGCTCTCCAGCAGGTAAACTATGGCATGGTAAATTTCCTAAATTGTATTCTTCTTAAAAGTGTGTTGGTGGTGGTGTGTTTTGTGGGGTGGGAGTGGAGGTGAGGGCTGAGACAATCTTAAATTCTTCTAAGATGCAAGAATTGAAAATCGATAGCAAAGCAGAGCTACTGCAACAGCGCTGAAAAACTGAACTGCTGAGAATTTGGATGGCCTACAAGTTCATGTTGATCGTTTGTCTCTGGCATCCTTCTCTTAAATAGTTCATTTTCTGGTGAAAGGCAAAGATTTAGTTGGCACAGTGATATTGCTAGTTGATCACAGCATATGCTGCCTTTCTGGGGGGCAAGTATCAGTTAGTGATGGTGGAGAGAGACAAACTCCAGGTGCTTAGTGCAGCCTAATTGTTAACACCAAATCTCATTGAGATGAAGCCTCAGAGCTGCTATGTATGTCAGCAATATCAAATACATAAAAAACATATGAGAAGTCAGCAGATAAATGATTATACAGACAAACAGGACAACCAAGTCAGCAAACAGTAACCTATATTAGGAGGCTTGTAAAATAACTCAAGCTATTTGACCGTTTTTGAATTATTTTGTGAAAGATCTGTTAATTTGCTTTGTGCAAGCATTCCATTTTATTTACAGGATGCTCTTTAGTGGTTTTAATCATCTGGTTAAATTTTTTAATTGTTATGATGGGCTAGTTTATTATAATAGACTACTTCTTACGCATGAAAAGTTGTCCAGACTGGTGTCTAGAAGAGTCTTAAAAAAATGGATCTCATCTGTTAAAAATATAGCATAAAGTTTTAAGGACCCTTTTAGAAGGGTTAGCGTTCTTAATGTGTTCAAGCTTCGCTGCCTCTGTACTTTTAATCTATGTTATCCTTCAGAGCAGAACCTTAGTAAGTCTTTTCACATCTGGAAAATATATCATTCTTCTAGTCACACTCAAAATACAATTTTGCAAGCTGTGGGTTGATGGTCAGACTAGGAAATGCAGCACCTCCTGCCAGTCAGGTCACTGCTGTGGTTATTTTCACATTTATCACTACCATTCTGTGGTGTTTTCAGCCCACAGCACTCCCTGTTAATCCAAACAAGGGATTGGCCGCAGCTGTCCTGGTGTTTTGGGTCTTTTTTAAGCTTAGAAATGCTGGCTGATGGGACTCATGGAAAATGAAATCTAGTTTTTATCCCAAGCAGTGTCCTTATGATGAGTAAAATTATTTGAAGTTAAAAAACACACTAAAAATTTAATTAAAAAAAAAAAACTAGCTAGCTGTTTCATTGTAGTTTTATTTTCTGAGTTGAGTTAAATTTACTTCTTCATACAATGAAGTCATGTTGAATGATGGAGTTAGTAGCTAGCATGCAACTTTGTTTCTGAAGAGCAAAAATGCAAATGGTATTAGAACTGATTATGAAGACAGGCTAAACAATTACATTCAGTTATTTGCTTGCAGCTGTCTGGGTAAATGTATGAACTCATTAAGCCATTTACTTTGAAAGTAGATTAAGTTATAGAGCTAGTAAAGAAAGTAAATAAAGGTCCTTGTGTATATGTTACTGGTGATCTTGTGTTTATTTTTTTTCCAGGTGACGGTACCTTTGCCAGGATCACAAATTTCTCTGCCCAACTTTGGATCCACAGCACAGCCACTTATTGCCCTACCCCAATCTTTGCAACCACCACTACAGCACACACCACCACAAGCGCAGGCTCAAAATCTAAGCAGGCCTGCACAAGTAACCCAGCCTTTCAGAGGATTAATCCCAGCAGGAACTCAACATAGCATGATTGCTGCAACTGGAAAGGTAACAATATTGGTACATCTACAGTACAAAAATGAATACGAAGCACAGCTGCTTGCTGTTTTTTAGAACCGGCACAGCAACCTGTGTTGACTCTTGCATCTGAAAACCTGCCTTGACCTTAAAAGGTAGGGAGAGGAAGATAGATAAGCCTGTGAAGATTAGTCATGGACTAGTAGGGTATTTCATGTAGAAGCTGTGTAGAAAATAAGAGCAGCAGGCGAACAACATTACAGTGCCAGGCCTGGTTTCTGATTCTGGTCATGAATGCAGTTGACATTTTGCTCCAGTATGAGACCAGAAACAAGTTGTAAGATTTCACTCACATGCTTCCAAACCACCAAGTGCACCAACCACATCTGCAATGCCGCCTCCTGCTGTACGTGTCTGTTCGGCAGTATACCTGTTGTACTGTCAAATAGGGAATGCCTGCCGTTCAGAGTAGATCTAATCTTTACTCATACTGCCCTGTCCTCCAGATTGGTGAGTGTCCTGGAGAATTCCAGTCAGGTAGCCAGGCTGAAAAACACTGCAAGAGACAAATTTATGCATCTTTGTGTAGATGACTCCTGAGAAGGGAAGTTATCCCTTGTCCTCACATTTGTGAGGACACTAAAACCTGTTCTGTTCTGTGCTGAAACTTGAATCTAAGAGTGTATGTCAAGGGATCCGATCTTTTCAGTGCAACAAACTGGAGTTTTAGGGACTTGGTGAAATCTGTATCAGCTGCGACCTTAAGCCAGAATTAAAATCTACTAATGTTGCTGGGAGTCTGCTTTTCTGAATAGCGCAGCTGAAGACAACTCTCCTTGAGTGAGAGCTCCAGTAAGGAGATAATCCTGAAATAGTGCAAGAAACTTGAATACCTAGGAAGGAATCTCCTTTATCTGGAACTGCTGTGGTAATTGCTAATGAGGGGATGTGTGGAGCTGGCTTCCAATCACAAGGTCTCTTGTCTTAGATGGAATCACAGATTTACAGGCACCGGGGATTTTCGGATAGTGTGCAGCACAGCGCAGTTGCAGCATACTTTCAGGTGAGCAGTGGGTGATAACACTGGACATGAACACAGCTAAGCTTTCTGTCAGGTGCAGCAAGGTCTTTCCTCAGAGCAGGGAGTTACCTAGCTCTGGAGCTGTACTGGAAATCCTTACCGCTTGTGGCCTAGATTTTAGGATGCTTTTGAGTATAAAATGGCCCTGCTGTCCCAATGGCCTTACAACTGTGATTAGAAAAATCTCTCTCAGGAGTTAATTCCGTGTCTTGGACAGTAATGGCAGCTGGAATTACAGATCACCTAGATCAAGTTTTCATCCTGTCACTCACCAAAGAGAATATATGGTGATTTTAGCACCATGCTATTTTCTAGCTTCATATGATCTGGCCACGCATTTTCACCCTTGTAATGTTTATGAGCCCATTTTCCAAGAAGCAGCGTGTTTCTTGCTACAGTTGAGGTTGGAAAATGATTGCTCATTTCAACAAGAAATGAGGAAGACCTACAGTGGGATGATGGCCTTAGGCGACTTTCCTGCCCTGTGTTAAGGGTTCCGTTATGTTCCTGCTGAAGGAAGTCAACTTAGAACAGCCACTCACTTTTAACTGATTTATTGTTGCTGTTATGGTTCATATACGTGAAATGAGTCATGAATCTCCTTTCATTATGCAAGAAGATCAAGTTAGAAATCCAATACCATTGCTGAAAGTGCTGAATTTGTACACAGCGCAGGAAATTTGTACACAGAGGTGCTTATGGTGCTGGGGTTGTCCTAATTATAAGAAACTGTTTCACAATCTGGCTTTCACTTCCTTCACTTGGCACACTCTGGCTTCACTTAAGTGACCTATTTTCATTGAGGAAAATGTGAGGTAAGCTAACAGTTACTTAGTAAATGTAACTTTGGAGTTAGAACTAACTTGTCAATTGCTGCGTTTTTCAGATATCAGAAATGGACCTGAAGGCCTTTGGAGGCGGCATTGATGTCAAACCTGGAACACCACCAGTTACTGGTAGAAGTACTACTCCAACCTCCAGTCCCTTCCGGTAAATCTCTCTTGAGCTCAAAATTCCTTGAAATCAGAGCTAGAAAATGTACCTAGTAATGCATGAGCAGCCAATTCTGAAAGGTATGAGGTGAGGGGCTACTAATATGAAACACAATGCTTAATCTCAGCTTAAAAGCAGCATTCCTACTGGAATGTCAGGTCAACAGATCTGCTGTAGTTGGCCAGAAGTATCTAGCTGTGAAATGAAACATTAAAAATTTGGGATTTTTTTTGATTAAATGAAACTAATCAAGTCATGTAAAATGACCCGGGATTGTACCAGGAAAGCACAGAAGTAGCAGGGTAGATGAGATAAAGAATTGGTGCAAGGTCTATAAGCTGCTCACAAGGGAAATTGGTAAGCTGTTTGCAGGTTTGCTTGGTTAATTGGCAGAATTAACAGAATCTTGCTCACATGCAGATGCACTTCATGGTAAACCTATTGGACTGCTTGTGGGTGAAGTCATTAGTGGGCTGAAAGAACTTGGAAATGGAACTTTGCTTCAAGATAGTTTTGTTCTTGCAAGCTGCGCTCCTGTGCATAGTAATTGGTGGTTTTCACTATTGCAGACTGATGGTGTTCAGGCTTTTCTAGTGAAGTAGAAATGAGAGTTTGACCTCCTGCATGCAGTGCTGAAGTCATGCCACCAATACTTCACCTAAGAAAAAAGCGAAGGGATGAGGAAAAAGAAACATTTGAATTTGCAAGTTAGTCGGCATTTAGGACAATTGACTCGATGTTGTATATCTTAGAGGTTCTACACAAAATGTCTCTTCTCCTAGCAACCAAAACAGGGCTTATCATAGGCTTTTGCTTGTAAGTGTAGAGATACTGGGAAGATCGACAAAAGCGTAACAGATCTCAAGAGTCCAAAGTGAAAACTGAACAGAGACTTCTGAAGCTTACAAAATGATGGGGCGTGTTGAGTTTAGCTGGCTTCCTTTGCCGCTGGTGCCCCACTGCTCATTTTACATTGAGTAAGCGCTATCACCCACACACTCAGCATGAGAACTCTGCACATCGAGCTCCATTTCCTAAAGAAGGCTGTTCGTTCTTTTCCCTTTTTCCAAGGGCTCTTTGGTGCCCTTCCCCCAGACAGTCTTGCAGGCTTCACTTAATTCATGGTGATTCAACACCTCTTGAAAGTTTTAACGGAGAGGTACATTCTTAACCAAATGAAACGGGGAGAGCGTTCTCTGTGAATTCTTGATATCTGCTCAAGCACATTTTGAAACATTTGACAACAGGGTCAGAGTGGAAGCAGCTGCACATTGCAGCTTCTCCCATGCGTGCTTAATGCCTGTTGTGACAAGCTCTGAACTTGACACGGTAGAGCAAACAGTGTAAAGGGGTAGGACTGAACATAAGGTAGCAGGGATGGGAAGGGGAACACGCTTTTACTATCAGTATTTGCATTAACAATACTTTTGGGAAAGGCCACTTTCATACAGACTTTACCCTGGAATCTTTCCATATCCTAAATATTTCTGATTATATTTTCTCTTTTGTATTCTTAAGTTAGGAGTTTGTTTGCGTTTGAAACTGATGGTAGATCCAGAAGGATATCTGACACTAGCCTCTCTATAAGAGATTATTTTTCCCCATCCAATGCTGAATTTCTAGTTAAGTTGTAACTCAAGGCACAAACATCCTCTGGATGAGGGCAGTGTGATTCTAACTGGTGTTCTTTTCTTTAGGGCCAGTTCTACAAGTCCTAACAATCAGTCCAATAAAATGAACAGCATTGTCTACCAGAAGCAGTTTCAGTCAGCAGCTGCTGCTGTGAGGATGACACAGCCGTTTCCTGCACAGTTTGCACCACAGGTAGGTGACTGGTGGCTTCCTACAAACAAATCTCTTTCTCTGTATGACCCTGCTGACTTGGTAACCCAGCTGTGTTTCCTCAGGCTTTATCATGGGGAGGTACAAACTGGAATCCTTAAAATGACATGGCGTAAGAAAACCGATTTCAAGAAAAAAACCCTCCCTGATCTTGCTAACTAGTAGTGCGGATTTTGTGGTGTGTTTGATTTTTGAAGAGTTCTGTGCAGGCTGAGGAATTTAATACAAGTTGTGAATGATATAGAACGGACAATTGTTCTGCTGGCTTCCCTGTGCAGCTGTAATGCACCTCACCCTGCAAAAACACATCCCTTGGTTGGGGAAGGGGAGAAGCTTTGTGTCTCAGAAGGGTCCCAGTGCGTATTTTAAATGTTTAAAGAGAAGGCAGATTTGTAGTTTGTCTGAGATGCGGCTCTGAGGTACTGATGGAGCAGTTCAGGTTGGAAAGGATCTCTGGAGGTCACAGTCCATACAAAGCGGAGCTGATGGCAGAGGGTTTGGTTTGCTTCTGGCGTTCCAGGGAGCACAGCTTATGAGGGTGACTGTAGCCAGGCTGCTAGGGAAGTGTAGCCTCTCTAGAAATGGAGGGTATTTCTTTCTCTTAGCATTTAGAGTGTTTGACTGCAGGACTTGAGATTTGATTTTTGGATTGCCACTAGCAGAGACTACCTAGCCTTTTCAGGGCTGCGTTTCACTAGGGACTCTTCCACTGCCTTGTACAGGCCTCTTCCCTTATTACATGCTGGTTTTAAGTTGTTGGTACTACTTTCAGACGCAGCAGCACTATACGGATGGCTCTTTCTGCAGTTCACGCGTGACCTTTTAACATAAAAGCCTATTTTCTTGACATCAGTGTGACAGCAGAGCAGCAATTTTTTTTTCACCGTTAAGGTAATGCCAACATACAATCTAGTTGGCAATTTTTCTAATTGTGAAATGTCTCTTTTTGTTGTTTTTTCCTCCACTTAGATCCTCTCTCAGCCTAACCCGCTCCCTCCATTGGTAAGAGCCCCATATACTAACACCTTCCCAGCGCCTGTTCAGAGGCTGCCAATAGTACTGCATAGTCAGATGCCGCCTCAGATGACCACAGGCCTTATGAGCCACCCTCACTTACCGCATGTGGCCAGAGGTCTTTGTGGATCAGTACCTGCAGCCAGAGGCAATCAGGCCCAGGCAGCGATGAAGGTTGAACGAGAAAAAAAGGTTAGTATTTGAACAGCAGCGCTGTTAACACCAGGTCAGTCTTGACAGCTTGCACGGCAGGAATGCAGGAAAGATGTAAAGAATGGCGTCTAAACTAAAATGCCTCTGGACCCAAAGCCAGTAGCTGGGCCTTTAACAGCTGAACACAGCCTTTCTCTAAGTCCTTTTTTTTTTTTTTTTTTTTAATAAGGACTCAAGACTGAAAAATCGGTAGGGAGCTTCCTTTCTCAAGTGGTCTTGCAGTCGGTGATTGTAGAGCTGCCACTGCTGTCGAAGGCAATCTGACAGCTAGGTGTCGAGAGCCTGGACTTTTTGAATGAGTCAAGCAGCCTACAAACCTGGCTGTTAGCTGTCGTTTCACATCTTCCTCCCCGGCTCTGAGCCACAGTGTGAACCCTCATGTTCCTGCCAGCCTCGCTCCTTGGTGAACCTGGAGATTCATTTCCCAGCGGTTTGAAACGCCTGTGATGGTTCTTTGTGGTAGAATGCGGTAACACGGTACGCTCCCCAGAAGAGATGGCTGCACTTCAGTAGCAAGCGATGAATGTCCTCTAACGTGTTAAAGCACTTTGGGACCCTTCAGGATAAGGCAAACTCTTCTTACCAAGGCAGGGACTGCAGTACAGGGCATCTGCGTAGGGACATCGTTCTACGCTGAGCCTGTTCTCTGCAGAATAAGCTGGTTGTACAGATAGGTGGTACTGAGCACCTCCTTCATCTGCCGTCATTCACCATAACCCATGCATTGAGCAAAAGAAAGTGCTTTTCCTTGTGATTTCTGGTTGTAGCAGAATTGTTTACCCCTTAAGTTCTAGATATTTGGTCTGTTTAGTTTTCTACCACTAGCTTATGCTAGCTGTAGACTTATCAGCTGATGCTTAGCGTATTGTCTTCAGTCTGTGTTATGAATTGAATCTAGCCAGTCATAGCAAGTACAAATATGCAGTCCTGGGTTTCAGAATCTCCTTACAAACACTGTTCAGAAGAATGTGAGTGATTCTGTCACGCTTGGTTACTCGTGATCAAGGCATTCAGCCTTCTAGCCTTAACCTCAGGGGATGGCTGAAATCTGTGCAAAAGATTCCAGGTGTCCATCTGGCTCCAGTAAAGTGAGACTGTTGTTGCAGTCCTGCACACCACAGTTCATAGCTTTGTTTTCTATTCTGTTCCTGATTGAGTTACTTGGAGGAACTACACAGTACTAAAGCCAAGACCTCTTGTTCAGGCATTTGCTGTTTTGTCTCTCTCCCCTGTTGTGTTGTTCCCGTGTACCCACACACAGCCCCCAGCCTCATTTTCTGTAAAAAAAGCATAAAATACTTGGAGAGGTACATGGAGGCTTAGTGTCTGTATTGTAGTTGGGATTCCTTGAGTAAGACAGACCTTTTTAATGTTAGAAAAGGTGTTTGACTGCATTGGGCTTGATGCTGCTGCTTCCAAAAGATTGAACTCTTAATGTGACGCCCGCTTTGACTGAATTTGGACTTGGAAGGCCAAGTGCTCAGTCTGAAGCACCTGGTCTGCCCCAGGCTTCACTGGCGAATTTCAAGTGCAGTGTAAAACTAACTGAAACACGCAGGCACAAAGGCTGAATTTCCCAGGTGCAAGACAAGGTTACAGGTAGGATTCAGAGGAGGGATTCAAAGGAAGCCAGGCAGGAGTTTGTGCTTCTTGGAATGAGCCCCTGCTTTGAGTGGGAAGCAGATAAGGCTTCAGCTTACATAGAACACAACCTTGAACTGGGTTCACTTGCATTGCCATTGCAGACTCCGACGTCTGGACAAGAGGGGGGGCAGAAACTGGGTGCTCAGACTACATTCTGCTTCTGTGATACAGCCCTTGCGCTCAAGAAGTCCGGATCACGACGCAGGAGAAACGAGAGCCAGTGTGGCCCTTGGTGCCGACAGTGCTTGCGTAGCTGGGGTAGTGTCGGGTGCAGGCAGCGTGCAGGCACGCAGGCCTTCGGGTCGTGTCTGGCTCTCACCGAGGAGCAAAGCTTCAGTCTGAGCCTTCTGTAGGTGGCGTGTTTACCCTCTGAGCTCTGCAATAATCGTGGCATAAAAAGATGTTGGGTAATGCTTGAAACTGTCGTCCTTGATCCTGTTTCCCGGGGTGAGGATTAGGAAGAGCAAAGGGAAGCCTGGGCATGATGTTAAACTGCTACCGAGGAGCTGAGCACCCAGATGTGGTGACACCTGGGGAGCAACTGGACGGAGACTGCCTTTCTAGGAAAGTCTGGCCCCTGCGGTCAGTCCTTCCTCTTTCGTTTTGGAAATACTTTAGTGAAGTCACTCTTATTCCAATGCCCTCTCTTCAGTGAACATATTTTCTCCCTTTCTTAAGGCAAAGCAGAGAGCAGAGGTACTTCAGTCCACCCAGAGATTCTTTTCTGAGCAGCAGCAGCAGAGCAAACCCATAGGAGGCAAAGCGCAGAAAGTGGAGGAGAACGGGAGCAAACCTGCCGAGGCGATTGCTGACTCTTCGGGAGTCTGCCAGGACAAAACTGAGGAAAAGCCTACCCCTGCGCCTGCCACCGCGACAAAACCTGTTAGAACTGGACCAATCAAACCTCAGGCAATCAAAACCGAAGAAACAAAATCTTAAAGGCTGCGTTTCCGTGGAGGTGGGGGAAGGAGGGGAGGGCGGGTGAGATTTACAGCAGCATGAATTTGTAGCCCGAAGGACAAGACGCAACCGGTCTTCTCTCCCTGCGGGGCTCAGCGTAAAGGGACACGGAAGCTATCAGCAGTTAGGGATGCGAACTGCTGCGTATCCAGCTGAGCTTCTAGGCTCTTTGGGCTTGTATCTTCTCTAACAGCATGAAGGCTGCTTTTGGTGTGTGCACGTTCTACGCGTGTGCGCGTGTTGTGGCTTGCACACCTGTATGCTTCTCCAAGTGGGGAAAAAATAAATTGAGAAATAGCAATGTCGGGGAAGAAGGTGGTCGGGGAGGGATGTTCCTAGCTGACAAGATGAATACTCTTATTTTCTTCAGGCTCTGATCTTCAGCTGCTATTTATCTTTTTATAAACCCATGAGTATGAGAACGTGCAGATCTGAAGCTGGTGCTGGGCCAAGTAATGTGTGTTAAGTTTTTAGTGACTTAAGAAGCTTCTATCTTGTAATAAGCCGAGGGATTCGTGTAGCTGGCAAAATTACCTTTGCTGTGTGACACCGAACCTAACGCGGCACAGAGAGTAACGCCGATGATGATGAATTTCCCTCTGAAGGCAGTGCTTTTGCTGGCTGCTGCTTTTTGGGTGACGATATACTGTATTTAGATCACCGTCTGAAAACGCTACTTGGCCACCCGTGTTCTCTGCACCCGCTCCCCCCTCAGCCGTTCACCTCAGGAGTTGAAAGGTTCGTTGCATCAATAGTCGAAATTTGTTCCGTTCACCTCTGTCCCGCTATCTTTATATGATGCCGAGTGATCTTTAAACGGTTTCCAGCTTATGTCTGTATACAGCAACGAGCACTTAGAACCGTGCCACGAGAATAAAAGAAACCTTACTGGATTAAAGAGAGTTTTATCTCAAAAGGTGCATTCTTTATATCAGAGCTGCGTCGCACCACCTCCTTGCCCACAGTGTGCTGGAAAGTAGAATCAAGTCAAATAAATGCCTTTTTAATTGTATCCTCTAGTATTATAGCTGTAGGACAGTACTGTATGATACTTCTGTGAATGTAAGATATCCTGTACCTGCTTATGATATGTAGTAGTGACTGTGCTATACTGGAGCTGTTTTTAATAATGTTATTCTAGAGGTTTTTTTCCAGACAATGATTGAAAAAAGCTAATAAAAAGCACCAGGTACCACATCAGTAGCAGAATTTGCTGGTTTTTTTCTGGGATTTTTTTTTTCTACCTTTTTTTTTTTTTTTTTGGAAGGAAGAGTGAGTTGAAAGTCTAATGTGTATAATTTTGTTCAAATGACTGCAGAAGCTGGAAAGGCTGTTGCTGCTATTGATGCCTAGTGAATCGCTATTGGTTATCTTTTTATATAAATATATATATAATTTGAATTTTTTGGAAACTTTAGCTGTGATGTCAACTTTGGAAAAAAGTATCCCACTTGTAGTGTGAGTTGGCATTGTACAGAAATTAACAGCCATATTGGTCTAGAAATGTTAAACTTAATTTTTTTTCCATTTGTACAGGGGTAACGCACTGTATTAAATATGTACGGTCTTATTTACATGGGTTTGATTACAAAAACTAATAAAGTATTCTCTAAATAAAGCTTCCGGGTAATCTCATGATTAGCGCAACGCTGCAGGAGGCGAGGAGAGCACCTGAACATCGTGTGCCGAGTGAAGAGTGTGTCTTACAGCTTGGGAAAACAGACTTCTAAAGGGAAAAAAAAAAACACGCTTTGAAATGGCTTATTTTTGTTTCCCCCCCTGGCACTTTTGCTCTCGTTCTCCAGCGAAGGTCTCACGGGATGTGGCTTCCCTCCAGGAGGAGCTGGCTGGTTGCGTTTGCAGGACGTGACATCTCCGGCGTGTTGGAGCCTTGTGTTTGCATCCCTAGGGAAGAGCTGCTCGTCGGAGGAGACCGGGATGAACCCAGCCCCTCACTCTCGTTCAGTGGGTGACTGCGGGCGCCAGCGGCTGCGCGGGGCCCCTCTTAAAAGCGAGAGGTTTCCTGCAGGGGGGAGCAGGAGTCAGCCCCGAGTCCAGCCTTCCCAAGGAAGCGGGAGGCTTCTTCCTTCTTGCGCTGCTCCTCAGCTGTTCCCAGCGCACTGCAGGCGACACGTTCAAATCACGCGATTACTGATACTGAGCCCGAACGAGGGGCTGAGCATCCTCCAGCCCTTCAGTTGTGCGCGTGAAGGTGGAGCGCTAGAACGGGCTGCCCAGAGAGGTGGTGGAATCACCTTCTCTGGAGATAATTCCAAACCCCCCTGGACATGTTCCTGTCCTCCCCCCTCTAGGTGACCCTGCTTTGGCAGCGGGCTTGGACTAGATAATTTCCAAAGGTCCTGACCATTCCATGATCCATACATCCCTGGGCTCCCTGCCCTGGGGCTGGGGGGTTATGGAGAGGCGGGATGCTGTCAGCTGCCCACCAGAGGGAACTCTGAAACACCAGTTTGGTCTCTGAGAAGGAATTCCTTCCTTGGGAGAAGGTGCTGGCCTGTGTTACACCTCCAGGGGATGCAACGGAAGGAAAGTCAGGGTGGGAGTCCTACGGATCTGCCTTTGGTCAGGGGTCGGAGCAAGACCTGCCTGCGCTTGGCTGGGCGGGAAGCGGTTTGGGGGCACCAGAGGAGCTGGAGCTGGTTCTTTTCGGGGGGGTCTCTAGTAAAACTGGCAATACGGAGTAAATAAAGGTGCTGTAACAAACGGGGCGATGGGCAGAAGTTACCTCCCAGTAGGTAACGCCACAGGTAAAGCACCTTTCGTCCAGGAGCTGCACGTGCGGCTCCAGCAAACACGGAGAGGAGGATGGAGGTGGGGGCACGGGGTGAAGGTGGTTGGAACTATAAAAGTGCCATAAAAAGAGACGGTTTCAATGGTAACGGGGCTACGCTGGTGTTTCCCGCTTTTGAGGCCGTCTTGGTTCATCTCAGAAGAACACCCTAAAAATGGGAAATCGTTCACGGGACAATTCTGTTTTTAAGGAAATGCTGCTGAAAGGATTAATCTTAAATTCTCCCACCAAGCCGCTGGAAAAGTCAGACGGATTTCCCCATGCTCGGCTGTGGGAATATACCAAGCTTTTGGCTATTTCTTGCACCAAGCAGAACAAGGATAATATTTCTGCAGAAACTTAATTAAAAGCAAATGCTCGAGCATTTATTTAGTGCAAACGAATAACCTGATTTTGATGTGTGCCCTCCCCCCAAAACAGCCCCTGACTCCCACCCCCCACCTTCCCCACGCTGCCTTTGGGGCCAGGTTGAGCTTTCAGTCGCCGCCCCCAGTTCATTGAATATTTTTAGGACATTTAACCAGATAACTTGCTTCTGGCCAGTAATGCTGGAGTAGGTTTTGCTTTTTTTAATTTGCGTGGGATTTGGTGCGTAATCTCTTTTCTAGGACTCTGGTCATCACAAATAATTGTGCTGAACCTCCCGTAAATTAGGGAATTATTTTGTTAGGGGAATTCACACTTTTTTTTTTTCTTTTTTTTTTTAATTTTTCCTTAACAGTGTTCAGTCTGCAAAAAGACCGTGACTTTTCTCAAGGGCAAGAGCAGAAGGGCGTTAATGTGTGTTGGGGCCGGATCCAGCAACAGCCCCCCTCGGCTTTGGGGTGGCTTCTTGCTGGGATGCGGAAGGGGAGGGAGGCTCCGGGCTTGTTTTGCAAAGCCTGTTAAGCAAGGCTGTGTATTCAGTGCTGTTCGGCTCCAGCCCGGCTCTCTGGAAATCCTGTGTACGTTGGCTTGTCTTCATTTTTATTTTTATTTTTTTTTTAGTCAATTAAGCGATGGACTTCCCATCCTGAAAAGACCCTGGTGCTGGCAGGGAGCCGGGAGGCGGGAATGGCCGGGGCTGTCTGCCCTCGCTGTCTCTCCTTCACTGAGACGCTTTTGGTGCTGCAGCTCCCCAGGGACCTCGGAATAATCCTTCACTTTCATGCTGGGGCTCAGCCTGTGCCTCGGGGGAAGCTCTGGCCTCGCCTCCCCTCCTCTTTTGGGACAGAAATGCCACTTTCCCATCCTCCATGGATGGGTGTCTGTGTGTCTGGGGGAGTGGCTGCTTGCCAGGCTGCCCCTGGCTGGGGCTGCTGCCTGCCTCCCTCTTCCCAGCTCCTGGGTGACCCCCCCACAGCTGCCTTCACCCCCTGCTTCACTGCCCTGCCTCTTGCCCTGGCGTTTGTCTCGTTAATCTGCAACCGGGGCCCGGACAACTGCCCCTCCCGGGTGGGTTTTCGCTGTGGGGCCAAGGCTGCTCCCCAGGGCAGGACCACGCACCCATGTTTTCTGAGGTTGGGAGAACACAAAGTGCACCACAAATTTATCACCAGCAGCTGTGGTTGGTCGCAGACGGTGCCCTCTCCCCCCGGCTAGGACCGGAGCACCCACGTCAGGGCAGCCCTGCTGCGAAGGGGGCAGCCGGGGGGGCCAGCAGAGCCTTTGCCCCAGGTAGCGGGGGGCTGCTGTGCTGCACTGTGGCAGCCGCATCACCAGCCTGGGGGCCACCTTCATTTGTGCTGGCTCAGGATGAGCATCCCAGCCCCACGCCGTGGGTGAGAAAGGCTCTTCAGCCTCCTGCCTCGATGTCCTGGGGTCCCACCAGGTCGGTCCCCCACGGGATGCGTGCCATCCCGCACCCTCCCCAGCCCATCCCGGTGGTATGGACCCTCCCCGGTTCCCCCCAACGGGACAGCCCTCACGGTGGAGGAGCGTGTGCTGCCTGTGGCCAGCACCCCCTGCCTTCCCCCGGCCACCCCCTTGGCTCCTGCTCTTCTAGAACGGGGTCGGTTCCCGGCTCTGAGCAGTGCCACCCCCTCGGTGAGCAGCCAAACGCCCCGGCACTGCAAAGGGGACGCTGCCTCTGTCCCCCCATCCCACACTGGCCCCCAGGACCAACAAGCCCAGCACGCAACCCTGCCTCCTGCAGCTCCTGGATCGTTCCCACTCGGCAAATCTCTGGGGTTTAGCACTGAAGCTTTGACTTTTATTCCGGTTCGATGTTGTGGGTGTGTTGCAGCCCCCCTTCACGCTAAAAGAAGGTCAGCCCTGCCAGCAGCTGCCTCCCACACATGGCATTTTCCTGGCCAAAGCGCTCCTCCTGCCCAGCACCTTCAACCCATTGGTGCATCGAGGGGGACACCAGCGCTTCACGCCCCCTCCAGGCTCCAGCCCACCAAACCCCCAGGAAAACCCAGGCTTGGAAAGACGAGGCGCAAGGCAGCGGCCAGCGGTGGGCAACGTTTATTGGGCTGGGATCCTGCGCATCCCCCGGGGGATGCGGCCGCTGCTGCTCCCCCATCTGCCCCCGACACCAAGGGAGGGAGGGGAAAAGCCTCCTACAGCCTTTTTACAATAAATAGTTAAAACGGCAGGTTTTGGCCTGGCACGGGGAGCGCTGCAGGCCAGGGGGGACCATAGCTGCCACCGAGTTGGTGGCCGGGCACGGCTGTAAAGCCGAGAGGGGCTGGGGGCATCGAGGGGCCGCTCCCTGTGGGATGCTGTGCCAGCACACCTCACAACTGCCCTCTTGGCTTCTTTTTTTTTTTTTTCCCCAATAAAACAAGGCTGGGGCAACGAGTATCCATATTCCCCTCTGCTTTTGATCCTGCCGGATGATTTTTGGAAGCAGCTGAGCTCCGGGATGCCCCCAGGCACCAGCAGCATGGGATGCAGCGGGGCTTGTGGGCTCTGGTGGTGGGTGAACGCTGCTCTTCTCCGCAAGGCTGGCCCAAGATGGGCAGGTCTCCCCAAAACTACTGCTGCCGGGGGGAGTCTGGGGGGCAGCAGCAGTGCTCATGCTCAGCCAGAGCCTGGAAACACAAACCCCAGCCTCATGGAGGGGATCGCTGCTTGCAGTCAGGGAAAAAGTTTATTTTTTTTTAGGTGGGAGCTCCAGGGCAGCCTCTCCCCATCTCTGCCACCCGGCCTTTGCTGCGCCCAAGCCCTCCCTGCTCCGAACTGGGGGTGGCCAGGCTGGGATGTGCTGCAGGTGCTCCCGGAGGGTGCTGGAGCAGCTCGGGGCTGGGTACCGCTGTGGCCCGCCCAAAACCTGCCGAGGCCAGAGAAAGGCCTTTCACCGTCTCAGCCAGGCTCTAGAAAAAGCACTTAATTTCCCTCGGCTGCATCGAGCATGACAGGATGTTGCCGGAGGTGCCAACATTGGGGGGCCCCACCACGGCGCGGCTGGGCAGCATGTGGCCCCCACCATCGCCTGGGGCTGCCCGAGCCGGCGCTCCCGGCTGTGCCGGGGGGTGCTGGGAAGCGAAGCGGGGGGCCGACGCGCACGGGGGTCGTGGGGGCTGAGCCATGGCATGGCCCCGGCTCAGGCCCGGGAGAGGCGGACGGGGTAGGTGACCATGTTGAAGCTGTCCCAGGCGAAGAGCTGCCGCTCAGCGGGGTTGTAGTCCACCATGCTGAGGTAGCGGAAGCGGTTCTCAAAGGGGATGCTGAGGGCCCGGCTGGTGCTGGTGGCTGTGTCGTAGGCGAAGTTGACGGTGGCATTGGGCGCCGAGTAACTGCTGACGGTGTAGAGGGTGCCGCAGATGACAAAGGAGTTGGCCACCCCCCGCTTGCGGATGTTGGTCTCCCAGGTCCGCTGGATCTCCAGCGTCTCAGGGTCCAGCTTGGAGAGGACAATCGCCCCCCTGGCCTTCTCGGTGCTGTAGATCACCCAGAGCCCCGTCTCGTCCACAGCCAGGTCGATATCGGTGTAGCCCCCCCAGGAGTAGGGGTACTGCCCGTGGAAGCCGGCGCCGGGGATCTCCCTCTCGGCCGTGACGGTCTCTCCCCGCAGGTCGTAGCGGGCCACGGCGCGGGAGCGGCGGGGCTGGAAGAAGAGCCCCCCACGGTAGATGACAGCCCCCGTGCTCTCCAGGGGCTGCGGCAGGATGTGCACCTTGGCGGGGTAGCCCCGGGCCAGCTGCTCGGGCGCCTCGTACTGGAAGAGCTGTCGGACCTCCGTGCCCACTGTGTCCACGCGCCAGGTGGTCTCCCGCGTGAAGGGGGGCACGGGCTCGGGGTCCTTCATCCACACGCCGTACTTGCCGGCAATGGAGTCCGCCCGGCCGAAGACGACGGGCTCCCCCACCCACACCAGCTCGCCACAGCCTGCTCGGGGACAGGAGGGAGAGAGAAAGGGGTTACTGCTCGGCGGCGGCGCCCGGCGAGCCCCTCGGGGGGGGCCAAGCGGTATTAGTGAGCAGCGGAGAGTGGGGATGGCCGGCCATGCCGGTGGCAGTACCCGAGTCCTCGCTCCCCGGGCGGCCGAGCGCGGTCTCCTCCAGCAGCCGGGATGCGGGAACCTCCGTCCTCTCCGACTGCAGCTCCTGGTAGGCGAGGGGCTGCGGGTCCCAGCGGGGGGCTGCGGTGGGGCCAGGTGCAGCGTGAGCAGGGGCCGAGCCAGCCTCCCTCACCGCTGCACCTGCCTGCCCTCGCCATCCTGGGGGGCTCCACGCCGGACCGTTGCCCCCCAAAATACCAACACCTCGGTCAGGAGCCCGGTGCCCCATCCCGCTGCGGCAGGGCACATCCGCGACCCGCTGATGGGGACCTCACTGTGCGGCCGCTGATGCTGTTGCCCCCCAGGTGTGGGGTTTAATGGTCCTTGGGGGAAACCCGCAATCCCCCCGGATTAGCCTGGTCCTCTGCGTCCCCCCTCTGCTGCAGGGCGGATGGTGGGATGAGGAGGGCCCCAGCTGCCAGCCCTGACACAGGGATGGGGAGGGGGCTCGGTGCAACGGGCTGTGACCCCCGGTCGGGCTGAGCCCCACAGCAGGTGAGCACCCCACTGGGGTGCCCGAGAGCCGGGGCAGCCGTGGGTGCACCACACTGCGGGGGGATGCAGCAAAGGGACTTGACCAGCACCCGGGGAAGATGCGGTGGCAGGGAGCTGGTGGAGGGGATGCACCGGGGGTCGCAACCCCGGCACCTACCTTTGCCGGGGGCGCGCAGGGCATCGCGGCCAGGCCCCTCTCCGCCGGGGGGGCAGCGGGTGGCCCGCAGCCGGGCGATCTCCTGGGCGCTGCTCTCCAGCCGCCTCCCCAGCTCCTCTTTCTCCCGCTCCAGCCGCCCCTTCTCCTCCTCCAGCCGGGACTTGGCCCGCAGCAGCTCACCGTAGGCGGCTTCCAGGCGAGCGGCCGGGGCTGGGTGCTGGGGGTCCCGCACCCCCCCTGCCTCGGCTCCCCGCGGCCCCGAGCCCCCCGCGCCCCGCTCCCGGCTCTCCAGCCGGCTCAGGCGGGCGGCCAGCGCGGCCAGCTCGGCCCGCAGCTCCGGCACGCCGCCGCCATCGGGGCAACCGGCCTCCACGGGGCTGGCTACCGTGAAGGAGTAGGTGCAACGCCCGGTGCTGTCATCGCCGCGCCGCAGAAAGGCTGTCTCGGCGCGGCTGCCCAGGGCCAGCGCCCCCCAGAGCAGCAGCCAGGCCCCTGCCATGGCTCCGCTCCGCCGCCCGCCGCCGCCGCCCGCATTTATAGGGCGGGAGGGCCGCGGGGAGAGGGGTCGGGGCGGCGGGGGGGGACGGACGAGCCGGAACCTTCCAGATGCCTGCGGTGGCGGCGGCTCTCGCCCCGCGGCAGCGGGCACTCCCCCCCCCTCCTCCCCGCGGCCGCTGGCCGGGGTCCGGCCGCCTGCGGCCGCCGCCAACGGCTTTGCTGCCGGGGCCGTGTGCCAGGAGCGATGCCGGGGGCCGAGGCGGCCGGACCCCCCCGCTGCTGGCAGAGAGGCGTCGCCGGGAGCCCCGCCAGCCCCAGGGCTACCGAGCCAGCGTCTTCCCGGGCCGGGGCCGCCCCCGCCGCCCGCCGGCGCCGCGCCCCCGGACCCGCCCCCGGGCCCGCCCCGCGATCGATCGCTCGGCGCTCGGCCGCGGCGGGCGGAGCGCCGAGGCGGTCGATGGGACAGCTGACTCGCCGCCGCCGCCGTTGCACCGGCCATTTCCCGCCGGCCCGGCCCGCAGCGCGGCGCGGTGAGCGGGGTGTGGGGGGGGTGCGGTGCGTCTAGGCATGGCCGGCGGGCACCGGGGTGCTCTGTCTGGGCACCGCCGGCGGGCACCGGAGGGCTGGGCCGGAACGGCGGGTCTGGGAGAACGCGCGGGTCCCGGGCACCGGCTGCCCTTGCTTCCCCCCTCCCCTGCGGCCATTGCATCCCCCCGCCCTGGGGTCCTTCCCCACCATCCCTCCGGGCCTACCGGTGCGGGGGCTCCCCGTCCGCCCGCGGGGCCCCGCCGGGAGCCCCACCACCGCCAGCCGTTCTCCCGGGCCCGGCGAGGGGCGGTCCGGGGGGGCCGCGCCGCTGGGGTGACCCGGCCGTTCCCTGCGCCTCCCTCTCCAGGCTTCTCCTCCCGGGCGCGGAGCCGCCTCTCCCGCAGGCAGAGACGATGCCTCCGAAATTCAAGCGGCACCTGAACGACGACGAGGTGACGGGCTCGGTGAAGAGCGAGCGGGTGAGTGACCGGCGGGCCTAGCCCCCCGGCGGCCCTATCCGGGCCGAAACGGGCTGGTACTGGTGTCGGGGGGCCCACGGCGGGCAGGGGGGTGTTAACAGACCTTGGGGACCCCAAGTTGCCCTATACCATTAGCCACTAGGCCAGTGCAAGGTAAGTCACAGCTGCCTTTGCCCAAGGGGCTGGCGCAGCCTTCATCTGGCAAGGGACCACCATTCGTAGCGACATCTCGTTCGCGAGAGGACTGTCCGTGCGGCGAACCCGCTCTGTGTATTTTAAAACAAACCCTGTTAGGGAAAAGGGCTGGTTTGAGAACCTGTTTCAGTTCCTTCAGGCTGGTCTGAAGATCCCGGTGTGCTCCGGTCTCCTGCCGGGCACGTCCCGGCTCTCCTCCCCACGTAGCTGGCTGAAGTTACCCTGTGCTTTACAGCTGAATCTTTCTCCTTTTCGCCAAGGTCCCCTGACGTTTCAGGCTTTGAAATACAGGTCAAAACGGTGCGGTTGCCTGTTTTAGACAAGGTGGATTTAACCTGATGCTTTTGTCCTGGGGCCGTACTGTGCTAAAACCGAGTTTAGGCTGTAGTCTGAAATGTTGCTCCGGCTCACAATAGCTGTCAGTGAGACGAGGAACCCATGTTGCCAAGAGCGGTTTGCTCGTCCCTTAAGGGAGGCGATGGCTGAAACTATTGCGTGGTCTCACGGGTTGCTTAAATTGATTGAGCAGATATGACAAGGATGGAAATGTAGGTAAGCTTCAAAATAAGAGCACTGCGCTTGCAGGTGGGAGCCCAGATGTGCACACAGGGGAAGCAGCAGCTGTCGGTACCGTTAAGGACCATCCAATGTGTTCCCCGGCCCACATGTTTAGGATGCCAGTTCCCCCTCTTGATTATTTTTCACCCTAAGTAGACGTTAACTGGGAGCCCTCAGCTCAGTTGGAAAATTTGTGCTGCCCTGGTATGAGAAATGATCTCTAATAGTGTCTTTGTCTGAAACTTTCAAGCTTAAGTGGGATTGTGGTGTTTCTTTTAAAAACTGGCCTTTGGATTGTCTCATGGGGTGTAGTGGAACACCAAATCCGAGCCCAGGAGGAGCCCTTTGGCTCGAAGTAGAGGAGCTACCAGACCACTCTGCTTTCATAGAATGGTTCAGGTTGGAAGGGACCTTAAAGATCATATAGTTCCAACCCCCCTGCCATGGGGGCAGGGACACCTCCCCTTCCAGCCCGGCTGTAGCCTTCACCCGAGTCGGGGGTTTGGAGGGCCTGATCCCCCCGGACGTGCAGGGAGCCCAGCGTGTTTCCTTGCAGTCGTCCTTCTTATACCTGCTGCCATCAGATGGCTGGAGAAACCATGTCCTCCAAATCGGGAGTGGAACTGACTTCCCACGTGGATGGGATACCTCAGGGTGGTTGCAGGGGATGCTGACGGTTTTTGAGCAGATGCTGTTGACCAAGTGCAGCGCGAGGGATTGTCCCTTGAGCAGAGAGGGCCTTCCTTCCACAGCTGGACTGCACAGGGGCTGTGCCTGCTGCATTCCAAGGCAGGGCTCAACGTGCTGATGCACTGGTTGCTTCTGCATTGTAGGGAGTTGTGCTGGTCCCTAGAACTGGGATCTGAACCTGCGCAGGCAGCTGGCCATTGACGCAAATCCAGTTTGGCTCAGTGGCAGAGGTGCAAGTTGTCCCAAGGCAGAGCTGTACGGAGCTAGCAAACACCACCAAGGTGATAATAGCGGCACAGAGACATCCAGCTTGGCCCCTGATCACATGCGGAGAGAAACAGCATGATTCCAGACACCTAAAAAGTACCATTGGTGCTCCCCAAAGGAGGGCTCGTGTGTAACCTGCGGTCGGAGGATGCTGATTGCATCCGAAGGGCTGGAAACATGTGTGTGAAATGGTGGTTTGTTTTTTTTATTCTTTGTTTGCAGAGGAACCTGTTGGAGGAAGATTCGGATGAAGAGGAGGACTTTTTCTTGTGAGTTTCTCAATGGCTGCAGTGGGGGACGTGATGCCTTAACCGCCTACATCTCTGAGAGTGGAGGCGTCGAACACCAAAAGCTGCTCCCTGTCACATAGGTGGTGGCTTAGGAATCAAACCCTTTGATTCCTTTGAGATGATCTCCCAGAGCCTTGGCATCAAGCGTGAATTAAGACTTAATAGGTGTGACCTTTATAAGAGCGGGTTGTCCCATGTGTCCTAAGATGTGGGAGGGACTGATGGGAAGTATGAGAACAATCCTCTGTCCAAAAGGTGTTGATTGTCTCTTGCGTGTCTTTTGAGTCTGGTTTAAAAACATGTTTTCGTTGTATCTTCCATCCTGATGGCTCTCTTTTCTGCCTGCAGGAGAGGCCCTTCTGGACCAAGATTTGGACCCAGGAATGACAAGATCAGGCAGTAAGTCGTTGTTCCTCAGTGTCACACGGATAATGTTTTGTTGTGGCGCTGCAAGCTCCTGCTGCTGTCTGACTGGAGTATTTCTGTGTAGTGCTGACTATGAACGTGGCTTGT
Organism: Rissa tridactyla; assembly: GCF_028500815.1. Taxonomy (NCBI): domain Eukaryota; kingdom Metazoa; phylum Chordata; class Aves; order Charadriiformes; family Laridae; genus Rissa; species Rissa tridactyla. Next base: position 23,971,182 of record NC_071473.1, read on the forward strand.
GCTGGCTTTCTTCTAATCCGTGTTTCCTACCCTGCACATCCACAGCTAAGGGAAATCTCAAATTTGATTCAAGCTATCAAGAAGTTGTGCATTGAGAGAGGTGAAGGGATAGGATTGTATCACAGAAGCTTAGCGGAGTTTCTAAATCCCTTGCTGTATTCTAGCGATGACCTGTTCCACGCTCTTATGAGGCTTTTTTTCTAGAGCGTTAACCCTGAATTTTACCCTTTGCTAGCACCATTTTATATTTCGTTGCTTTTTTCTTCATCCTGTAACTTGCTCCTCGATGTTTCAAGAAAGCAAGTGGTCAGGAATGCACCAGGACCATGTTTTTTGTGCAGCGGCTGGTCTTCTGTCCTCCTCTTCTCCAGATAAAAAACCTGATAGAGGTGACCTGGAGATGAGCAGTGACTCAGTGGGGTGAAAGCAGCTGGAAAACAGGAAGCCGTTACAGCTGGAGGATGATTAGGGCAAGAAGGAAGGAGTGAACACTCTGAATCCTTCTCCCATCGAGTCATTTCCTGGATGATGCTTGTTGTGGGCTCCAGTTTGTCCTGCCCTTTCCAATAAGGGATGTGATGGTGGTGCTTAATGGAAAGGGGAGGGGGGTGATGTTCACAGACCCCTGGTTTGCGCTGCACTGTTTTCCTTTACTCACCTCCGCGGAGCCGCAACAGAGACCTGTGCGGGCACTGATGACCGGGTGTTATTCAGACTGGGTTGTCTTGTGTGCAGCCTGAGTGTTGCTCTTCGTTAGGGATTTTTTTCATGCCGGGAAGAAGCCGGTGCAGCTCTGAGATGACTCATTGCCAACGTCAGCGTTAGGCACTGCTTGCTTATGCTCCCGCTTGCCACGTTACCTTGAGGGGCGAAGTGCACTTGAGTTACACAAGAGGCAGCAGGTCCGTCACTGCACCCTGAGTTTTCAGGGGGTCTCGGTTCCCTCCAGGGTGTGAGGATGCTGTTGGCAGAGGCGCCCTGGTCCTTACGGTAAGCCAGTGTGGATAAAGCCTCCCTTCTAGGGCAGTGCCACACTGGCCTGGAGTGAAGGGGAAGGGTGAGAATTGGTTTTACAAGTGGGGTCCTGCCCCCATAAAAAGGTGGAGAGGAGTCGGTGTCTACCCCTTTGCCCTCCTCTGCTGGAAAGGAATTACAGAGCATCTTTCGCCTTTCCGGCGTGATGGCGGAAAACAGGAGCTCTTCTCTTCCCACTGTCTTGGCCAGGCAGGCAGGAGCAGGGGCTTAGATAAAGGATAGCACTGCAGCTGTGAAGGGGAAGAAAAAGCAAAGAATTCACCCAGGAGCTGGTGGATTCATAGGTGTGATGTGACTAATGCCCAGCACTCGTGAAGCTTGCCCATTGCCAGAGATTGCCTGTCTAGTGGACCTGATATGGGATATGTCCCTTGGGGTAGCAAGTGCCTACGTCTGTCTAGTATCTAGAATATCTGTTATAAAATAGTATCTATTTTCTGCTCTCATCGATGTTGATTGCTTTGTTTAATAAGCACTTACAGCGTGCAGTTGTCATGTCTTGTCATGAAGCTTATTATTAAGTTTCTGATCAGACCGGCCCTTGTGCTGGATGGATTGATGCCTGGTCTCGTAACGATGCGGTTCGCTCTGGTTTCAACAGAGGAGGAAAAGGAGGGTTGGGTTGCTGCTGAAACACTGTAAGGAAAAGACATTTTAAGGAGGAATTTGAGCATTTGGAGAGCTGAGGCATAGCTGGGCAAAGCTAGAGAGACTGTAGCTGTATGGGACTGGAGGAACGAGGTGTGAAGATAGGCGTAGAAGGAAACTGGATGGAGGACTGGGTAGAGGAAAAAGTGATGGGATTATGGGAGCAAAGGTGTGGAACATGTTGCATGTGAGGGGCAAGACTGGAAACTTTTCCTAGTTGTCCTTGGCAGCAAAGGCGCTTGGGTCAGGGTGGAGAGTTTGGCAGCAGAGACCCTCGAGGCTGGCTCAGCTGCAGAAGAAGATGGTGGGGAACATAGCAAACCTTGTAGGGGAAAGAGACGAGTTACAGCCAGCAATAGTGGCAGGAGGAAGCGTCACAGTCCCCTCCGTGCTGTGTTTTGTCCTGATGTGTCTGGAACTTCACGCTCTGTTGTCCCAACAGCTGCTCTGTTGGGGTGGATGCACCCCGGGTAATTAAGTGGCTGCGTGGGGTCCCTTAGGCTCCCTCTGAGACCTCCCCAGCCCTAGGGTGGGCTGGAGCTGAAAGGTAGCTTTTAACAGGCTTTTATCCTTTTCCCAAAAGTTACAAAGAACAAGTAAGGGTGAGCTGATCTTGCTTTTCTGCCTCTGCTTCCAGGCTTTGTGAGAAGTCCTGAATGTGTGTCGTGAGAGCTCTTGGTACCTTTTGGGGGAAGGTGGGACGTTTATCTTCCACCTGAGTTTTTTTTTGTTTAGAATAGGAGCCTCTCATAACAGCTTATCTTTTCAAAAACGCTACCAATAATTGCCCCCTTTTCTGTGCTGCTCGACTTTCTTCACCATTGATGTTTCTGCTTTCAGGCAACCGTGCTGCTGGATTTGGATTCCTGCTCGTGCTGGCGACGGGGCTCAGCACGCTGCTGTGGTTCCCCAGGAGCCAGGTCTTGGTCCCCGTGATTTCCCCCATCGCACTGCTGGGAGTCCCCAGCATCCCCAGCCCCAGTGACTCTGTCTGGGGAGGGTTTGTGGAATGGTTTGAAGGCAAGAATTGACAGCAGCTTCCCAAGGCCTGGCTGCTCATCGCAGGTGGCTGTTTGTGCAGTGAACCCCATCTGTAGTCTGAGCTTTCATCTGCAGGTGGTACGAGACCATATAGTCGGGCATCGTTGTTGGGTGTAATCCTTTCAAGGACGGAAAGGCTTCAGGGAGGCATAGGCTGCTCCCTTCCTCGCTGTTGTGATGAACCAGCAGCTTCAAACCAGGGATTTGTGGCAGGGTTCGGTGCTGATCCCCCATTGTTGAGTAGAGCAGAGATGTCTGCTGGGCAGCCCCTCTGCAGAGAGCCGTGCCCTGGGGAGCGCTGCGCAGTGCTGGCCTCCTGCCTTTCCACCGTCCATCCGGCTTGGCTCTCCGTCTTGTTCCCTCTTCCCTGGGTTACTGCCACAACGAGGGGTGTTTGGGTGTAATTTGCACCAAAATACACAGCACTATTAATATCACTGGGGTGGAAAATAGAAGGGTGTCATGCTGGCTGTAAACAGCTGGTTTGGAGACAAGAAGCAGCCTTGAGCAGCACATCCCATGGTGTGTGCATGGCCTGTTTACGGCGTCTGAAGAATGCAGCACTGTTGTTAGCCCAACACCGTGACCAGCCTGGGAAGTTTTTCAGTAGCTAACCTAGTGTGGCCAAAATGGAAAGACTTATTCCTCCTGCTCTGGACCTGGCAAAGCACAAGAAAAGAGGAGTCTAACCAAGCTAAGGGCTGTTGGGTTTCTTGTTGTTGCTTTGACGGTGTACGCTTGCCGTCCTTGTTAAAAGCATCATATTTGCAGTAATTAGTGAGAAGAAGGGTCATGGGAGACACGCTTTATGCTTTTGTCTTGCTCCCTTTCCTGGCAGGTATTTATTCTCCTTTATTTCTCTTGGAAATCTGGCAGGAGTGAAGCGCACGAAACGTATGTGTCAAAAGCCAATAGCTCCCTAACAGGAAATAAGCTTCGTATTAGAGGATTCGTTCTCGCTTGCCAAATAAAACAAGAAAATATTTTCTTCTTGATGCGACTTGAGTTTCCAACCTCCAGCATGCCAAACTAGTGGGGAATTGTTGAATTTGCTCTGAAACTGCAGGGCTAATGCATAAGGCTGGGCATCGTTCAGCCCCCTCCTGGAGAGGCATCTCTTGCAGCAGTGATGGGTGGGAGAGAGCAGAAAGCGAGGACTGGCTTAAGGTCTGGTTAAGGCACTGTGTGGACATCAAGGTTTCATTCCCTGGCTTGGTCTCTTCCTTTGTGTTTTTATTTTTTCCCCAGGGTTCTCTTTTATGTTAGATACCAAAAGGTATTGGGGTGCTCAAATATGTCTGTGTTCCACGGGAGTTAAAACACCTCAACATTTGTGAGAGCTTAAGCCTTGATTTCTCTGTGCCTCCATTCTCCGTCCTTGAAATGTTTTGTTCTCTTAGGGGAACAGCTAACAGCACGGGCAGGCAGCAAAGGCACGCAGCGTTTCACCAGCAGCTCACGTGAAAAGAGGTGGGATGCTGAGATGCAACTCGGGCAGTAGGGGTCTGTGCTCCATTGGTCTCTCCCAAATGCTGGTTCGCAGCAGAAGCGGCTTGAAGTTACGTACCTGCCCTCTCTGCCTCGAATGCTGCAGGGTGCCCTGGGACTGCAGCAGCATCTCTCCAGGCTCTGACCTGCACTGGCAGAGATACAGGTGGCATCGAATTGCACTGCACGTTCCTAGATGCATTGTAACCTCACGTGCTCCTGCTTGTTTGTCCTGCTTAGTTGTACCAAGAGAACTCAGTTACAAATCTGTTGTGGGAGGAAATCTCTTTATTTTGAAGCCAGGAAATGATTTTAGAAACATTTACATACTGCGAATGTAGTCTTCTGCCTGTGAAACTGATGTTTAAGGCCTTAGAGTTTTTGCCAAGTTGGCTCATCTGGGATAGCAGATGTTTCTGCTTTTCCTTTCTCGCCCCAAGCTATAGCAGCGTTGCTGGCAGCTCAGAGATGGGACTTGTCTGTTGTAAGGAAACCCCCGGCAGAGCATGTCTCTTCCCTGCGTCCTTGCCCACTGCCCCAGGGAAGAGCCACGGAGCTGTGTGTGTCCTGTGTGGGGTGGACACTTTGCTCCCCAGGGTACCACCTTGTGTTTCCCGGGCAGCATCTACCTGTGTCCTCAGTGCCACCTTCTGCGCTTTCCCAAGGGTGGCAGCTCTGCCACTCACCTTGTACCTTGGAAAACAAATGATGGATGAGAACAACCTCGTGGGCATGGGGCAAGCTCCTGCTGAGAGGCCTTTGGGGATTATTTACGCCTTTCTCCTCCAGATAAGAAGCTCCTGGCAGGTGGCTGCCGTTGATGTGGAAGGCAGGAGCTGCCACCGCACGGTGTAGGTGGGTGCAGAAAGATGCTGCTCCCACGGACTCTGCGATGCAGCATGGGGAAGGCAGGTTCCTTTCTTGCGGTATCCTAAATAAAGCAAGTTTTGACGTGCGCTGCTGGAGTCTAGCATGTGCCCTACGCGGGCTGTTGAGTCAGAAATTGGCTTCAGAGGGGTTGCCTGGCTGTTCCAGCTCTGGAAGCTGCAGCGCAGTGCTGCTACAGAGCCTGACCCGAAATGCTAAGATGGGAAGCCCCTTCATACTCAAATATCTGGAGCGCTTTCTAGAGCTTTTTGGGGAGGAAAAAAAGCTTTTTCTTTTAATGATTTTCCTTGCCTGTTTTTGGAACGGTAAGTAAACGTGAGCACAGCATGTGCTTTTCCATTGCGACCGCTACTGCTTGTTGCAGCTGCCTCTCACATGTGCGTCTGAGCACAAGTGTTTGCTCGGTGAGAGGCACGTACCTGGTATGGAGACAGGAGAAATAGGTCAATGTGAACCTCTGTCTCTAATTAATGAATTAGAGGCATGGTGACTAGGGCAGGGCCCTGTTCCTGCTTCTGCGGTGGCCCGTTGAGTGGCCTTGGGCAAGTTGCTCTGGGTTTCCCTTGGCCCCGTCTTCCCAGGTCATGGTGGAGGATGTGCTGTCCTTGTCGTACCAAGTGCTCTGAGCTTAGGTGCTGGATGGTGGCTCTCTAAGTGGTGGAGTTGGGTCTGGTGCTGCTGTAAAAGCTCTTGACTTGGCAAATAATATCTTTGAACACCTGCATCTGTGAGATGGCAGTGGGAGGAGAGGGTTTTTCATGGGTCCAAAGAGAAAGATGTTGTGACTGGGTAATTTGGGGAGCGGGAGAGTGTGGGTGCTAAGCAGGTGGTGTCAACCCTTCTCCCCTTTGGGGACACCAGTGGCACACTGTTAATAGGAGGCGTGTGTTCCTGGTAACGTGGAGAGCTGCTGAAGTGGCCTATTTGTGCTGCATATTTGGGAAATGCTGGATGCACTTTGACATGTTTAAAGTGCTTAAATGTTTTTAATCAAGGCGACCAAAGTCATTAAACCTAAGACTTATGCAGAGTGAGTGGCCTGGAGCTATTTCTGTTTTATTGCCCTGTGTCTAGGGTTGCCTCCAAGACATTGCCGTTGCCGTTTACTTTCTGGGAACGGTATGTCTCAAACAATGTATTGTCTCCCAAGGGCCCCAAGAAATTTCTTATTTCTATCTCCAGGAAAATAGAAGTCTATTAGCTCCAAAATACAAACCAGAATGTAGCAGTATTTTTCCACCAGGAGAATTTTTCTCTTTTACCAATGTGGCTTTTTTTATGGAGTGAATAAATGCATTTATAATAACCCTGCGGGTGTGATTTACGCTACCGTTCACTGAAGCGACTACCCACAGAGTTGCGTAACCTATGAGAAGATGGATTATAATAACTCGGTTTAGTTCATATCAGCCGTTTCTTTACTGTTCTCTTGATGCCCCTGGCAGAGTGGGTTTCATTTAGCAACTTGGCTCACAGAGGGGGGAGTGCACCTTGCTTTGATTTCACCCCAAGTTATTGAGCAAAGGTGCAGTATGAGGTTTCCATGAAATCTAGAAAGATAAGGTGTCAGTTTTATGGTTTTTTTCCCCTTTGATGTGAGCTTTTCTGCAGCGGAGGTGGCCACCAACAGCAAGTAGTGCCTTTTCTTACTGCATTTTTGTGTTCAAGGTGTCATGGAGGGTGTCCCCCGCCTCTGCTGACTTCCCAGCGCTCTCTTTGAGCCCCTTGTGTTCCCTCATCCTTCCTGGGATTGCCAGAGACCTATGGCAGGTCGTGCTGTGCCTCTGGCTTTCTCAGCATCCCATCGACCTCCCTCCATTATTGTCCCCTTTGATTTTTGTCGGTGAGCTCTCGGATCCTGCCAGCCTGGGCAGCTCCGAGCGAGGGCTGGCGCTGCAGCGCGCAGCTGGTGGTGTTCGTTTCTGCTCCTCATGATACCTTTGCTCTGCTCTAGTGTCCAGAACCAGGTGGACGAAGTCATCGATGTTATGCAGGAGAACATCACGAAGGTGATTGAAAGAGGCGAGCGGCTGGATGACCTGCAAGATAAATCAGGTGCGATGCTAAATGCAGCTCTGCAGGCCTTTTCCCCGTGCCTCTTTCCCATTGCTGCACCAAGTTACTTGGTTTCAGTTCAGAAGGTGCCTAATGACAGACCTGGGCTTGTATTTCTGTCCTGGAGAGTAGTGTTTCCCAGCTTTGGGCTGCAGATCTGACTTTCTGCTGATATTTTCCTCTTTCCACCTTCGCCTTCTGCTGCTCTGTGCAGAGGTGTTAGTTTGGAGGCGTTTGGGTGCTGTGATCTTGTTGGTCCTTCAAGCTAAGGTAGATCGGTCTGTTTCCCAACGGCCCTGAGTGCTTTAGCTGTCTGCTGGCTTGCAGAGTGAATTCCTGTCCTCAGAGGGCAGCCAGGACAAAGGGGGCTCAGTGGGACTCGGCAGGTCTGTGTGTGCTCTAGCGAAGGGCGTCACTGGCATCTGCTGTGGCTTTGGTGAATCACGCTGTGGTTGGGTCTTTTCCCCTAATGCCGAATTTACTGCTTAAAACCGAGTGGAGTTAGTAGAACGCATGGATGCTCTGACTGTGCGCGCGCGGCTGAATCGCCTCTGTTTTTTCCTTCACCAGAAAGTTTATCAGACAATGCAACAGCTTTTAGCAACAGAGCCAAGCAGCTTCGGAGACAGATGTGGTGGCGAGGCTGCAAGGTGAGCATGGACAGGAACAGGCAGGGGTGGGTTTGTGGAGGCACGGTTACGTGCCCTCCCCTGGGAGGGGATGGAGAAGCTCTGCTTTCTAGCTGAAAAGATGCTGGAAGCTGAAGGCCTGCAGGTAGAAGCATCCTGTAACACGCTCTATGCTTCCCTTGCAGATGAAGGTGATCATAGCACTGGTGGCAGTCATTCTCCTGCTCGTGATCATTGGTGAGTAGCTCCAGGTCGCTCCAGCCATGTCGGGTGTTGAACTATTCGTGGCACTCCACACCGTGAGTGACACTGTGGTGCTGTTGTCCCTCAGGGAGGACATCTCAGCCACTCCTGTCAGGCCTCACACTGCCTTAAGCGATCACAAACGGTGCCTGTAGACCACTCCATGCTGCTCTTCTGCAAGATTTAAACGCAGAGGAGCAGGCTCAAACCAAGTCATACTGACTGTGGCCCAAGAAAGCCAACATTGCCCTGCCCTGCCAACACTGAACCAATCCAGGGTTGGCACCAGCTGATCCTGAGGCTGGTGGGAGCAGATGGAAAAGTTTCACACTGGAGCAATGTCTCCCAAAGGCCTCTCCGCATATATCAACCATCTTGCAATGGGGCTGGTCCCTGCAAAATCTCTTCCCCAAAACTGCCAGGCTGCTTAGTTTTCAGCGAGTAGCTGTTGTGGCTTTGCCATTGGTCCCTTCCTCTGCCCTTCCTGCTCAGCTTGGTCCCTCTGGAGCTCCCCGGAGCAGAGATGTCGCTGCTTTTCCTACCAAAAAAGTAATTATGACCAGAGCCTGTTTCTTCCTGGCAAAAGAAGTAATTAATCTCTCTGCCTGCAGAATTATGTGCTCCAGGGATCCAAGCAGCCCAGCACGGCAGCACAGCTCTTCCTTGCCACTGGGTCTGGAGGGTTTTCCTCCCACTGACCGTGGCCGGGGGCAGCTCTGTAACGGTTCTTGTTACTGCAGCAAAACCCTTGCGGCCTGTTGTCCTGCTGACACACAGCCTGCAGCAGGAGAGGCAGAGCTGGCAGCAGGGTGGGAGCATTGTGGAGAAACTGATGGAAAATCCCATCTGGTTTAGTTTTGGGAAGCTGGAAGGAGATGAAGGTGGCAGGAAACGTTGCCTAGCGTGTGTGCAGGCAGCAGATTGCATTAGCTCGAGCCTGGAAACACACTTTCCCTCGCAGCTGCTTGGTGTTTGTCACTACAGAAACGGGGGATCTCTCTGGCGGGGATCTGCGTTGCATGCGAAGGTGTGTGGCTGAGAGCTTGTTTCTTTGTGTTTTCCAGTACCCATAGTCCTGAAGTACCATACCTGACGGGGCAGCTGGAGGCTTTGGTCGGAGCTGGCTCTGGGATAACCAAACTGCTGTGTAATTTAAGTGAGATATCTGTAAATAGCTTTGAAGTTGTTTTTCTCCAAGGAGCACGGAGGCAGCGGCAAGTAGCCAGTTCTAACAGAGTGTTTTAAGAACTGCCAAATGACCCTTTTTTTTTTTTGGTCAAGTACCTGCTCCTGTTGTCAGACTTTTTTTTTTTTTTTACAGCAGAAGATTCAGTTCCCAAACTGCCTGTCTTGCGGAATTCTGAGTCTCTGGTTTGGAGCTGGCTACTTGCCACTATGGTTTATCTGTATATATGGTTGAGCTGTAATATTAATAATAATACTATCTGAACAGTTCCCAGCTGCCTGCTGTGAAAGGCAGAGGGGACTCTGTCCTTTCAGGGCAAAGGAGGGGAAAAACGTCTGAAGAGAAACATACCATTATGTTACAGGGAACTGACCCTTCTGTGGAGAACTGCAAGGGTGTTGTTTCCCTGTTCAAATGAAAAAAAAAGAAATAATTAGGTTTTACAATCCAGAAGACTTTCTGGTCCTGCCATGGGAATGCACAAGCTCGGTGTTTTCAGTATTGCTGCTTACAGCTGTGACTAAAGACATTCCAGTAAACTATTTTTGACTGTACATCTGGAGTTCCTGCATACCTTCATAATGTTCTGGAGGACATACACAGCTCTCTACTGCCGGGAGTCCCTAGGAAAGGGTTGTTTCAGTGTTTTCTTCACCAGAAGCAAGAAGTGTGTGTAAAGCCTGGCTTATTAGCCCGATGGTAAAAGAGACACAGCAGGAGGACAGCAACTCTCCTGAAGCCAGTCCAGGGGGAACCAGCGCCCTTCATATTCAGAGCCTTCACTTTGGTGTGGTGTTTGTGGTATCATATGCCAGCCCGTTTGGCTTCCTGTGATCCAGCGGGCTGGGGGCTGTTCCCAGACAGATGCGCTGGGGTATTCGTGGAGGTTTAGGGGCCCCTGTGCTGGACTGGACAGGAGCTGAGCTCCTCTATCCATGGATGGGACTGCTGTGGTTTAGCTGTCTCCATCCCTGGTCTCGGGTGTTGGTGGCATTTCTGTCTGCCCTTTATTTTTGGGACCCTTGTTCTTTCCAGCCCTGAGTCTGTGACTTCAGCTGAGCTGAGATCAGGCTCTCCTGGTTCTGATTTTGCTGTCTCTTTTTCTGGTGAGAGAAGCATTGTCCTCCTTGGTGTCTGTCTGAAGTAATATTGGAGAGGGGAAACGGTGCCTCAGAGAATTCCCAGTGCTGTGTCCCAGCTGCCTATTCTGAACCTGCCCCCAGGACCTCGTACACAGTTTCCACCTGAGTTGTGGTGCGCCTCCATGCAGAGAAGGGGATTAAAAGTGAGCAAAGCAGGCTGGAGGCTCGGATGTGATTGCAAGCTCTGCTGGAATATAAATAGGGCTTTTCCCCTCCGTGGGCCCTTGTCTCTCCAGGTGGGAAGCAGAAAGCCAAGCTGGGTTTTTCCTCCTGAAGTGTAGCTTGGTTTTAAGATCATGTACCCACTGGAAGGGACAAAAATCATCCTGCCTATGCCTTTGGCTACTCTCCACCTGCAAGGGAACAAGAGGGTAGATGAAGAGGGACCGTGTCTGTCTGCAGGGGGGCTGCAGGTCTTGCTGAGCTATTGGGTACCTTTTCCTGCCATCTGGAAAGTGAGTTAATGGCACTTTGAGCCTGTGTAACGGCTGTGCTGTGCCTGCTCTGGCCTGCCTGCTAGGGCAGGCTTTAATCCTGCTGCTGGAGAGTCCTGACAGTACCTCTGCCTTTCTCTCCCAGCCCCATCTTGCTGCCACTGCACCCACAGAAGGACCTTGGTGCCACAGCAGCACATCAGGTCTTCAAATCCCTGCTTGCACCAGTTCTGGGCAAGAGAAGTTAGTTTTGCCGTTGCTTGCTTGAGGCAAGGCCTGGCTTTAAACCTGGGCTGAGGGCCTTGGAAAATGGATGCTGGTATGATGAAGGCTTCACAGCAACCCTGCTGTAGTGAAGAACTGCTTATAGCTCCTGAATGTGGGAGCTGCTGCTACACCCTCTGTAGCCCTGTCCTTGCTGGGTTTGGCAGATCTGTCAGCAGCGTCTCCTTAGGGAGAGTTTCCAGATAACATTGAGCTCTCCTCAGTGCAGGCACCAGCATACCACCCCGAGAAGTGCTGCTGTTATCACCATGCCAGCAGTCCTCTGCTTCAGACAGGCACAAACGCTTTTCCAGCTGACCCAGATCCATGGAAAATGAGGTGGCAACATTAATGCCCCTGACCGTGGACCGTTTGTGCGTTTGTGTCTTCTGCCTGCCCTGGGCTCATCCTTCGGTACCAGCGGGACTGGATCAGGCCCACCACAGGCAGCACGTTCTGGCCCTGGAAAAGCTGGCTTTCCTTGACAGCTTTGCTGGAATGCTTTCGCAGCATCTCCCAGGAGGTTGGGGTGCAAACAGTTGTACTTGACATGCAGGGCAGGGAAAGCTGCTGTGTCCAAAGCCTTCAGCATGCTTCCCTGAGTTGCCAGGGTTAGGTGTTGATTAGTTTTATGTTCAAGTCACTGAATGCCAGCGTTGTTCTGATCATAGACCTTCTCAAGGGACCAGTGAGAGGCACCAGCAGCAACAAATCAAAAGTCCTAGTCAGTAACTTCACAGTAATACAATTTATTGAGCAAATTTTATAGAATTTTTAAATTTTTTTTTTTTTTTAATTCCCCCCAAGGCTGAAAAGACCATTGCAATATCTGGTCTCAGGTACATTACAGAGCAGTCCCCCTTATATTACTTTGAGATACCATGGCCGTTATATTGCAGCCTGTGCTATCCCACCCTGGACTGGTGGCAGGGAGAACTCTAGTGAGTGGAAAGGGTTGTTGATTCCAGCAGCGTCTGCATGCTTTGGGGTTAGTTTTCACTTAGGAGGCATTATGAAGAAGAGTTTACAACAAAAACAATTCCTTCACCAAAGCATAGGGTCTGTTTTATCCATTCCCTCTTTGTGCAGAAGACGGACCTCTTCATTAGCTGTTGTTTTCCACATGATTGCTTTTTTACAGGGAACGGCATGTTTTGGCTGGAGTTGCGCGTTCCTGCTGCAGGACTGGTTCCTCCTCCCATGCTTGCTGGTGTGACCCATGGGGCAAGACTCCTGGGTGCCCACGCCATAGGGCATAGGGGCTGCAGGGATGGATGGCTGCAGCTCTGACTCAGGTGGGGAGAGGCCTCCCCACTCCCAGCTCTGGGAGCTGGCCACAGCAGAGGGGATGAAGTCCCTTCTGGGGGGCTGGGTCTGAGGTGGAGGGCTGGGTACCGCAGTGGAAGAGGTCCCAGAACCCTGCTGCTTCACAGGGCACTGCTTCTGCCTACCCTTTGGCTGGGGCGCGCTGGGCTTCTCAGACCTGTCCCTCTAGGGCTCCGCAGTGGGAGCAGGGGCCGTTTCTTGACTCCTGACTCCTGCTCTCCCCGCTGGTGTTTTCGCTACGGCCGCCAGCTGGTCCTTCAGCAAGATGGAACTTGATCATTCCCACGTAGGAAACGTGCAAAGACGTGCCAGAGGTCGGGGAGTAAATAGCAGCAGCGCTTGGAGCGCAATCCACTACCCAATTCCCCCAACGACGTGTGATTCTACACCTCAGGGGAAAATGGGAAGAAGGATCCTCCATCCGCGGCTGCCAAAAGCTGGGGAAGTAAACAGGGAGGTGGCCGGCAGGGGCACGGCCGTCCCCGCCCCGCCGGAGGTGCCGGTGCCCGCTGTAGGCGGGGCCTGAGGCGGTGAGAGGGCCCGGTGCGGGGGTGGGCTACGGCGGGGGACGGGCCGCTGAGGGCTGGGCCCGGCCGCCATAGCGCCCCGCGCGCCTCTCGCGAGACTCTCCGTGACGAGCGGCAAGCGCCCTCCCTCGCAGGACCGGATGTTGCCCTCGTAGGAGGGCGGAAGCCTTTTCCCATTGGCTAAGGGGGCGCGGGGCGCGGTGCGGCCGCCGCCGGTGACTGGCGGGCTCGGCGAGCGGGGACAGCATGGCGGCGCCGGCCCGGCGGAGCGTGGTGTTCGTGACGGGCAACGCCAAGAAGCTGGAGGAGGTCGGGGCCGGGGAGGGGGTGGCTGCGGCCTGGGGGGCCTGGGCCTGGCGGGGCAGGGGCCTGACGGGCAGGTTTCCCCCCCTTCTTCCTCCGTAGGTCACTCAGATCCTCGGGGACTCGTCTCCCTACACACTGGTGGCGAAGAAAATCGACCGTAAGTTGGCGGCGGCGGGGCTCGGGGAGGGGGGTGGGAGGCGCGGCCGGGCGGCCCGGCCCGGGCGTCTCCTCAGCGCCGGCGTTTGTGTCCCCAGTGCCGGAGTACCAGGGGGAGCCGGACGAGATCTCTGTGCAGAAGTGCCGCGAAGCCGCCCGGCAGGTCGCTCGCTTTCTCCTTCCTTCCTTCCTTCCTTCCTTCCTTCCTTCCTTCCTTCCTTCCTTCCTTCCCCGCCGGTCGGAGCCGAGGTGGGGGTGCGGGAGCTCCCAGGGACCCCCAGCCCTGGCGGGGCTTCTGACCCGGCCCTGAGGAAACCCGGGGGCGCACCCGGGCCTGGCCTCACTGTACTCCCGTCACACGGCTGTTTCTGACCTATGCTGGGTGATGGTGGCACAGTGTTTAGGCAGTCCCCTTGCTGCTCCTCTGGCCTCCTGTGTCCCTCGAGCGGCAGCAGGACATGACAGCTACTTCAGCCCCAGCGGTTGTGGGATACTGAGTGTTCCATCAGCTGGAGCTTCTGATGGATCACCTTCCAGAGCTGTCTCTGGGATGGTATTCCTAAAAGAACCAAGCGAGGGTTGGGACTCAAGGAAAATGCAGGTGTCCCTCCAGGACACAGGCCTTCTCTCTCCCTGTTCCATCATTCCTTCCCGCCAAGAGGGTAGGGAGTGTTCAGATCTGTTCAGTTTTCTCCATGAAAGATCTTCCCTCCGTGCTTCAGCCGCTCCTGCCTGCCTGGGGAGAGCATGGGTTTGGCTGTGTCGGTCTGGTATGGATTGCCTCTGAGGGGAAGAGCTCTAGTGGCTGGTGGATTTTTGTGATGTTCCTCTTGTCATGGAAACATGGCAATAGAATAGAGCAAGAAACTGAGTTTGGAGGCAGTGACATCCTCGAAGTCTAACATTTCCATCTCTTGGGCTTTCGCTGTAGGTTCAAGGACCTGTTATAGTAGAGGATACCTGCTTGTGCTTCAATGCCCTGGGAGGTCTTCCAGGACCATACATGTAAGTAGGAGGAACTCGCTTCACTTTTTGTGTCCTAGAGTTTGGAGCGCAGGCTGGCAGGGCGTGCTTCACAGGAGATTCTCCACGCAGCAGGAGCAATAGGGTCAGGCCAATGATTACTGGTCTGTGTCCTCAGCTTCATCCTGCACCTCGGAGGCTGGTCTTAAACTCCTTGAGCCCTGCTGTAAGTCGTGGTGCAGGACAAGAGAGACAGACCTGAATCTCCTGATCTGTTGTGCCTGCTCTTGCAGCCAGCTTGGGAACCCGGCCCTACAGCACGCTCTGTGTAGTTAAGGTACCACAGGACTCTGGGATGAGTATCCCATAGATTCTTGTAGGGATGCTTTAATCCAGCAGATAACAAGCTTATTACATTACAGTGTAACTCGTCTAATAAAATACTGCCTTAGCTCCTGGGATTAACTTTTAGCGTAATTAATTCTCCAGACTATCTCTGCTGAGCTGAGCAGAGACATAAAAGCTTGCACTAGACCTGGGTGTAAGATGTGAACAGAGTTGAGAAATGTAACTCAGCATGTCATTGCTCACGAGTAGGAACTGGGTTATTTACATAGACCCCAGTACTGCAGTAAATGAAATACAGCAGTGTTGTTTTCACTGAGTCCCATTCAGTTTAAGAGCAAAGTTCATCTGTGTTGGTAAATAGCCCAGAGTGAGGTGATTTGACAGCACATTTAAAGAACGATTCAGAGAGTTATGGAAATGTAGACAACAGGGTCTCAAGGATGTCTGTATTTCTGAGAAATAATAGCAAAAATTCGTCTTTCCTCTTTTCTTCCCCTTCAGAAAATGGTTCCTGGAAAAACTCAAACCAGAAGGTACTGCCTCCCGTGTTACTGCTCTGCATGTAACTTGGTTCTTTCCAAATGAAATGAATCCCTGCCTGTGCTGGATTCCGCTGAGTGCGCTTGCGTACCTCACTGCCAGTTTCATAGCTGGCTCCTTTCCTGTCTGTCCAGCTCTGTCCCTTCGCATTCTCTCCTTGAGCCTGTTCTGTGCCTTTTCTCACTGCGTGTTGTTTTCCCTGGGTAGCTTCAGCATTGTCCCTGCATCCCTAGATTCCCAGACTCCTGCTTCTTCAGGCTGGTGGGAACTTCTTGTCTGTCATCAGTGTGATCTGGAAGCCCTGCTGCTCCCTTTGGCTTCTGTGCGAGCTCCTCTCCACTAATGCTCACCTCCCCTGGCATGCAGTGACTGCCTTTGATCCCACAGTTCAGAGCACGACTGCAAATCCCACATTGGCATCACGAGTGTGACGGTTAATCAGCTAATTCAGAGTGGGCTTTAGTCCTCTCTGGTGCTCGTCTGCTTCCACTCCCAAATTAATGGCGGGGCCCCTGCAGCTCATGCTGTGTTAGATCTGAGGTGCTGGCTTCAGTCATAGAAGGGACTGGGCCGAGAGCATCCTTGTTCCTGAGCTTTGTCACCTCCTGCAGTTCTTTCTCTCCCTTGTCGACCTGAATGCAGAATGCTCCCTCGATCCGTCTCTAGGTGGGTGTGTTGCGCTCCGAGGGAAAGGCAGTAACGCCGGGATCCTTTCTGTGTTGCTCAGGCCTGTACAAGCTGCTGGCTGGGTTTGAAGACAAATCTGCCTACGCTCTCTGTACCTTTGCATTCAGTACTGGAAACCCAGAGGAGCCAGTGAAGCTGTTCAAAGGCCAGACTCATGTAGGTGTTGTGCCTGGGGAAAGGAAGATGCTGAGGGGGAGGGCCGTAATGTGAATTTTGTAAGAGCATTGGCTCTGTTGAGGACTTTTTAGTGGCTCCTGGGTCACCGAACGCCCTCGGAACTTGTTGGAAACAGGCAGAGGGAGAGCGCGGCTGGTGGGTGGTGGGTGCTGAATCACAGAATGGTTTACGTTGGAAAGGACCTTAAAGATCACCCAGTTCCAACCCCCTGCCCTGGGCAGAGACACCTCCCACTAGACCAGGCTGCTCAAAGCCCCATCCAGCCTGGCCTTGAACACCTCCAGGGATGGAGCATCCACAACTTCCCTGGGCAACCTGTCCCAGTGTCTCACCACCCTCATAGTAAAGAATTTTTCCCTAATATCCAATCTAAATTTCCCCTCCTTCAGTTTGAAACCATTACCCCTCGTCCTGTCATTACACTCCCTGATCAAGAGTCCCTCCCCATCCTTTCTGCAGGTCCCCTTTAGGGACTGGAAGGGGCTCTAAGGTCTCCCCGGAGCCTTCTCTTCTCCAGGCTGAACACCCCCAACTCTCTCAGCCTGTCCTCACAGCAGAGGGGCTCCAGCCCTCTGATCACCTTCGTGGCCTCCTCTGAACCCGTTCCAACAGGTCCATGTCCTTCTTGTGCTGAGGACTCCAGAGCCGGATGCAGTACTCCAGGTGGGGTCTCAGCAGGGCAGAGTAGAGGGGCAGTATCACCTCCCTCTACCTGCTGGCCATGAGTGCAGCAGCCCTTTCACCCAGCTGTGCTCGTTACCTCAGGCTCTTCAGCCGCCTCGTCTCCCTCTGGCAGGGTTGTATTTGGATGCAGTTTTTAGCACTGTTAATTGCGGGGGTAAAGGGGCTGTTGACATAGGGCAGCGTGATGGAGCACCAAGTTTGGGGCTGCTAATTTTGGTCACATCCTGAGAAGGAGGACAGTGGAGTGCACAGAGCCTGTGGTGGCCACAGTGCGAGCTATGGCCGCGTGTAGCTCTTCAGTCTGTGTTTGAAACGCAACTGTGAGGGAAGTGCTGTGAAACCACGGCTTACAGGGCTTTTTTGCTATCTTGTGGCAGGGGCTGATAGTGGAGCCCAGAGGCCCTCGAGATTTTGGCTGGGATCCCTGCTTTCAACCGGATGGCTACAACCAGACGTAAGTGGGGTTTTACCTACAGCTTTTTACGAAAGGAAAGCCAGGGTCGAGGTTGTGTGTGGAGAGGAACCTGCTTATAAGGAAAGGTGGCAGGGAGAAAACACCCTCCTGGATCTGAACGTGGTGGGTTATGGAGAACTCCCGGATGAGGATGGGGGTTGTTGGCTTTGCCAGTGTGTCACTACAGATGTCACACCGTGTAGCTGAGTGAGGAGCAGGGGGACACACACGCTGTAGCATCCCTGCTGCTGACACTCGCGGTTTCTCTCCCCTCCAGCTACGCCGAGCTGCCCAAGGCAGTGAAGAACTCGATCTCGCACCGTTACCGGGCGCTGAGCCAGCTCTCCGCCTTCTTTCTTCAGAGCAACTCCACAGAGCCCAGCTCCGCTCCCAGCTAGCCTCACGGGGCTGCGGCCGCCCTGCGTTGTCCCTGTCGCATCCCGCCCCGGGAGAGCTCGGCTCCGCTGCGGGCTGCCATTAAAGCTGCTCCTTTCCTGGTACCTTCTTTTCCCCATTGTGTTTTTTTGTTGTTTGCGCAGCACAGCGCGTCCGGATCGTTTAAGCGGGAGGGGGGGCCTTGCAGGGGCCGGGATGGCTCCGGCCCGGGCATTCCCTGCTGCCCTTTCTGCCTTGGGAAACGGCGGAGACCGCGCAGCGTACAGCACCGAGTCCCGCGGCGGCCCGAGGGGACGGCGGGGGCGCGCTGGCGCCTGGGCGCGCTCCCGTACGGAGCGGCCAGCCAATGGGAAGCGGCCGGGGGGGGGGGGGGAGGGGAGAGGCAGCCAATGGGCTGCGGGTCCGCTGCGGCCAATGGGTGCGCTGCGCACCCGGATGTAGTCAGCGCGGGGACACGTGCGCCGGCAGCAGCGGGAGCGGGACGGGACCGGGAACGGGGACCGGGAGCACCGAGACCGGGAGCAGCGGGACGGGGACTGAGCCCGAGCCCGGCCATGGACCTGCTTCCCCGCAGCCCCGGGGAGTTCGGTTCATCCCGCTACTGGGATCGGTTCTTCCGTCAGCGCGGGCAGCGGCCCTTCGAGTGGTACGGCGCCTTCCCGGAGCTCTGCCCCGTCCTGCACAAGTACGTCCGGCCCCGCGACAAGGTGAGCCCCGCTCTGGGACCCAGTGCCCGTGTGCCCGGGACGAGCTCTATCCCCCCCGTATCCCGGCTTAGTCTGCCGCCGTGCCCTGGCGCAGAGGGTGCGTAACCCCGGTGTGCCATAGCAAGAGAACGGGAGAGAGCCACGGGTTGCCCTGGCTTGGGGCGCACTGGGGGTTAAAACACGCAGATCGTCCCTGAAAGAGATGTGGCAGATGCATCGCTTCTGTCCCCCTGTGGCTTTTCTATACGGAAATGTTGTCTCGGGGCCCTAGAGAGTGGGTTTGCAGGTGCTGCGGGTGAGGTTTTTCACACATTTGCTTGTAAAACGCTTTGGGATGCGTTTCCAGGGCGATCTCCCCATCACGCTGTTCTTGGGCCGCTCCCCAGGTTCTGGTGGTGGGCTGTGGGAACTCAGAGCTGAGCGAGCAGATGTACGACATGGGGATGTGCGAGGACATCGTCAACATCGACATCAGCGACGCCGTGATCCATCAGATGCAAGAGCGGAGCGGGAGCAAGAGGCCGAAGATGAGCTACCTGCTGATGGACATGCTTCAGATGGACTTCCCTGATGCCCACTTCCAGGTGGTCCTGGACAAAGGAACGCTGGATGCCGTCCTCACCGACGAAGAGGAGGCCACTCTAGCCAAGGTGGACAAGATGTTTGCCGAGATCAGCCGGGTCCTGCAGGTAGGAGGACGCTATCTCTGTGTCTCCTTGGCTCAAGCCCATGTGCTGAAGAAAGCAGTGGAATACTTCTCCCAGGAAGGCTGGGTTGTGCGTGTCCATCAGGTGGCCAGCAGTGGTGACAAGCAGCGGTTTGTCCTACCAATCTTTGTCTACGTCATGACAAAGTTCAGGAAGATCCCCGGCTCGGCACCGCAGATCCTGGAGATCTGCCCCGAGGAGCAGGACAAGCCGATGCGGGTGGAGAGCGCGGAGCGGCTGGTGGCAGCAGTGAAGGACAGGCAGCATTATGCCCTTCTCTGCAGCCAGCTGAGCAAAACCCCCTGCAGGGAGCAGGTTTCCCTGGATCTGTGTGACAAAGAGAGTGGGAGGCCTCGCTACACACTGCATGTGGTCGACAGCCCCTCGGTGAAACCTTCCCGGGACAATCGCTTCGCCATCTTTATCAGTGAGTACAGCTTCTCCTGGCTGCAAGGAGATGATGCTCTTGGCCGGGAGCTGCAAAACGGTCAGCGGTCCTGGCCCTGCTGAAATCAGGGGTGGAGAGGGAAAAAACCCACCTGTGCGGAGTTCGGTTGATGTTTTAGTCCTGGCTTTGTGGTGGGACATGTTTGCCTGGCGGTGCAAGCAGAGATCTGGCACCAAGCTCACCATCTGGCAGCAGAGGGATGCTGCCTGCCCTCCAAGGTGGCGATTCCTGCTTTGATGCTGGTGACAGGCACCGTAGCACATCGCCGCATAAAGCCAGAGCTCAGCGGATGCAGCCGGAAAGGCATCGCTGGTCTGTGCGGGCATCCTGATTTGCCGGTGCCAGGCTGCTCAGGGCTGGGCTTTGCTGAGACACATCAAGCTCTGCCGGCGGCGCTGTTCCCTCCCTGCACGACTGGAAAGCTGGGGCTTAGCACTGCCTGGAGGTGGGTCTTGAGGCTGTTGGACAACCTTATCTTATGAGACGTTGTTTTTTCAGCCTCCTGCACGAGCCTGCCCAAAACCAGGAAGGTTCTGTCTCTGTTGGTGGCTGCAGAGCATGGCTCTAGGCGTGCAGTGGTACCTCCTCGTGATGTCTTGCCTTTCCTGTAGCTCCTCTCTTGGAGGCGGGGGTGGTCGCTTGGGGACTGGGCCTGGCCCAGGCTGATGGCAGCCCCTTCTGTAGTCCCACAGGGCAGAGAAACCGAGTGGCTCTTTGGGACAGAGGAAGGGCGGAGGCAACTGGCCGCCAGTGCTGGCTTTGGGCGCCTGGTCACCGTGGCCCTGCACAGGGAGCAGCACTATGAGGGCATGGCGGGCATCCAGGCGGAGCTGTCGGGGAAGGTGATGGAGCTGGCCCCACCGGGCCTTCCTGCCCGGCAGCAGGTGAGCCTCGCCGTCCATCCCGCTTGCTCGGCTTCCCCAAAACCCGGGCCAGGCTGTCTCTCTGCCAGCAGCAAGTCCCTCTTCTCTGAGGGAGACCGAACTGCAACGTGTGAGCTGGCTGCCTTGGCAGGGAGGAGGCTGGCCTGAGGTCTAGCTCCTTTGGTTTTTCCCTCCAGCTGGCTGTCTTCACTTGGAGGCAGGATTTGAGGTGCCTGCGTGGCAGGACTCAGTGTGAAGTCCTTACTCTCCAAAACCCAGCATCCCAAGAAAACCAGGCATCCCAAAACCCTGAGAGCATCTGGCCCCTTCATCATGGCTTTAACTTCTCCTGTCCCTTGTGTTGTCTCCTTCCTGCCCCAGCTCCCCAAACCTGATCTCTTGCAAGAAGTTTTGGGGTGTTTGCTCCCCGTCCCCCAACAATGTGTCTGTTGGGGAACCTGCTGTCCCATGCGCTGGTCCCCAGCTGCCCTGTGGCTGCTTGCAGCACATCCCGCTGCTCCCACTATGTGTCTGCTTCGTCCCAGCTCTTCAGCTGTGGTCAGGACAGCGGGAATGCCAGGGTCTGTTGCTGTAGCCATTCCTTCCTGACACCAGTTCCCGTGCCCCCTGCAGGTGCCCTTTCTGTCCGTGGGAGGGGACATCGGGGTGCGGATGGTGCAGCACTGCGACACCAGCCCCCTAAGCGGGGAGTACGTCGTGGAGGACGTAAAGGGGGATGGCACCTCCTACTTCCGACGCCTCATCTTCCTCAGCAATAGGAACGTGGTGCAGTCGGAGGCCCGGCTTCTGGCCCCTGTGCCTCTCTCAGGTATGTGGGGCAGCCGGGAAGGGGCAGGGGCCAAAGGTGACTTTTTGGGGTGGCAGAGAGTGAGATTGATTTGGAAGATAGAAGTCCTGCTGGGACCTGGCTACCTTGTCCCAGGGCGGCTCTGGAAGTGTTCTTGTGCTCTGCTGCCTGCCCTGTGGGTGGGACAGGGGCTGGGGGTGGTTAATCCTCAGAAAGCATCCTTGTCTGCTGCCTTGCCTTACCAGCCGATGCCTCCTGTCCTTCAGGCCAGAAGAAACGGAGGAAGGACAAGAAGAAAGCCAGCCCCACTGAGCCACCCACAGCCATTGACAAGAGCTACCTCTGCTGTGAGCACCACAAGGCCATGGTGGCGGGGCTCTGCCTGCTGGGGGGCCCCGACCCCCTCCCAGGTGACGAAGCCGGTGGTGGGAGGCTGTGCCCAAGGCAGGTGTGGGGCAGGTGTGTGGGTGTCCCCCGTGCCCCAGCTCCTTGGGGAAGGGCTTTCCTGGCTGGGGCATCCCATGTGCCCTTCCCAAAGCGGTTTGGGCAGGGAGGTGGGATGGGTGACGTAAGCACGGCCGTCCCAGCAGCTTACCCAGGTGCTCTCCATTGGCAGGAACCCCTCTGGCAGTGCTGGTGGTGGGGCTCGGCGGCGGCAGCCTGCCCCTCTTCATCCACGACTACTTCTCGCAGGCCTATGTGGCCGTGGTGGAGATCGACCCCTCCATGCTGGAGGTGGCCACGCGCTGGTTTGGCTTCTCCCAGGGTGACCGGATGCGGGTGCACATCTCCGATGGCCTGGACTACGTGGCCAAGCTGGCGGCTGAAGGTACTGTCTCGTGGAGCATCACGGGCGCCCCATCAAGCCCAGGGGGTGATGCGCTGGGGAGCGGAATCCTGGGCTGCTTTCACCCTTTGTTCCCCATCCCTGCCCATCTCTTGCCATGTGTCATGAGCTCCAGCCTCACCAGGTTTCTGCAGCTCCCAGGCTTGTCCCTGCCAACAGGCACAGGGGACGTTAGATGTGTTGTGTCTCCCAGCGCTGAGGGCTGCTGCTGTGGGTTTATTTGGGAAGAGAAACCCCACTGGAGAGAGTAGTGGTCGTAACACGGCAGAGGGGGTGTCTTGACCACCCCATTCATCTCCACTGTGCGTGGCTCATCTGCGTCCCAAGGGATATTGAGTCTTTGCGCTCCCTCCTGCAGCCCCAGCCCAGTATGATGCCATCATGTTCGATGTGGACAGCAAAGACCTGACGGTGGGGATGAGCTGCCCGCCCCCGGCCTTTGTGGAAAAGCCCTTTCTGCAGAAAGTTAAAACCATCCTCAAGCCCGAAGGTAGGAGGGGAAATCTGGTGGTGTCCCTGTGATGGGGCTGGCTGGTCCTGTGTGGGGTTTGAGTAATGGGGCCAGGGTTTCTGGATTGCTGCGTGGCATCCGCTGCTCCTGGCTGGTCCCGGATCCGGGTGTTTCAGTGGGTGTTGTGACAGCAGGGTGTAGCGGGTGGCCTGTGATGCTGCTGTGTCAGGCAGGCTGAGACATCCCCAGGGAGCAAACAAAGGTTGCGGGAAGGCAGAGGGTGTAGGCGGTATCTGGGAACAGATCACGTGGCAGCCTGCAACCCGGGTGGTGTCGGGGATGTGGAGCTGGGCCGAGGGCACTGCGGGGTTGCCGGTACTCCTCGTGCTGCTGCGGAGGAGCCGTTTGCACCAGGGTGGCACCGATTCAGCTGCGTTCCCACGGGAAAGTGGGCAGCAGGACAGTGTGTGCGGGCTGATCCGAACTCCCTCCTCTCTCTTCCCGCTGCAGGAGTCTTCGTGCTCAACTTGGTGTGCCGTGATGTCCGGCTGAAGGAGTCTGTCCTGGCCACCCTCAGGGAGGTCTTCCCGCTGCTCTACACGCGCCGCATTGAAGGGGAGGTCAACGAGATCCTGTTCTGCCAGCTGAGCCCCGAGTGCCGGCGGGACCTCACAGAGCTGGGGGCACGTGCCCAGGCACTGGAGGGGGGCCTGCGACAGCCTGGACGCCCCTGGGACAGCTCGTATGCTCTGGCAGACATGCTGCAGGCTGTCAAGATCCTCTGAGAGGGGCCTCGATGCTGCTCGAATGAGAGAGGCGTCCCCGTGTGGGTGCTGTGGCTGTGGAGGGGTGCCTGTGGCTGGGATTGCCACGCCTGCGGAGCTGGTGGTGGCCGGGGTCTGCCTGAAGGACTGGACTAGTGTGGAGAGGTGCTCTCTGTAGCATGGCTCCCCAGGAAGGGGTCTGGGACGGTGGGAAGCTATGCAGCCCAAGGGGCAGCGTTGAGGCACTGAGGGTGCTGTGGGTCTGGCAGGAATGTGGGTTTGGGTTTGTCCCTGCTGTGGAAAAAACATCCCTTCGACTGTCCCCTTCCACCACAGATGGCTCCTTCCTGCTGATGCTGCCTCTCCCTGCATCTCCAGCATCCCTGGTCGCTGGTGCCTGTGCAGAGCCCCAGCCCTGCTCCAAGCCTGGTTGTGGATGTGGGGGGGGTGGGCTGAGAGCTGTGGAAAATAAAGTTCTCAGGGATGCTCTGAGGCCCGTGGTGCGTTGCCAGGCTTGTTTCTGGAGCTCCCGGCACCCCTGGAAAAGGTACGGTCACCTGAACTCCTCAAGACCATGTCCTGGCAGCAGGCAGCTGCCCCTTGTACCCCACTGCACCCTCCCCACTCACCTTCCCTGAACTGGGACCTGTAACCCATGGGGCCCCCAGCTCTTCTCCCCCCCTGCCCCTTGGGCCAGCAGCAACCTAGCCCTGTGCTCGGGCTCTTGGGCACACCAACCCACTCACCCTGCTGGGGCAGGTCAGCCTTCCTGCAGGATGAAAAGGCAGCAAGAAAACACCCATCGGGGTGTTCCCGTGGCACCTCGTTCCTGCACAGGTGGCTGATTTTGTCTCTCCTGAGGGTTTCAAAGCCTGGTTCCCCCCTGCAAGGTTTAGCTGAAGAGCTGTCCCACGGGTCCTGGCTGGTTACAGAGCAGCTGACCTGCTGGTGCTCCCTCATTCAGCAGAAGTCATTTTTGAGGGGCTTGTCTTTCTTCCCTGCAACAGCTGGTACCAAAATGAATCTGTGACATTGTACCAAAGTGACCAGCTTGCAGACATCAAGGTGACAACCTGCTCAGGCACCACGATGCTTTGCCACTGACCTTGCACCCTCACCCCTTGCTCCCTTCTGCCGCTGGTACCCTGAGTGAGGACAACCTCCCAGGGAGGTTGTGATGCCCCATCCCTGGAGGTGTTCAAGGCCAGGCTGGATGGGGCTTTGAGCAGCCTGGTCTGGTGGGAGGTGTCCCTGCCCAGGCCAGGGGGGTGGAACTAGATGATCTTTAAGGTCCCTTCCAACCCAAACCATTCTATGACATCTTTCTGGCAGCTGCTTCCTAAAGCAAACCCTTCCCAGCCACCTTTCCACAGTCCGGGGTGGTTAACACCACCCTAGGAGCAGCTCTGTGAGGGATCTGATCCAGCCATTGGCACGGAGGCAACAGGAGACACATCTCAGCATCGCTCCCAAAACCATCTCGCCAGCTTTGCAGCCCGCGCACCCTGTCCCACCAGGGTGTTGGTGGGCTGCTGCTCATCCTGTCCTTGCTCAGCAGGACTGTCTCTCCTCCACCCATGGGAAATCCATCTTTGCTCAGAAAGCCAAGCAAGGGGGTATGTGAACCTGAGGGTTTGCAGTTCCCCAGCCCTGCAGGGGCCATGGAAAGCGCACCCCAAGGGCTCTCACACCCTGAACCAGTGGGGACTGCGGCCACTGTGCCAATGCGGGAGACAAGGGGGCTGTTTGTGCCCAGGAGGCACTACAGCAGCTGTGCTGACAGAAAGCACATCCCTCCAATCAGCGTCTGTCGCTATATTTTATTTTTGACAGCGGGCTCTGCTTTGGAAACGACTCTCTTCAGATCCCTTCTCCGATGCTCCCTGCCTTATTCCCCTTCGCACAGAGGGACAAATCGGTGCCCTACTTTCTCCCTGGGCTGGCCCGCTTCTACGCAGAGGGAGCAGATGCTTTTTTTAAGTAAGTGATTTTGATGGTTCCCAGGCGCTGGAGAGCGGGCTTGGCCCGCTCCCTGCTTCAGATAAGGGATGGCAGGGTGGGTGCGTGCCCTTGGCACGTTGCTCACCACCCGGTCCCTCCTCTGTGTGGGGCAGCACATGGTCACTGGTCGACAGGAGAGGCAAGGCTGGAGCTCAAGCTGAGAGCAGTCTGCCTGCCCCCACGCAGCCAGTTTCTAAAGCTCCTCTGTGATGAACGCTTTTTTTTGAAAGATACCTATTATCTGTCCAGCTTAGCGATGGCAAATTTCTCAACGGGATCAGCAGTGCTGCATTTAGCCTATTTTTAACTTAGTTTTCAATTCTCAACATAATTCCAATGACATAGGTTCATGTGTGTGCCCTTTATTTTACTGAAACCATCTCCTTTCTTCCCCAGGAGCTCATACAAAGGCTGCGTTCATCCCTCCCTTGTCCAGTTCTGCCTTTCTGTTGTGCTTCCTAATCGCTGTGTAATGCCACATCCTGGTGGAACAACAAAAGCCATCTATTAGAAACAACGTAAGGATGAAATCTCAGTTCATTGCAGCTGTCCCTGCAGCTACTGACAGCCCTACAAGTTTAGTCTGGAAACACATTTCAGCTGGAAAATGGGCAAATTCATGAGTGCTCCAAATACCTGAAATCCTCCCCTGCAGGTAAAATGCTCCGAGGCTGGAATAATTGACATGTAGTAAATATTTCTCTCCTGGCAGCCAAAACATGCAGCTAATGTTATACGTTTGGCAACTGTGTTTCTGTTGAGTGTTTTGGCAATATACTCGTATTTACATCCCTTACTCCTCACTTCCTTCCTTTGCAGCGTAGGCACGCTGCAAGCAGTGGAATGGAAACAAGCGCTGCTGTCACTTAGCAACCTCCCTTGGCTTTGAGATGTTGACTTTATTCCTTTCTGGATTTCCCAGCACAAAAAGAGACAGCTGGGTAACTCATCGCGCGGCTCAGGCATGAAGCTGTAGCCAGCCAGGGATGCTTCGGTCTGGTCTAGCCTGAATCCTTCTCGGAGCATCGTATCCATCTCCCACCGCTGCTCCCGCGAGCGAGGCAGTGGGAGCCGATGGGTCAGCCCTGGTTTTTGTGATGCAGAGCGGTAGGGATGCTTTGGCCCAGGATAACTCTGTGGCCAGGCAGCTGGCAGGATGGCGAAGGTATGAGGCAGGCAGCGGTGGGGTGCCACACACATACCCCATATGGAATAACTTCCTTAGGTGTCACAGCCCAGATGCCTGCTCTCCAGAAGGACTGGAAGCGGCTGAGCTCTCGGGAAGAGGGTGGAGGTGGATGGGGGACGTACTGTCACCAGCTGAAACTACGTCGAGCAGCTGGGAGAGATTTTGCAGTAATAGAAGCTGCAGGGACTGAGTGCTGAGGCTGATTCCCTCCAGCTGGGAAGGGCTCTGCTGGAGTGAGCCTGGCTCTGCTGCCTGGGCACGGCAGGGTCACAGCACAGCAAGAGCTGCAACACCCATGTCCCATAGGGTAGAAGTGCCTGGGAAGTGTCTTGTCCATGAATTCTTCCCTTGGGGAAGCACTTGGCTTGCCTGGCTTTGTGACCAAGGAAGCAGGCGGGCTGCCAGGCTGTGGCGAGGGAGTACGGCTCTTTCCTGGAGTCCTCGGGGCTGCAGGGAAACATCTCTGTGGGCTGCAATGCTGCGCGGTGGCATTACTACCCTGCAACTGGATGCACCTGACTGAAGGATCCAGCTGGAGATCACAGGGCAGCAGGGGGGCCACGGGGCAGGGACCGGGGTGTCACTGTCCTGCAGTCTGTGGGTCAGCAGTGCCACAGGGGAGAGGTGGAAAGCACCTCCTCCTCTTTACAGGGGGAAACGCTGCAGCCCCTGCTTCTAATCACAGCTCCGCAGCCTCTTTGGTTTTCTTTCACTGGCTTTAATTCTGTCTTTTGAAGCTTCAAGGTCTGAGCTCTCCTGCTGGCAGATACGCAGGGAAAATGCTGACCAGCGTGTTCGTGCCAGCACTGCAGAGCCAGGTGCTGCTGATAACCTGGGAGCTCCTTCCCCACACCTCCTCCTGCTTTGTGCCCATCATCTGCCTGAAAAGCTCTGCAAGACTCTGGGTTTGTATTTGAACCAAGAAGGAGACGAGGAAGGTCCCTGGAGAGAAGATCATGCGTGAAGGAGCCTGTCTCTTTTAGAGGCTTCCTGGGGGGAAGGATGCAGCCTCGTCAGTGCTCTGCTACCCCCCCCGGGGTCCTGCCTGCTCTCCTGGCTTTTCAGTGCAGGCATCTGCAAATCTCCATTGTAGTTTATATATAACCCATTTTTCATGAAGGGAATTGCACCGGCATGTGTTTATAAAGCAGCCTGGGGACCTGATCCAAATGTCCTCAGTTTTTACGTCACGCTGCCTGGTTAGGAAGAATGTCTGTGGGTAAATTTGTGGGCTGAAATGCTACAGCTGCGCCCTGAAACCAGACTATTTTTGCCTTATATTTTTTCAGGGAAGTCAGGGCAGAGCAGTCTTGCCGTCCATAGGCTTGATCTGAAATGCACCGGAGGCTTTGGCAGGGCTGGGGGCCCCAGGCAGGCTGTGCTGGAGCCGGTGACATCTGGAAGTGAGCAGACCACACTGACGGAGACAGTGGGGCTGGCGTGTCACCCTGGGGAGCAGGACACCCTTCCCGCTGTCCCAGGGAGAGGTGGTTGGGGAAGATCTCCTCTCCTTGCCGAGCCTGTCACGTGGCACAAGGAAATGATAAATATCGTGGGGCACAACCGAGAGGAGGGTAAAAATAGAGCGTGTTTAGCTGGCTAATGGGTAAGCAACGCAGCTCTGTGCTTCTGCTGTGCTCTCGGGGACCGCACCTTGTGCTCTCTAGGAAAATGGTTTCTTGCATGGCCCTCCGACATTGGTTTGGGTCTTTTTTTTTTTCAGGGTTATTAATTACGAGAAGCTTTGCAACGTTCTCTGCTAGTACGGCCCCTGTTTGCTTTAATTAACCAGTCTGAATCTCGACAAATTCAGAAAGCCAGGCTGGGCTCCGCACAGGGGTTTGGAACAAGCTGCCTGGAGGAGTTGGCTAGAAAAAGCAGGGACCTGAAGGAACGCTCCGGTGCCCTTCCTCTCCTCACTGCTCTCTTGGAGCTGTTGGAAAAATGAGAGCTCCCTTGTGATAACACGGGCATGCATAATGAAAATGTTCCTGCTTTTTCCAGGAGGTGGGAAGTCTATACTGGGCTGCCTGTGGCTTTTTTTGGGGGGGGAAGCGGATTTTTGTGAGTGATGGAGTCACAGGGTGAGTGTGGTCACTTAGCGGTTTTAACTCGGCTTCAACAGGAAAAAAAGTTTGGTTTTGAAACTTCCCAGACTTTGGGGAATAGATCAAACTTTTCCAAATCATACATTTTTTTTTCTTATTTTATTTTTTTTAATTGTGGAAGCAAACAAAGATGTAATTTAAAGACCTAATGGAAAGGCCAGTTCCCTAGGTTATCGATTTGAAGATGTGCATAGCTTTGCTCCCGAGGCATCCTGCCTTTTTTTTAATCTTCGTTTCTCTCTTGTGGAGATGCAATTCTAACTCCTGGCTGCTCTCTACTGATTGTAATTATTTCACCGGGCCAGCACAAAGTGCTCCGACACCCAGATGGGGCAGATTTGGCCAGAACACAATACTGTTCTTCCCGACTTCCAGCCTCTGTAGAAACCCACGAGCTGGAGGAAGGCCAGGCAGCTACTCTAGTGCCTCCTGGCACAGCCCGCTTGCTCAGGAGTGGGGGGAAAAAAAATAATCATGCTGCTAATTGGCATAATTATGTCAATAACCCCCAGGCCCCATCTAGGTAGAAATGATTGCAAGGCTTTTCCCAGAGGCTGTGATGCTGGGGGGGGTGAGCTAACCACAGCAGCAAAGCCACTGCTACAGCAGCTGTCCCTGCGTTATGCCAATTAAGAACTTTTTAGCTGAAGCTGAAGCAAACTGTTCATTTGTTTACAGGGTTAGAAGTCAGCCTGTTGTAGAGAGTCATTTTTTTACACTTATTGAGAGCTCTGGCCAAGAAGTTTTGATAATCCTCCAGATCGTTAGTATCTGTCAGCCTGCGGGATGTTCGCAGTTCCCTTTTGTTTTGCTTTTCATGCTGAGCGAGGCTGGTGTCTGGTTTAATACCGAGGATAACTTTCATCGCTGCAGGACTCCAAAGCCTCCGTTTTGGATATTTTTGCATTGTGACTGCAGCCAGTAATCACAGATAAATCTCATCTCTGTTTTTTGCCTGTGCTTTTAGGTCAGCCTAGGTATGCGTTTTTAATTGAAGCCACTGCATTGATGCGGCTCTGACCTTATTATCGCTTCCCAGCCTTTTCCTGAACTACGTACCTGGTACCAGTCCTGCTGGACCCGGCTTCTTGGGCCTGCCCTGACACTGTTCTGGGGAACGTGTTTCTGCCCCTGGCAGCGCTCCTGCCCGTGGCTGAGGGTCGGTGCCATTTGCCAGGGCCTGTTGTGTGCCATGGGGATGGATCGTGCTTCCCGCAGCTCCTGTTCCCGTCACAGGTGGGAGCTGGGAGGAATTTGGCCAGCGGGACTGCTCTGAAATACCCTGCTCAGCAGATTGGGAAGTGCTGAAGCCAGCTGCCTGCCAGGTCCTATGCCGGCAAGCGGGACCCAGTGTTCCCAGTTTGGCCTTGTTCCCGGTTTGGTGCCAAAGTTTTAGAGGTAAGGGTGTCCACGAACCTCCGGGCCATCTTGGCGCTGGGTGCAGGAGAATGGCGTGGCCGGGGGCTCGTGGGGGACACCACGTCCCTCTCTGCCAGGGTGGACGGGGTGGCTGGGGCTCCTGGGGGAGAGGGGCAGCATGGCCGTCCCGCTGGGTCGCTGTGTGGACCTGGGCGAGCCATGGTCCTCGTGCCTGAGGGTCAAAGCACCGAGGCTGGCTTGTCTGCGGGTGGGGATGAGCCCACCCTGCCGCTCGAGCGGAGCAGGTGGGTAACGGGTGAGCGGAGGCTCCAGGCTACTGGAGGACCCCAGGGGATGCTCCCTGCAAGCTGCTGGCCTGTGCCGGTGACTGGCAGGAGGCTCTGCCGCTGCTGGACCGTGGAGGGGCCGCTGCCACCACAGGGAGGGCAGAGGGGACACCCACACCCCCGCCACCATCATCACGGGCTCCGGGGGCTCAGCCCTGGCACCCCCGCACCGGGAGGGGGCGTGGTCTCAAAGGAGGGGGCGTGGTCTCACAGCGGAGGCCCCGCCCCCGGCTCGGGGGTGGGGCGCATGCGCAGTGCGCCGGTGTTACCTGTCAGCGGCGGCGGGCGGAGGAGGCGGCGGCGAGGGGACGGCGCGGCGGGATGGAGGGGCTCATCCCGCTCGTCAACCGGCTGCAGGATGCCTTCGCGGCGCTGGGCCAGAACTGCCTGCTCGACCTGCCGCAGATCGCCGTGGTGGGCGGGCAGAGCGCCGGCAAGAGCTCCGTGCTGGAGAACTGCGTCTCCAGGTGAGGCGGCGGGCACGGCGCCCCCTCAGCGCAACGCGACCCCCCGCCCCGGCTCAGTGCTGTTGGCGCCGCGCGCCATTCCCAACGGTTCTTCCCCCTCTCCTTCAACGGTCGCCGCGCGCGCCCCCGTGGCTGTGGGGGGCAGGCCGGCTGCCAGCGGCGATGTACGAGGCCGGGGAGGGGGGGGGCTTCCCGGCTCCGCAACGACCCGGGGAGGAGGGGAGGGGGGCTCGGTGCGTGCCGCGGGGGTGGCGAGGCGGGCCCTGGCACGGCAGCGGCGTCCTTGGTTTGCGTGGTGCGGGGAAGGCGCCGCGGCCCCCGGTGTGAGCGCGTCCGTGTGCCCGGTGTGCGCGTGTGTGGGTTAACCGTCTCCTGGGGGGAAAAAAAGGTGTTTAAAGCCCCAAATCCTAATTATGGTGGGGGCTCTGTGTGTCAGTTAGCGGTTCTCCTACCGTTACTTACGCGTGCCCTCCTAATGCGCAAATGGGCATTAGCATCTTTTCTAAGCGTTACTGAAAGAAGCAAGGGGAAGCCTCGTGATTCAGGTGGTCCTTTCGGCGGACAGAGTACGTCTCTTAAAGATCTCTTGAGGTAAACATGAACTTCCACGTGCTGTGTTTCATAAAGTTTCCGCTGCGTTTGCCGCAGAGAGCGTGCGGGCTGCTGGAGGGGGGTGGTGGTGTTTTCAGAGCGTAGCTGCCATCGTTAGACTGCGTATTAGGATCAAAAGTACTGCTCTGTGTCAGCGATTGGGGAGCTTTCATGCACGGAATTCTTCATTAAAGGTGATATTAAATGCTGTGTCTCTTGACAGCCTGGCCACATGTCAAACTGCAGTACCTCCTGACATACAGTATAAAAATACTGGATAGTTGTTCTTTATCTCTACTTCAGAATTTACTCCTATTGGGTTAAATGGCAGTTCTTCCTTGCCTAACTACCAATGTTGGCAGTAGTGCTGGTCTCTCAAGTTTAAAAAGCACAAGTGAGGTGCTCAGAAGTCTCTATTTGCCATCAATTTGTTGGAGTTTTCTTTAAACCAGTCTTTAAAAAGTATTTTTGTAACCTTTTGACTTTTTGATCTGTGTGTCCACAAAGCTGTGCAGAGCACATGTGCTG
Source organism: Rissa tridactyla (assembly GCF_028500815.1). NCBI lineage: Eukaryota > Metazoa > Chordata > Aves > Charadriiformes > Laridae > Rissa > Rissa tridactyla. The sequence continues at coordinate 24,002,984 of NC_071473.1, forward strand.
AGGAGGAAAGGCATCTCCATCTTTCTTGTCAATAAGGATATTTTGGTCCCTGTGTCAAAGCCTTGCCTGGGGTACCACCCACCCGGGATTGGGGCTGAGTGTGGTGGGCTGATGTCTTTCTCTGGATCCAGCTGCGCTGATGGAAGAGGTTACTGCTCCCAGATGCTTGTGATTGCTCCCCTGCTTAGAGGGATCTGCTCCATCTGATCCGCAGGTGGAGCTGTTCCTTTGAGCGCAGCGCACTCCCGCCCCTACTGCCTGGATGCGCCGGGCTGGAGCAAAAGGTGAAAATGAGCAGTTTCTGCTAATCTGACCAATTTGGACAAGAGGCTGGAAGCAGCTGTGCAAGTGAGATGTAGACATTTGTAGCAAGAGCTATAAAGAAAAGCTAAGGGCAATGACTTCTTTCACCCACGTAGTTATTTGCCATGCAGCCTCCAGACACTGCAAGAGAGTCTTTTCATAGAAGAGTTTACAGACTACTGTGAAGCACCAGGGTGTCTCCGTCACAGGGGATCTCGAATTTGGATTCTTTCAACCCAGTCTCAGAGTTCCATGTCGTTGTTTTATACATAACTTCTTGAGATATAGTATCAGCTGATCTGTAGTACCTCCTTACTTGCAAGCTTGGAACCTGTTGCAAATGTGACATTAAAATGCATTACTTCAAACCTATTCCGTGAGACTTAAGCAACTATGTTTTATCTGTGCCTTTGCTCTGGACTGAGTGAGTATGTGTGGTCAGCAGATGTGTACTTGTTAAGTTGTGAGAACCAGATTAATAAATATCCAGGAGATTGGAAGAGCATTTTGCTTGTCAGATCAGCAACAAAATGGTCTATGGCTCTTTTCAGTAATCCATAGGACATGCCTGTTTTTATGGGATAATGAAGCTGCTTTCTGCAAACAAGAAGCTTATTACATCTGCATCTGTCTTAATATGGCTTATAGAGGTAGCGCATCTCATTGTAGAGACGTGTTGCACTCATTTCTTTTTGTTAGTGGTACATTGCATGATGTGTGTGATTAACCACAGGGCGAACATTAATTAACAGTAACAGCTTTGAAACTCACATCAAAATAAAATAGTCTCAGCGTTGCTCTGAAGTTTGAGTGTTAATTCTCATGGTTTTTTGTTTGGGTTTTTGTTTTGTTTTTTTTTTTTATTGTGTTGTTTTGTTTTGGTTTTTTTATCACATTAATCATTATCATTAGTAGATTTTGAACTCTTAACCTTCAGAGAGACATTTGAGATCTCCTCTCTTCAGGAATTGCTGTAATTGGTAAGAGGAATGCATGCTATCCTCCATGTGGAGGGCAGGGTCTTGCTACAAACATGCTGTTGGTTGATAGCCTCAGTATTTGTTAGTGGAGCTCTAGGGAGGTTAATAAGGTTCTTCATAAGTCTAGGATTGGATTGTTATTCTCTGCTGCCTGTAGCCACTAGACCATTGTGCCTGTTTTGGGGCTTTACTGGGTCTTTGGTTGTGCAAGGATGACTTTTTGTCCCATTCGGACAGAGGAAGCTCATTTTCTAGTTTTCAGGTGGTATCAGAGTCGAAGCTTCTTTATGCCCAGAAAACATGTCGGGCTATACTGCATTACCCACCACCTAGTTTATGCATTGCCATAATTTTTCAGAAAGGTTTTGAGGGATCTGGCTCTGGTGTAGTTCTGTGGGCTGACAGAGGGTTATGGAAGTGGGATCCAAGTCCTGTTATTTCTAAAGGTGATGAGCGGCACACATCCATCACTGTCCCCAGGGGTAGCACCAAGCCCTGTTCAAGTGCATAGAGCATCCTTAATTACTAACAACAGTTAATTAATATGTTGGGATTAGATTGCATATTTGATCTGCATTGGTGCTGGTGTTGCATGAGGACGAATTCTGCATGTTTGCCTGCTCCAGGAATTGTGTGACAGCCAGCACTACTTACGTGTCATTGTAGGTTGGCTTGGAACAAGGCTGGAGTGGGTCAGTGTCCAATCTCCCAATGTAGCCGTTACTGTTACTATTTGGATTAGCATCCGCTAAGGTGTTTGGAGAGTTTGCTCTTCATTTATTGCTCCCCTGTGTGTAAGGAGACTGCTTCTTTTGATAGTCAAGGACTACGTTTGAAGGGTTTCCTCTCAGGATTTTGGTTATATTTAGATGGAAACAGAGATTCCAGAGAGCACTTGAGGACAGCAGTCCTTTCTGTTTATGGGTTAGACCTTCATGTGTTCCTAATTGGAGCTCATGGCACTCATTTGAGGAAATGGTATTGTCTGAAGAGCAAATGTTCTTCTTACCTGCTTCTCTTTGTAACAGAAGTAAACATGTCCTTGAAATGCTGAGCCAGTGTTTGAAGCAAAGGATCTGGTGCAGTCTTCTGGTAGAAGTTGGTGGGAGAGAGATTCAAAAGCACAAAGGACGGTCAAATACCAATGGAATGCCAGTGGGAGAGAGGCACTTTGCCTGGTCTTACTCCTTTGCTACAGATGAGTACAGGACCATGACCTTATATGTTTTTTTGTGCTTTTTAAACATCTTGCTTTTGACAATAATAGGGTTACTTAAAAGAAAATTAATGACAGGAAGCAATCCCTGGAAACTGTATTTGGAGAGAAAGCATTTTCTATCATTTCATATATCCAAATGGGCTTTTAAGATAACTAAAGGCACAGAGGGCAAGCTACGTTGTCAGGGCCTCTTTCTCCAGATTTGAATCAGAACCTTATTTTATTCTTAAAAATAGCAAGAAATTAATAATTAGATTTCAAAACTGAAAGCTCTTTGCTTCCTTCCCTGCTTAATATAATATAAACTGCATGTGGCTAAATAATTGTTTTATAAGAGATGTGAACTCTTGATTGTAAGCCTGTCAGTCATAATCAAAGAAGCATTTTCGTTTTAAGAGCCTGAGGTCTGGTTTGGTAATACAGCTTTACAGCATTTTGATGTGAGACGTTTTTGATAATCTTACAGCCACTGCATGCTATTTATTATGACAAAAGTACTAATTTTAAATATATTTTTTTTCCAAATTATGATTCCTTGTGAGCTCAGTTCATTCTTTTTCCTTGAGGTGGCGGTTGTGAAAAGACTGCGTTGAGTCATTAGGGAAGAGAAAGGACTTTAAATCTGGCTGTTGAAGCAGAGAATTTTTCCAAAGAAAGTAGACACACAGTTAAATTGCATGCTTCCTGGAGGAGATATAGTTAAAATTGGTGCAGATATGTTATTATTTTAGTTAATAGTCTTTGACAGAAAAACTTTTTTACAGGAAATTCTCCTCTTTTGTGAAACAGGCATGAAAAAGCTAAGCAGGCAGAGATACAAACTGAAATGTGGTGCTGTCTATTCTTTTTTTAATCTTAAGGATCTTCTGGAAATCAGAATCAGCCACTCCTTTTCCTGACTAATTAAGCCATTGTACAGCTGTATTGAGTGTATTAGTCTAGTTATCAAAATACTCTGGTGTGCTGAAAGCAAGAATTGTTTCTGGCTAATCCATTAAATAGAAACAGCAGCAAATGAGACAGTGGCTCATTTAGTTTTTTTTCCTGAATACATTTTTACAATTAGAGGTTGAAGACCAAACTTGGCCATTTAGATGGAATATAGATGGCCTAGTTTTGTCCTTAAATGTAACTCTGATGTGGATTTTAAGTTCATTTTTATATCAAGTCTTGAGAATTGATATATGCAAAGTAAAGCAAATGTGCAGTCAAAAACAGACATGCAAACAAGTATGCTGAACTTTTTTTTTTTTTCTTCCCCCACACATAAAGTAAAAGTCTTCCTCTAAAACTGTTTTGAGGATCTGTCTCTCCTATTTCTGGCATTTAAATTTTACCAATGAAATGATTCATTCGATTTTAAGAAAAGCTGTACTCCATAATGAGGCATATTATAGGGAGCCCTGACCTATATTTTGGCATTTGAGTTCCATGTATCAAGCAGTTTACAGATATGCTAAATCAATAAGTAATGCTTAACACTTTTGTAAGGTGTACCTGTGAGAATACATATACATATGGTCTTTGGCGTACTATATACGGTTAGGGTATTGTAGTGACTTAGTGAACACAAGCTTAGTATTTGAAGTATGAGACACAGATTTCAGAAAAACCTCAAAGCACCACAAAAAGCAGCCCTTCAAAAAAAACCTCTGTCTGGGCTTGAGTGCCTTCTGAGGAATCAGTGCTACAGATTCAGTGGCAGTTGTTACTGGAAGTTCAATCCATCAGGTGACTGCACACTTCTGATCATTTTTAAAGGTGAATAATCATCTAATGAGAGGTTTGTATGGTTTTTTTTTTTTCCTTTTTCTATTCTTTTTTTTCAGACCATAGGTATCCACTTAACTTCATCTAAACTTTCCTGGTTCTTAATAGAGAGACACTTCTGAAAATTCAACAGATTGTCTGAGTCTCTAGGCTTTTGTATGATGTTGTAAATCCCGATACTTGCTGCCTTCAGGAAGGAGCGCACATTTGGGATTTGGTAGTGTTGAAATCAACAAATAACAAGCACCTTTGTTGTCTTGTTGTTTCTTGATGGTCATTGCTCCTACTAATGTTTCAAGCTTATGTTATTTGCCTTGATGAAATAGAAAACAGCTTTCCAGTTTAGACAAATACCTGTTAACAATACGATTGGTTGGATATTCGCCTGAAAACATAGGGAGTGATGCTGCTATGGATTGCAGCAGAGAAGTACAGGTATGGATGCTGTTCTCTGCCACTGATGTACTGTATGACCTCAAACTGGTTTTTAAACATTACCTGCATCTGTAGCCACATATATATGCCTGGAGTCTTTACTCTGTCTTAACTGTACGTAGGATTTAGATTTTTATTCCTTTAAGTTGCTTCTATTTCTAAAGGAAGAGGTTAACATATAAACTGAAAATCAGTGTGGGATAACTGTGATTGAAGTCTAAAAGTTGCTGTTATGCATTTCTCTGCTTTGTGCGATGGCTGCTTTAGGTACCTATATGGCACCAAAACTGAGTATTGGATTCTGCTTTGGACAGCTGAGACATAGCAGTGTTTCTTCTTCCCAAAAAGGAACCCTTGCTGGTGTTTAGTTTGTGCCTTTTAACAGTTTAGTTGTTGAGAGAGAATCGTGTTTGTGGTTTGCTATGCATTAGTTGATAAGTGAGCCAATTGATGGTATTATGTTAAGTATTCATGGGTTTCTTAAACAATGTCTGCCTAGATTGCAAGCACAGAGGGACAGAAGCCATTTTTGCTTTTTCTGGGTTTGGTGTTTGGTTTTATTTTTTATTTTTTTTTAAACAGTGCATTTCAGAATAAGGCCTTTAGTAAATAGGAGCCTGTGAACTCCCCTTATTTGCTGTGCTTATGTGTAACGGGTTACTGGGAATCCTTTTAATGCTGTGTGTCTGCAGTGTAAAGCCTGTAGCGTAAATATGCTGAGAACAGGAAATGAGCATTATTTAACTGTGACCTTGCATCTTTTTCTTCAGCAAGTTGCATTGAGATGAACAAGGCAGCATTATTGAACTAGAAAGAAGCAAAATCCCATTTAACTGCATGCTGGGCTTTGATGTACTGCCAAGTACTGTTGTCTGTGATAGCCTCTGGGATGCAAAGGAGACTGTAGCTGTAGATAAGAGAGGTTTTCAACCAAAGTGTCTAGTGATAATGTCAGCTTTTATAATTTGTATGTGGAAGTTATGCTTTTAATTCAATACCTAGCATAGCATTTCTGCATCCTAGTTCCCTTGCAGAATCACCAACATTTAATTCTTCGGATATGCAGGAGATTTACTATTTGCTGTAACACAGCTAGATTTCCCCCCTCAGAGGTGATATAGTCAAAGCTAGGTTAATCTTTAGTACTCGGTACTTTGTTTACTGTGTACAGTGCAGATGCCTAAAAATGTACAGACGTATTCAGTAGTGCTTAGCTATAGAGGATGCTATAAAATGGTCTGTGTGTAACTCACCTGCAGAGAATAGGCAGGGCTCTGCGTGGCAAGCACGAGAACAACTGTAGACGTCTCTAGCCTCTGCTGCATGACAGTGGATGAAATGGGCTGTGTTGCAGATCAATTCAGCAGCGGAGCTGGAAGCTGTTGAAGAAATTTTAGCATAATCCATTAGAGGCAGTGTTGTGCCTTTGTGTGCTCACCTGTTAGTTTGTTCAGGTGCTAAAAAAATGTTGACAGAAGATCCCCAATGTCCGTCAGATCTGGGAAATAGGCTGGAAAGCTTTAGTTAGGAGTCTGCCCTGAGACTTCCAGCATTATGACTTTGTTAGTGTTCTGGGAAGTAGCAGCATAAAGCACTGTTTTGGTCAGACTTTTAGTATAAAATTTTCCTGTGGTAATAATTCAGTTTCTGGTGAGAAGAGAGATGGGGGATCATGACTGATATTGTATTTCAGTATTTAGCTAAACAGCCTTTCATTGTCATGGCAATATGTTCATTTGCACGTAGTACAGGCACAAAGCAGGATAAATAGGCAGGTAAAAAAAGGATAAAATGGCTAGAGAAAAGAAGTTGTTTGAAACACTTGGATCACTTGTTTTAGAAACATTCGCCCTCCCCCCTTCCTTCTGTAGTAGTCTTTCTTTCTACAAATTCAGGCTTGCTTTATTCTGCAGTTCCCATTGTATATACATTCTGGAGGCAACAGAAGAATTGAATCCACTTATGTTCCAGCTCTGCAAAATAATCTGAAATGGCTTGTATTATACCAAGAAAAGTAATCATATGGTTTGACACCTTGTCCGCCACAAAAGAGATAAATGTATTTTCACAATGCTTCTTGAGAGGCAAAGTTTTTTTGGGGCTTGACTGTGATGTGTCATAACTGATTGCATGCTATACCACTGTTTAAAAAGTCTGTCTTGATGGATGTGAGTTCAGGACAGTGTGACTTGGGACTTATTTTGTGTGGTTTTTTGACGACACCACTGAAATTTGCAATACCTAAAAGTTTTGTCATGACAGTGTATCCAGAAGTGAATTATTTGCTAAATGCAAGTAATTATGTAGTAGTTAGCTTCATGTAGCTGATATGCCTGCAGCGTTGGGGAGATGCTTTCTTTCTGATCCTTGCAGTCGGATATTTTTTTTCTGTTTATATCTGAGTATATTATAGAGGAAAACTTTTTACTTAGATCTTTTTTTAAAGAAACATTGTTAATAGTATTTGGCAGCTGTGAGTGATTAAAAAAACCAAACCAACAAACATCCAAATTCTATTTAGAGCACTGACAACAATTTAAAACGAGTAAAGAATTTTTGTTGTTCATTTCTTGTATGGAGATACAAAATCTTGCTGCATTAGTATTCATCCCGAGAATGGATGGGCTTTTATGCACCAACATCCTATGCAAATTAGTTCTTTCCTAAGAGCAAACATATCTGATTAGAGAGAATACAGTTGTTCTGCAAAGTCTGCTTCATTCTTTTCAACACAAAAATTCTTAGAATTGTTGGGGTTTTTTTCTTGTGTTTTGTGGTTTCTTCCTCTCCCACCCCCCCGCTTGGAATCGAGGGAGAGCACCGTTGGGCAGGAAATAGCAGAAGCTTTTGTAAAATATTAAAAGAGAAAGAGGAAAAAGGGCATTTTCACAAATGGAATTAGGATGATGCAGCAAAGTTTTGGATGCCTGCCAGGGAGGACAGATGCATCGTGCATACAGTGGCTTGCTGACGAGACTGCACATTGGCAGCTTCCCGATCTGTTAATACAGCAAGCCTACAGCCTGAGCATAATCACCGCAAACAGAGCACTGTTCATCTTACCACTCTCGTGGTTTTGCCTGGCAAGTTTTCATAGCTGTGTATGGCAAGTTTTCAGTCTTATAAACATTATTGAGACTTTAAAACTTTCTATCATGTAAAAGATATTTTTTTCTTAATACTGGGAAGTGCGTCTTCTTTCTCTGCTTCAGTGAACAGGCTTGTCTTTTCTGTGCAGAAATGCAATGTGAGGGACTCTGCTGCCAAAACAGGACATTAGATTTGGGGTACTATTAATGGTTTGTGCGTACTTAGATTTCTGTTCAAATGTCCCCTACTTTGGAGAACCTGTTTACTCCAGTCATGTTTAATGGAAGACTTCACCACTGGCACTAGTGTAATTTTTGGCACTGATTTTCTCATAGCCCTCTAATGTTTACTTTAATGGGAGAGATGTAATAATTTCTGTCTGCATGTTGAGCAGAAATGCTGCTGCTACTTAAAGAAGGCATCTTCCAGATAAGACAGGAGTATAATGACAGTGTTTTTTAAGCCTGCTCTGTCTCCAGTCTTCTGCACAAAGAGGAAATCTCAAGCTTTGCTTTCTTGCCTTAGTGGTGCCTAAGCATTGTCGCTGAACTTAGTTGTTATGGAGGTGCCCAGCTAGTGTGACTGAAATCCCTTGCCATCTTATTTGAAGTTCTTCAAGGGCTTTTCAAAAGTATCTTATTTCTCACCTTTAGAGTCAACACTCACCATATTCCCATGGTTAGGTCTGTTTGTGTGGATTTTTTTGTACCATTCCCCTCTGGATTTTTGTATAGTTGGTCTCAACTCCATAAAGCAGTGAGGTAAGGGAGACCCAAAGGGACATTTTAGGCTGCTAGGTTGCAGTGCTGTGTAAAAGTTTCAAGATTTTTTTTTTTTTATTATTATTCTTGATTCAACTTGTGTGCTTACCTGAAAGTGATGGATAGGATAATTGGGGTGTCCCTGCTTTGGCTGTTCGGTTCCAGTAGTTCAGCGGTGGTGATGAAGGACACTGCTGGGCTGGAAAATGGCTTTTCAGAGACACCAAGTTTATCCGCTCTGCTTGAAAGGAAGAGGTAGTTAACAGCCCTAGGATGTCTGAATACTCAGTTTCTCACCCCTAAAGACGTGTCCAAACTGCATGGGCTGCAATGTGTAGTTACTGCTCCTGCATGTTGATTCAGCGAGTTAATTAAAATGATCTCTCAGTTGAAGGAAGATTTACCTTGAAAGAATGATTACTGCAAACTCAGACCAAACTTCATTAGAGAACTTGAACTAAGCACTAAAGTGTCATGATAAGGATGCTGCCATCTATGCTGTGTGGTTTATAAAAAAACCCTGGAAAGAATGTTATAGAGCTTTAAGAGCTCATATATCAGAGATCACTGAAAATCCACAGTATCTTAATGCCTTTAGCTTGCCTAATAGGCCTAATTAAGATAGGTATCACTGGTCTTCAATAAAGAGGATTAATTATTTTGTGCATCTTCTTGTAAGCCCTGTTATGTTAGGCTGAGATTTTGCAGCCGTTGAACAAAGCTGTAGGAGACTCTCTTGATTGACAGACATTGTGCCAAAACAAAAAGCATTTACTCTTCTGTAACTAATGAAAGGAGGTGAGGGATCAAGTGGTGACTGATAATAAGAGTTGGTGTCTGTACTTTGAGCTAATGAGGAACGGCATATATAGCCAAATACCAGTGTGATGCAGAAAGTGATGTATACTACTGTATCACTGGGAGGGGGGGAAGCCAAAAAGGTGTGTGTTTGAGAACATCAAAGCACAATAGAGATAGTCTCTTAAGGCTTCTGAGACTTCTTGAAAATGTGTCCTGGGGTTATCTTTGTACTGTCATTTGGAGGGTAGAGGAATTGTGCTTCCACTAAGGAAGAATTGTGCTTCTTCCACTAAGGAAGAATAAATAGAGTGATGTCCAGTGTCAGTGACGATAAGCTTCCCTGAGAAAATACTTCACTCGACATTATGAATTTGATTCCTAAGAAAGATCTGTTTAAATGCAAAGTACACTTCCCATCGTTTGGATGTACCTTACTTTGTAATGAACAAAAGCACATAAAGGATCTACTTGCTGGGTCCTCCGTGGTGTTGGTGAGCGCAGGAGCAAAAGCAGGTGAGATAGAAAGAACATGGTTGCCAAAACTGGTCTTCAGATGTATATTTTTAGAATTAAGAGTTCCTTAGTTATAAATTAACTGTGTTTGGTTTGGGAGTTTTAGAAAGCGAACCTAAGGAAAGAACTGTTAGAAAGAAGTTAGAAGGAAAGAAGTTAGAAATTGTTAATGCCTCTTATCTGTAGGTGTACACTTGGACCATGCTTTTCCCTGTTTTGTTCTTCTGTAGCACTTTGCATTGAGGCTAAATATGATAAATGCAATAAAAGTGAAAGCTTTTTGTAGCCCTTCTGTCCAGTGTACATTTGCCACAGAACTGGGAGGCGCTTGGCGGTACAGGCACATGTAGATGTTCGCTGTGAAACAGTGCGTTCTTTTGCACAAGATGCAGCCAGAAGTGCTACAAGTGTGCCAGGCTGGAGTTGTATAAAACAATAAACACTGTGTTGGAAAAAAGCCCAGGAAAACTGTTGACTTTTGGCATAACTGCTTCCTATTGCAATTGAAGCTGTGTTGCAGTCCTTGGTAAATCTTGGGAATAAAGGCCTGGGTGGAATGCTATTGCAGCAGTGTTGTTCATATGAGCAGCCCGTGGAATACGGCCTTTCTGTATTTTAGGGAAGGCTTTATAAGTAGTATTATCAATGTTTTTTGGCAAAACGAAGTAGATACAGAAAAGCACAAATGACCCATCTATAAGAGAATTATGACTCTTGTCCTGAGCCTGTTTTGTTTCTACCCTTTCTGAAAAATGTGGAGGCTTTATCTTTGGAGGGACTTCTGGTTTTTTTTTTTTTTTTTTTTTTTTGACAGTTCATCACTATCAGTTTTACTTGTTCCTAGCTCTTTAATTAATGCAGTTACTGTGTAATCATTGACATTTTCCTCCATTATTTGATTTCCTGGATTCCCCCTGTGTTTTATATGAATTAATCACCATTTATCCTGTATAATACTGACTGTGTAACTGATCAAAGTGCAGAACATTTCTCAGTACTATACTAGCAAAGTTAAGCAGATTTAAGTTACTTTTTTGAAACCATGTTTAAGTGGTGACGATGCATCAATGCTCTTCACACAAATGGGGAATTCTTCTGTTTGGTCTTTTTCTTTTTTTCTTTTTTAAAAATAAGTTTTTTCTAGTGTGCTAGAGAGCTCCTAAATGAAAATTCTTCTCCTACCTGCAAATCCTCTTGGAACACATTATATTTAGATTTTGTTTGCTATGTGTTTGTTTCTTTGTAAGCTATAGTCCTGCATTATAATGAGACAACCTTGCTGAAGGAGCCCCTGTTTAGTTTGCTTTTCAGCATTTGTTGTGGTTTAACCCCAGCTGGCAGCTAGGATCACGCATCTGCTTGCGCAGTTCTCCCTCTTCCTCCCCTAGAAGGGTAGGGAGAAGAGGGAGAAAAGGAAGGGAAAGGGGAAAAAAAAACCTCATGGGTTGAGATATAAAGACAGTTTAATCAAACAATAACAGAAAAAGGAAAATAATAATAATAATACTAATGGTAAAATAGTATACAAGATACAGTAACACAACACCAGTCACTCTCACCACCTGGTGAATTGGTTGCCCAGCCTGTCCCAAGCAGTGATCGTGGATTCCTGCCCCCCGGCCAACCCCCATTTATACACCGAGCATGATGTCTGTTGTATGGAATATTCCATTGGCCAGTCCATTGCTCTGTTTATGCTCCTTCTCAGCTTCTATGGGAAGCTGAAAAAAGTCCTTGAATAGTAGAAACATCACCTAGCAACAATTAAAACAATATGCATTATTGACATTCCTTTCATACCAAATCTGAAACACAGCAACCACTAGAAAGAAACCACAGCTGAAACCAGGACAGCATTTTACTATGGTTTCTGCCCTTTCTGACTTTTGAAAGCGTGTTCCCATCTCTTCTGTGGGACTCTCCCCATTAATGATTTGTCTAATTACTTTTTCAGCTTATTTGCTTTCTGATGGTCAGTCAGAGAGGGTGGTATGATAAATGAAAGACAACACACAGAGACATGAACTTCCTTTTCTTTTTCTCTTCATTTTTTCTACAGTAAAGTTGTCTACTGTAGCAAAGGTCAGACCCCTAACTCTCCTGTTGTTATAACCTGCTAAGGTGTTGGTATGGCCTGTGTAACTTCTTTCACCATCCTGTGACATCAATTTTTGAGACCTGGGTTTTAGCAAGTCAAATTCAAACTAGTATCTGCTACATTTATGCCTTAAACAAACGTTTTAGTAGATATACTTGTCCAGATCTCTGATACTGGAAATGGGCTGTATTAGAGAGTGAAGACAGTATAGTTTATGTTGTGCAATATGATGTGAGTAATTTTATAGTTTTTAGGGTAAAAATTATTTGGCCGTGAACATCTTTTGCTCTTGAAAATATTTAATGGTATTTTAACAGATGTGTGGATTCTGGGTTTGGAGAGTTATTGAAGTGGTGTTCTGGACAACCTGGTTTCTTGCATCTTATTTGCGTTTGATATGTTCGGTACTGGTTAGGCATCACTGGACAGGCTTTGCTGCCAGTCTCCCAACTGTCATGTCACAGCAGCGTTGCTGCTGAGCTGGTATAGCTGGTGTCAGCAGAGTACCTTTCGCTGAAAATATTCTGAGAATAAATAATAATATTATTTATATAATAATACAGAATAAAGAATAAATATAAAAATATATAATCATATAAAATAAAGGTGAAAAAGTAGTTTGATTCTTAATGTAGCATGCATGTCTTTTAAAGGAGTATATATTCATTCCCAGCTTTATTCTTGCACAGTGTGTTTCATTCTTGTTTCCTGCACCTTGTTAAGCGATCTTGCAGTTGTGCACGCAGGTACTCAAAGGCTCACTACCCTACTGCAGAAGACAGCCTTTTCTCTCCCTTGTTGGTGTCTTGGTGCTCAAATTCTCAGGCGTGTCCTGTTTTCTAGATGGATTTCTTTGCAGCTGCTTCAACTCTGACATGATTCTTTTCCCAGTGCTCGCTAAACTTATCTGTACGAACTGACCAAAAGGTTTGGAAACCTCTCAAACCTGTCTTTTAAATAACATTAAGTGTGCCACCGGGATGTCGAGGGACATCAGGACATCACCGTTTTGGTCAGTAGGATCCTTTGTAACTTGGCTGTGTTCAGTCCTATCATATTTCTTGCTGCTGAAGCTTTTTTTTTTGTCTTTTAAAAAAAAAATTATTTAGGTAGATGTTTTGGGGAAAAAAATGAGGGTGTGGGGCCATTCCTGATACTCTGTTGGGTTTTCTTCGGCACCGCTGGCAAACCCTGCATAGAAATCTTTCCATATAAAGGGGAGGGGGAGAAGACCTGCATCCTGTCTTGTGGATGTCAAAGTAGGCATTTCTGCAGAAGCAGTTGTACAGTTTTTAATATGATTCCCTTGCTGCTAGAATTGTAATGTGGTACTATATTGCTTTTCCTAAAAAGGTGCAAGTTATGTCTTAGATTCGACTTACACTTGTGTGTGTGTTTGAAGAACCGCCTTTTTCTAGAAGTAGAGTTTACGTACTTATTTGTAACATTTGCTTTGGCCTGTGCAGAGAAAGTGCACAGATGCCATTGCCTTGTGGCTGAAGCTGAAATTTCAAATGTTTAAAAAAAAAAAAAAAAATTCCCTGTCCCTGTGAGGACAGATTTATTAATTGAGGCCAATGTTTCTTTCATAGAGATAAAATACACATTCAGTAGTTAAGGGTTGGGGAGTGGGGGAAGTCTCCTGAACTCTCCCCATGAATCCTTTTTATCCTCATTCTTTGTCATTTTTTCTTCTTCAAACTGTACATCTGAAGCAGAAGCCTTATGTCCTGCTGCTGCACGCTGTTTAGCTGGTTATGTGATCAACACAGTTCGCCATCTAACCAAGCAGGAACCTCTCTCTGCTGGTGCTTGCTTGAACAGATAATAGACTTTTTGACAACAGTTCAATTTGTTAGAGAGGGTTATCGAATGCCATCTATTTTGGACTTAAGAGAACGTTCTGAAGCAAAATCAGTGTTGTTCATTTCTATCTAATTTTGCTGTTGAGGGAAGGTCCATGTTGTATAACTGGGAGTTGCATTAATGCAGTGTTCTTTATCTCTGAATGTGCTTAGTCTGAAGCAGAAAATCAATAAGTCTTTTCAGCCTTTGGCTCCCTGAAGAAAGATTTTACTACCTCCTGTGGTGCTGTAGAGGACCCTAGTTTGTTTTTTGTGATCAGTTTGTCCTGACTGGCAATTCCTTTTAGCTTCTTGATGGAAAAATGATTTATTTATTTATTTTAAATAAGACCTGAAATGCTTGAAAACCAAAGTGTGAAACTCTCATGTCAATAGGCGTTTTCTACATCTTGAGCTACTTTGAGTGCACACAGAGAAATTAATATGTTTCTACTAAAATTTTCTCCTCTTCCCCATAAGGAAATATCAGTAGATGACACTTCACCAAGGCACAGGTTTCTCTCCACTGGTAGGTATTGAAATTGTGATAGACCTTTTGAAGGCCTTTACCATCTCTCCAAGGTAGTTCTTGTATCCTGTTGCACTCTCAAGTGTTGTAGCATCATCGCAGCAGATATAAATCAGTACGTGTGATGTTTTTGCATTATCTTTGCTTTAGAGATTACTTGAATTCCTAATTAATTGTACTTTTGCCTGCAGATCTGTATTTGACTAGAGAAGTTAATGAGCTAGCTTGTGTTTGAGCAGCCTCTCCTTTTATGGTGGGCTTTAGTTTGCAGAGTAATCACACTGTAAGCATACATTAACAGATACTGAGAAAGTGAGACTTTTATTTTATCTAGAAATTAACATTCTTTCATTCAAAATACTGGGGACTTCTAAAGTGGTGTGGGCCACAGCTGACAGTCAGTCTTGTTCCTCAGAGCCTTAGAATTGCTCGCTTATGTGATTTTTTTTTTTTTTTTTTTTTGATGTCTAGATGTTAGATTGTGAAGGAAATCTTTATATCATGAGTGGAGTTGCCATATTTCTTTTCTGCAGGCTGCCTAAAGCTTTGTCACCTTGTTGGTGCTTGTGGAAAGAGGTTCACTGTTGTTGCATTCCTGAGCCTGTCTTGGCCTGGGACTCATCAGACCTAATATCCTCTGGTGTGCACAAATAATATCCTGAAGTTTGATGAAATATTTGTGTGTTTTATTTTTCATAGATGCACTTTTTAGGCTTGTTTTAAACCTTACATGTTTGTGTGCCGTCTTAAAAGAACTGCTAAAATCAGGCATCCGTTAAGTAGCACAAGGTCAGTATCAAGATATGCAATGATTATAAGTAAGATCTGATTTCTCAAGTGGCTTGAGCAAACCCATCTAAGCAGTTCTGTCTAAAGGCTGACAGGGCTGTATCGTTCTTCCTTTGACTCTTTTGTCCTTCTCCCCACCCTGGCCAAACTCACTGCCCATGCCTGCCTCACCCTTCGTACTGGCACTAGCACATGTGTCAATGTGGTCAACCAGCTCAGCTCTGCGATTTGACTGAAAATTCATGCCCTAACCATTTGCCGCATTGCTTTTCACCGGAGCCGCAGAGGTGAGTTAGCAACGCTGCTAAGGCAGGCAAGAAGGTGATTCAGCATCCCTGCTCAGGCAGGAAAAAGAGGAGGATTTCAGTGCACTTAAGCTGATTATGAAACTGGCTGTTTACCTCTGAATTTTATTCCTCTGAAGATGCTTATTTGAAGGGAGCACTCTTCAAAGCCCCTCACTGAACCTGATCTCAAAGTTTGTCAGAGTTTAATACGTATGGCAACTGGGGAAGATCCTGGAGAAAAAAAAAAAGTCTCTTATTTTGCTTTGGGTTTCTGATCATTGGTTTTGCAACTAACAATTGGTTAAAAGTTTTTCTAGAGTTTGAGTTACATAGGGAGCCTCCTTGTCTTTGGGGGCATGGAAAGGATCATGGGGATGCATAATGATATGACAGAGTTGACTTCGCTTCATTGTTTGCTTTCTGGTCCAAGGATACCCTCTCCTACTGTTCCAGAGTACTTCTAGTGTTCAGCTTTCACTCAAAAACTTCTGGTGGATGTGTTGCTGGAAAAGTTATTTGGGGATTTGAACTGGCAGAAGTTAAGTGTCTGAAAGAGTAGGTGCAGAGTGCCAATTTGGTTTGTCCAGAGCTTTGGTGTGGTGTGTTGCAGTGTGTGTATTCATATGTCCATATTCTCTTCAAATCAAATATACGGTGAGGACACATTTATTTTAGAGAGGCTGATAAATATGGACATTGCTTCAGGTACTCTTACTATGCAAGGTGAATTTTGAGATGTTATGTATGATGGTCATGAAGAAAGAGAGCTGGTAATGCCCCAAGACAGTAATTTAGTTTTAATCCATATTTGTCTAATGACCTATTGCTATCCTGAACCAAAATCAACAGCCCTACTTTATAGTAGTGTTTGATGTAAATCTGTCCCCACCAACTTTCCATTTTCGTTGCAGCTGAAGGTATAGAGGAGGCTCTGAATTAGTCCAATATCTTATGTAACCGGACAGTGCTTTCTGGGTAGTAACTTTTTTTTTTTTTACTGTTTCTAGGGATTTTCTTCCACGAGGTTCAGGAATTGTAACAAGACGACCATTGGTCCTGCAACTCATCACTGCCAAAACAGGTAACCTCTTTCTCTTTTTGTTTCATTGCCTGGACAAAGTGCTGATGTACTTCAGCAGGAGGAAAAAAAATCTCTAGGAAAACTTAAGCAGCGTGAAGAAAGTTGCAACTAGACTGTCTGGAACAAAGGCCTGCTGCTTCAAAACTGTATGCTCAGGACCATCTAATCTCATTGTCCTATCTGGGAAAACAGTAAAATCTAAATCCTAGAGCACATAGTAAATTTAATCCAAGATAAAACTTGAACCAGTGGAGAAACATTATTACATACAAAGTGTTTTAGAAATTAGCTTTGATTTATTCATTTCTTGATGAGCTTTACAGTTGTATTAGTTAACACACCAAAATTGCTGTACTTCTGCCTTTAACTCTTGCTCCAGTGCACACAGATTTGATTCCACACAGCTTGTTTTCGTGACTTGTCTTTTTTGGTTGGGCTCACTGCACTAAGTAGAGCAGAAGGTAGACTGGGGGAGAAAGAGGCTTGTGTGTATTTGTCTGGTCAAAAATAAGAATACAGGATGTGTATAAACTGAGCTATATGATGTACTGAGATTGTGCATGAGAATTCATCACTTTGTACTCTTCCAAGGGGCACTTAATCTGCTGTTGCGTAGCTCAATTCCCTAGCATATGTAAGAGCAGCTATGGTTTTCCATCATTCAATTTTTTTTTGTTGTTGTTGCTGCTTCTGAACCAATGTCAGTAACAAAATTCACTGGTTTACTACTGACTTCCACTTAAAATAGTAAAAAGAAATGAAACAATATCCAAAACAACATTTAAAAATAAAAAGTGCTCTTTAAATTATGAAACATGATGAAACTGGGGAAGAAACAAAGTTGAAGCTGCCTGTAGAACTTTAGTCCATCCCAATGTGTGAGGTGTAACTAAGTTTTTGCATGCATTTTTTTCCTAAAAGGTCTTTCTGTTGTTCAGCAGGAAGGTAGGCTTCAATCTGCCTAGGCTGCAGGTTTTTTCCTGAATTACTGCTTGTACGACACAGTCATATTTTCATTGCCTCTATGAAATTTTCCATAGTGTTTATACTGTGGAAGAGAAAGGAAGAACTGTGGAACCCAGTGTTTCTGTATGCTCAGCTTCGAAACTTCAGGATTTTCAAGTGTGCGATATGCTTATAGTGCTTTATATATATAATAAAAGATAGAGTTCATTTTAGTTGGAGATATGAACACTTCCCATTTCTGCATATCTGGCTTTAGACCTCTGACACAGCATGCAGAACACTCTAACCTTGAGTGGTTAAATACTTATTTCTAGTCATCCACCCTAAACTTACTCAGCTGGTCTGTATTGCCCTATTTTGTAAAATCATGATTGTCCCCTGGTTAAAGGGGCAATGAAAGGGCTTCTCTCTCTTTCTGGTATTTTCCCAGTTAATATGTTCACATAGTATTACTAGCTTTAGGTAAGCCTTTAGGTTTTTGTATAGGTACCTTCTCTGCTGAAAAGTGGTTCTTCATTATAACTTAAATAACACAACAAAAACTTTAGAAATTCTGGAGAACTGTGCTTCAGCCTAATTTTGTGTTTCCTGGATGTCAAGACATATTTCTTTCTCCCTGTGGGAAATGCTGTATGTTTCTTGTTTGGGATTAGATGCCAAAACCTTTGAAACTGCAGGCTTTAATTATTTTGTTACTTTCTTTAAACTTTGTTCCATAGTTGTTTTTTTTGGTGGTGAAATTCCAAATAACTTTATCTTTTAAGCCACCTTTATCTTTCTGGACTAATTCTAAGAAAAAAGAAAATAAAGAAAACTGCTTAGAGAAGCACAATGTTCTTTTACAGGAAGCAGATGCTGGACTGATTTTTATCAAGTCCATAATTATCTAAAATGTTATAGAAAGTAATCAAGAGGACTTCTTGCTGCTGTAGCAAGCTTAACTGATCTCTAGTCCTAGGATCTTTCCTGACTCTTTTAAAAGTAACTGTTCTTAAACTTAGAGTATTCCTTGGGAGGGAGGGGACACTTTTTATGTACGTACATGTAGACATGCAGAGATGACTGCAAGATATTTTAGCAACATTTGGGAACTGGCTGAGAGTCTGTTTGGAATGTGAATTTGATTGACGGAAGAGGTTAAAGCTTCATTTAACTTTGAGTCATTGCACTAAGGGATGAAGATTGGCAGCTGAGGCATTTGTGCACACCCAAGCAAGAAGAAACTTTGACCGCTCGTTATTAGAGTTGGACGTGTCAGGAAGGGTGCAGCAGGATTTGATAACGAGGAGTTATCAGGGGCCCTCCAACATCTGAAAGGTCTGACACAGCTGGGTAAAGAGCTGGTCTCTTTATGCGCTTTAAAAATTCAAGTATGCAAGAGGTAACACAAAACAATTAAGAAATTTATCTCATGAGATGTGGAGTATTTTTTTAGAATTTTGTTTACTTTCTCTTTTTTAAAAAAATTTGTGTAATTAGTACAAAACTATTTTGTAGTGACCTGTTGACCTCCCTTAACCCCTAATGTTTTTTGCTGGGAACAGTACAATTCCTAAATGGCTTTACATCATTTGCACTTCCACATCCATGAAGATACTGCACTCTGCTGAAATCTTGGAGGTAAAGACAAAGGTCTTTCTATTGCAACTAACAAGACAGTCTTTAGTAGTTGTGACTAGTTTCCTCCAAATCTGATAATGTGAGAAATACCTAGCAGCATAGAATAAGTCAAAATATGGATGATAAAAATAATTTACAGTACTCTGAAGGACTCTGACTTGTTCTTGACTATCCTACTTTGAGTCTCTTTTGGGACTGCCTAGCTGCATTTCAAGTGAAATTGTAAATGTGTAAATTACTGCACTGGCTAGAGGAGAGAGAGGGGGTGGGGAAAAAAAAAAGTAAAGTAAATCACCATAAGGTTCAAAGGACATTCTGATTATTTTTTTTTTTCTGAAGTCTTGCAGGTGCTTTCCTTTATTGAAGTTGCTGAGTTTTAATGCAACTATCTTTTGTTGTGAGGCTACTCCTCAAGCACACCCATCTTTTATTGCCATCTGGTGGCAAAAACAATCCTCTTACAGAAAATGAAAAAAATATAAAAATAATTTAGATTGGGAGATCATTCATGTTAGCTGAAATAACCAGACTTCATCAGCAGGAAAGCATCTGGAGGTCTTCAAAGACAAAAACTATAAAGGTGCTCCAGTGCCAGTAGTAGGGGAGGGACTGGGCACTTTGCAGAGAGGAAAGGAAGACAGTGGCTGCCATTTTCTGGATCCCACCCTCTGACAACAACTCATTCATGTGATAAGCAGGGATGCTGTAGACACTAGTAAAGATTTGGGAGGTGCATAGCCCAGAAGTCAAAATGTGACATCACTGTGGGGAAGAGGTTGTAGTGACTGGTGACCCCTTTCTGAGACAGGGAAAGACTCATCACCCAAATGGAGGAAGAGGGATAGTGCTGCTGGTCTGAAACCTAAACTGAAGCTGTTAGTGTAAGGTTGCAGAGACTGCAAATCTTTCTTTGCAACTGCAGAGCTTCCTTGCTGCTGTCTGTGTGTGTGTCTGGAATAACCCGAGCTGATCAGCAGTGACTGCTGAGGTCTGGCAGCATGGGTTTGAGGGCTTAGCCAGTTCTCCCATCAGCGTGCTATGGGGTAGGGGCTTCAGCTCATGGCGGGACTAATGAATCATACCCACGAATACTTGGTTTTTCAAGTGGTTTTGCCTGGAAGGTTTTGCGTCCTTCATCCCAAGTTGATGCTCAGTGACATCAGGAAAGATGATATCCCCTCATTGAAAGCCTGGACAATGGCTCTGTATTTGCCCATCTTCAAAGAGATACTGAAGAAAAGTGACAGAAAAATCAAAGTTCACTTATAGGAAAAAGGAATCTGTAATTAGTTATTAACTAACGATCTGAAAGGTACTTCAGATGAATAGCAGCCAACACAAATTCATCAAGTGGAAAAAAAACCCCATCATATAAGTCTAATTACTTTTTTTATTACAGGGTAGCATGCTTGTAAATAAAGGTGTGGTAGGTGTCTTTTATCTTGGATTCAGTAAGGGTTTTTAAATTATCTCATGTATTTCTAAGGGCTGTTCCGTGTCTCAGCACATGGTGCACCTAACTTGGCTCTCTTTAGCTTATGAAAGGTCTCAAGTGCGTATGTAATTTAAATGGTATGAAAATAACAATGGCTATTTATTGTTAATAACAACAGAACATTGTGCTAGATTAAATCATAAAAGCATAGGGAGAAATAACTCACAGGAAAAACGAGGAGCATTTTCAAAAATGTTATCCCATAACGCTTGTTTGTATGATTTGTCTAATTTGATCAAAATTTGAGAAATAATCACTTATCATGACACTTGTGGTTGGATGCTCTAAAGACAACTATCCTATGGTAGCTTTTTCATTGTGTTCTCGGAGGTGCTTTGAATGAGTCTGGGGAAAAAAAGAAGTATTCTGCATACGAAGACAGTGCTTAAATTTTTTATCAACTTGTTCTTTCTCATAATGTAACTTCAGTTTTATACAGAAAATACATGTCTGAAAACTAGGCGTTAGGCAGAATCACTTTTTGTTGTCTGGCTTCATGTTCTTTCACACAAAAATGTAAATAAAGCGTTTTCCTAGTATTCCTTTCTGTATGAAAGCTGAAAACTGAAGATTGCATTAAAGTATGTGCTTAGCCAGTCTCGCTGAAGGCATCACCGCCAAGGACAGGCTAAGGGCTGGAAGGAGCAAAACAAAGCGCTGTTTGTTCATTTGAATTTTTATTCTGTAGGCTGTGCGCGGCACCACAGGTTATGAACTGTTGTAAAGTCTATTCCTTCCGAACTAGTGGGACCACAGATGTCACTGGGAGGAATGAGCTATTGATAAATATTAACACAGCTAAAAAGCAGTAAACGTTTTTATTTTAATTACCTTGAAGCCATTTCAGATAGGGACTCTTTCTGTTACTGACTGTTAAGTGGGACAAAGAGGAAAAACTGATTACAACTAGGCACCAAGTATTAATTATTGAATTTTGAAATATTTTTCTGAGAAAATCTGATGAACCAGTGAAAAAAAAGAAAGTAACTAAGAACACGTTTTGTTTTATGCCAGGAGCAGTGCATGAAGAACTGTGACAAAATAAGAACCACTTGTCAGCTCTTTTTTTTCAGTAGGTAGCTATTTTTCAACTTTGAGATGACAGATTTTACAAATGTGAATTCTCAAATGTGCTAGAGCAACTGAGGTATTTTTTTGTGCACCATATTATCTTTCACTTTGGAATATTTGAGTACTCGTTGTTCGTTTTATTAAACAGTTGACAATGAAGCATACAAAACCCCCCGTTCGTTGTCATTTTGCTGCTAGAACTAAAAAGGAATAGAAGATATTCTGGAATTCTTAAATTGTCAAAAATAGACGGAAGTTTTTGTTAGGTCGTCCCTTATTTTTAAAATAAGAGATGTATTATTTTTGTCTTAACAAGGGTGGGTTTCCTTGTCCCTTGCGCTTTGAGTCTGGAGGGATTATGGTATTGTAGTGCAGAAAGGTCGGTGCTTGTTGTTTTTCCCCTCCACTCCTTTTTTGGCTTTAGTTTGCTTTAACTGTTGTTACGATTTCATGTGTGGTTTTAACTTTTTTTTTTTTAAACAGCTCTGTCAACAATAATAATAAAGTGACTTTTCAGAAACAGACTTCAGTATTGATACGTGGGGGCCTCCATTAATCTGTATTCCCAGATCAGGTCTCCTGAGCTGCTGTTCTTTCTTTGAGTACCAAGCAAGCTCTTTGCCCTGATGTTTGAGGGCTTTTTACCAAGAAATGTTTTCTAGGGAAGAAACACCTAAACGGAACTTTGAGATCAGGCCTTGATTGTGGGATGAAATGAATATACATAACTCTGTCCAACCTCTTTCCAGTCCTACTGCTTAGACCTTGTGGGGATGGGATGTGAGCATATATCTGTGATTACCATTTGTGTCATTATTTCTGATTACAGCCTTGCTATGTGAGAGAAACTTTTGTGTTCAGTTTTGCCCTATTTGAAGGAAGAAACTCCAGTTTTAAAATCCTGAAGTGTAGTTTTGGTTAAGTACCTCTAGGGCAGGAAATTCGGAAGGATACAATAATTAGTACCAGTATTTGGATTCAAGAGTCAAAACAGGGGCCTAGTGTCAAGTTCGAGTCTAACAAATTAGACTGTATCTATCCCTGATTCCTGGTTGATGCTTTTTTAAGGGAAGAGGGCAAGTTGTATGATATTGAAGACTTAGGAATTCATTGTGTTGTTCTCCCACTTTGGCAAAATCACAGCTGTATCTACAAAAGCTTTTACAAACTTCTTAAGCATGGTTTGGATTTAGACTACACGAAGTCTTTAGGAAGTGAGGAGTTGTGTTTAAAAACATTACAGTGTTTTTAAGTCATGTTATTTTCATGATGAACTTGTAAAAATGTACAAAACCTCTTTGTTAAAATCATGTGTAACGTGGCCTGTTAGATTTTTGAAAACAAATGCTAATAATCTTTCATGATACAGAACCTGAATTACTTTAATTTAGTGATGTTTTACAGGCAAGTGTAATCAGATGAAAACTCAGAAGCTAATTCACAATCTGTTCCTTATTCTATTAATCTAAACATTTTCTATTTGAGTCTTTCAGGTTGTTCCAGAAGATGACATGCTAAAGATAAAAGCAGTAAATCATATCCAGTCAACTTGACTTTTTAACTAACTTTTTAACTAAGCTGGTTTTCATCTGTAGCATGTGCTTATATATAATGCTTTCCCGATATCCATGATGACGTGCTTTTGTGCTTACACATCTGAAGAATACTAGGGGCTTGAAAGTGGGTGTCCGAGTCTATAAGCCTGTGACATACAGAGTTGCTATTGATATTTTTCACACAGAGTATGCTGAATTTCTACACTGCAAAGGGAGGAAATTTACTGATTTTGATGAAGTTCGTCAGGAAATTGAAGTAGAAACAGATAGAATAACAGGAATGAACAAAGGCATTTCTTCAATTCCTATTAATTTAAGAATATACTCTCCACATGGTAGGTAAAATCATTCTACTTTGTATCTCTGTTGTGTAATGTATTTTTTTAGCTCTGTCTGTTTAGCTGTCTCCTCTTGTATGTGTCCTCACCGCTCAATTGGAAGTCTTCTGGGATGAAAAATCTTCTGAGATTAAGTTGAACCCAAAATGGATATATATCTGGAAAAATCCTCAACTTCTCCATTGTTATGAAACCATTCTTTGGTGGAGAGCTGTTGCCACTAGAGCTGGGCAGAACACACACTCTCAGTCCCATTTAATATTCTCGTGATTTAAAAATATTCTCACTGCATCAGGATGAAACCAATCTCTCCCCCAGTGCATAAACCATTAGTTAGTAGCTTACTAGTAAAGACAAATAATCGGACATGGGAAACTTAGTGGCAGAACTTCTTTTTGCCTCCCTCCAGATGGATTTCTTGATGAGTCATCTAGAAAGTCTCCTTGCCCTATTGGATGTTTATTGTTTGCTGTCCCTAAATATATGTTTAGACAATAATGGTGTTGGAAGCTGCTTTCTGTTGTAGATTGTAGACCCCCAGTATAGATCAAAGCTAGTTCTCTGGTTGCCATCTGCCCAATTTAATGAAGGCAATCTAGAGAAAATGTTTTGCATTGAATCTGTCTTGGATACAGGAGAAAAGTGGTTGAAGCACTTTATTTTTCTAGCCACCTCATCTCATGCCTTCATTGCGAATCAAAGGAAAGAAAGATTAAAATAAGAGGAGGGGTAATTAAAGAGATGATAAACCTCTCTGTGATATACCATGAGCAGCCTTGGCTCTGAACATATGCCCCCGAGCCCTTCTCTGCTCTACAGATGTGGCACAGCCAACTGGAGAGGAGCTTAACCAAACACCCTGCCTCAAATCTTGTTTGTTGAACATGCTGACTCTAGGAGAAAGTGAAATTTTCCTACCTAATGCTCTTACTTTGGTTTATTAGGATCAGTCTTTTAGTTCAGCAACTGTTGTCTGTATTAGCCAGACCCCAATATATTTCTAGTGTTTCCTTTCTAGGAATGGCATTTTTCTCATTCGTCTAAAGGATAAACAAACCCAAAAGAACAAGATACCCCCAAAACCTCTTAATGGTTTTGCTATATAAGTTAGGCTAGCTATTGACTTTTTGGGAATTTTGTAATTAGAGACACTGTTGAAAGCATAATCAGACAAGAACTGTATTAAAAAAAAGAAAAGAAAAAAGCCTGGTTTTCGTTGATTTGAAAGATGCTGTTGTTGGTGCTCCGGTTGGTGGAAAAAGCTCAGAAGGCCGCGTTCACTTGGCTAAGAGCCTTCAAGGATTTTCAGTATAAGTATCATTCTCCTATGCCAGTTGCAATGTTTAAAATATTAAATAATACTAATAAATCCAGAGATGAAAGACCAGCAGGGAAACAATTGTACTTTTCAGATTGTCAGGCATTTTGTTTGAACCATTTGCAATATTTATATACCTATAAAGGTAATTATGTAGGGGTTTATGTGACTAAAATTTGTCTGCAGCCATATATGTATGGCTCTATGTATAGACCTCTAAAGAGGTCTACTCTTTAGACATGTCTGGCGCACTAACCAGTTTTATGATCCTGTGTTTTCCATCTAGTATTAAGCCTGACTCTTATTGATTTGCCGGGAATCACTAAAGTGCCAGTAGGGGATCAGCCTCCAGATATTGAGCAACAGATCAGAGACATGATAATGCAGTTCATCTCTCGAGAAAACTGTCTGATACTGGCTGTGACTCCAGCTAACACTGATCTGGCTAACTCAGATGCACTGAAGTTAGCTAAAGAAGTGGACCCTCAAGGTGAGCATGATTGAACATAACCGCTTTTTGTTCTCAAGTGTAATAATGTAATTGGAAGTAATTGACCAACTCTTGTGTGAAATATAGTTTATAATATATAATATTGATGTTTATATATACATTCTCACGTAGGCTTCAACATCACAATAACTGTTTGTTAGCTCAGTATCGTTCAGGTAATGATGCTGTAAATGTATTTTTAAAACTTTGTCACTATCTGTGATAAGCAAGTGGGGCAATGCCTATTTAGAAATTTTTGTAGTACCTAGCAAAACAGACTGTGGCGCCGATGGGATTTCTGAATACTTGCGTCATAAACTTTTTACAGTCATGTCATAGGAATGCTGAATCTTGTTAAAGAGATTTGAGGAACATGTTTCAGCACTGGCAATGATGATCCCTTCTTTTCCAGACATACCATAACTTGCAGGTGTAGCTGGTATTGTGTGATACAAGCTTGGAGAACGTCACATATCTGTTGTGATATAATTGTAAGATTTAATTGTTCTTCCTGAATATAAATAATTCTTCACTATCTTTTTACTCCTGCCTCCACCCCGGTAAGGCCTTAGGACCATTGGTGTGATCACAAAATTGGATCTGATGGATGAAGGAACAGATGCAAGAGAAATTCTAGAAAACAAACTGCTCCCTCTTCGTAGAGGTGAGAATGTTCAGAGGATGTTCAGTTGCCTATATTCTTTGCAATCCAGATGGTGGTTTGGGTAAGGGTGGTGTTTGGGAGTCATGGAGGTGCATCAGAGGTTATGCTGGACTTGATGAGTTCCTAGCTTTTATCGTTATCTATTCAGCAAACATAAAAAGGTGGCTGTGCTAAGAACATCCTGCAAGTAAAATAATTTATTTTTCTGGACCTGGAAAATACACTGCATATTCCAGAGGAAGCAAGAAACACCAGCACAAGTTGTTAGCCAATTTTCTCTTCTGTGCCGGGTTGCTGCCGCTTGTAGCAAAGGAACCTTTTTTTCTTTGCACATGACAGAAGCAAGCACCAGAGCTTTGGTAATCTCACCGTAAACCAAGTTTTGACCCCTTCCAGAAATTTTCCATGGGGTTGTTCTGGCAGCTACTGCCACAGTTGTTCAAGCTGTTAACAGCATCAAGAATTCTGATTCTTGTTATAACTTACTAGTGAGACGACCATCTCTTCCCATGGAGCATATTGGTCCAGCAAAAGAGAAGAAATTTTTGTGTATTTTGCTAATATATCATTTATCTATGTTGACTTGTGTGTATTTTGATTTTTGTTTTGATTTTTTTTTGTTTGTTTATTTTTGAAGTGGTTTCTTTGGGGTACACCAAAGTTTCAGATAATTCTGTATTTGAATCAGTGATTTAAAAGGAAGTATATCTGTTATACATAAACAGGATGAACAATTTAGACACTGTTAAGGTCATTACAGTACTTGTAAACAATATCTGAAATGCCTAAATTGGAAAGTTTTAGTTTGAACTGAGGCAGTCTACTTCTATTTAGTATGAATTCAGTAGTTCAGGCAATAGCTGCACTGATATAGCAATCAGTTTTGTGTTTTGTTTTAGGTTATATTGGTGTTGTAAACAGAAGCCAGAAAGACATTGATGGGAAGAAGGACATAAAGGCAGCTCTTCTAGCAGAAAGGAAATTCTTTCTTTCCCACCCAGCATATAGGCACATGGCTGATCGTATGGGAACACCATATCTCCAAAAAGTTCTAAACCAGGTAAAACCTGAAGCCTTTGTGGTGAAAGGCAGCTTTTATAATGATAGGACTGATATAAAATATTTATTGAAATGAGTGTTGTCCTGCAAACCTCACTTATTCTTTCCTGCTTTTAACCCTTCTAATTTTCACAATGTAGTAAACGAAGCTGTATATTACATGCAGCATATGAAAACTTACTGTGAGATGTAGTTTTTGATTTTTACTGTCAGTTCTGCGCTCCCCTGTTCTCTTGAATACTGAATATGAACATAAAAAGTAAGATTTGTCTCCCTTCCTGGGAGACACCCTCCTATTCCTTAATTCATAGGATGGTTCAGGTTAGAAGGGACCTTAAAGATCATCTAGTTCCAACCCCCTGCCCTGGGCAGGTACACTTCCCACTAGACCAGGCTGCTCAAAGCCCTATCCAGCCTGGTCTTGAACGCTTCCGGGGATGGGGCAGCCACAACTTCTTCTAGTTTAAAAGGATTTTTAGAACTCAAATTTAGAAATTAAGAGGGGAAAAAACCCAAATGACGCATTTAGAAATTGTGTATCCTGAGGTTTCACTGTATGTCTGTGATGTCTATGCTTTAACCTCCAAAATCTACACTTTATTATAGTTTTTAATAGAACAGTGTACTGTATACTAATGATATAGATGACAAATATCGTAATCGGAACACTTTGTTCACATGACCTTTATTTTTGCCCAAACCTTTGTTTTATTTCTATGAGTCCATGCTAAACCACATCAGATCACAGCTTCCTTTAGCACGAAATAAAGGTTTATTTCCCAGTTACCTGGAGGAGAAATCCAACAGCTTACTGTCCCAGTGAAGACACTGCCTACAGGAGACCTGGAGGAGTATATAATTCCCTTCATCGTTTTGTGTCTTTGGGTATTAGTCTTTTCGTAGCACCGTCCCTTAGCTTGAATAACATGTGACCCTAATGATGATGTGCCTCAGCAAGTTTGAAGAGGAAAAGATCAAGTCGTGCCTACCTCTCTAAAATTACTGGTGATGCTATGATTTATTTTTTTTTAATTTAGTTTATCAGCTGACCAGTGGTCTTGGCATTCCTACAAGTTAAACTTGATAGTGTTTTTTCCAGTTCACTGTCAAATTGCAGCCTTTGGTCTGGAATAGACAAAGGCCAGGTCAGCCTAGCTTTGTCCATTTTGGACAACAGCTGGAAACAGCAGAAAAGTTATTGATTAAGGTAGGAAACTAAGTGGCTGGCCTGCATAATTTCTTGCTACGGTGACTTTGGAGCTGTAATTTGACAGCCAGGTTATGTCATGCTCTGGACTGGCTCAACAGGAATGCTAATGCCCTTTATTTGTGCCTCAGAACTAAAGTGTTCAGCAGGATGCAAGAAATTGCTTGTGTCCTGCAATTTTGGCTGCGTTTAGGATGTTTTGCCTCTTTTTATATCCTGAAAGTTTAATCCACATGTCTTAGTTTTGAGACTGAAGCATGGGCTGTATATACCTTTGGACTGTCTTATCTGTCCTGATTTACATTATTTTATGTACTATTAACTCTTTTGTCAACTGTTTCATAAATTTACCTATTTCAGTATGAACTGTTGGTCTTCTGTTGCTATTACTGCGTGTAGAATATTATATATGGGAAGATAAGTTTCATCCGTAAGATATTAGGGATGTATTAGTCTTTGTGGTTTCAGGTAATATTTCAATTTCTCCGCATCCACAAGGTGGTGCTCCAGGGAAACGGCAGCTTTTGATTTTGTGCCTGTTGGTGTGCTGAACAACTTCTATTTTGAGTATACATATCTTGGTATATGACATTCTTAATTTATAGCTTGTCTGACTGGGGTTGGGAAGAGGGTTTGCAGCATAGTGCAAGGAGTCCACTTTGTTTTAATCAAAGAATGCATGAGAAATTTATGTCACAGGTAAGATATGGATAGTGCTGTCCAAACACATTACAATGTACCTATGCAAAACTAAGTGAGGTAAGTTAAACACAGATCCGATAAGCCTTTTTATATTCTCCTTCAATATATTTTCCAGTACTTCTAGGTATATTTTCAGAAATGAAAACCGACAGTCTTGAGTGGTAGAATCTTTTTCAGACAAAATTCAAATATTAAAAAAAGGTGAAGTTCTATAATTGTTAATAGGAGGGCAAAATCTCTTCCCTTAGTATACTCTGTACAAGGGAGCAGAAATCACATGGAAGTGATTTTTCCCAATGGTGGGAGAATGCCAAGTAGGTACTCTGTATGGCTATGCTTCCCTCCGTCTCTGTTCTCAATGGGCTGTGGATGCTCAGAATCTCTTCCTTGTTCCACACTGCCTTGTGGCTGTAAAGTAAAAGAGTTGTCATGCTGAACAAGTATATAGGGAATTGGGAAACACCGTTAGGAAAACCAGCAAAATGGGAGTGGTGGCTTCAGTGCTGAGTGAATAGAGGTCATTTCAAATTACGTATGTAACGTGTATAACTTTTTTGTATGTAACTAAACAATGATGTAGTAACAGGGCTCAGTGAGTGCAAAAGGGATATCGTATTGTTCTTTGTGTCCATTGCTTCAAAGATCAAAAGGATCACTGGTAAATTAGCACAGCTCATGGCTGATATGCTTGGCAGTCAGAAGGAAATGGTTGGGCTCTTGCTTTCGTCTTAATTAACAGTATAAAAGGACTCCTCTTTGCTTTTTAGCAACTTACCAATCATATTCGGGATACCCTGCCAGCCTTCAGAAGCAAACTCCAGAGCCAGCTGCTTTCTATAGAACACGAAGTAGAGGCATACAAAAACTTCAGACCAGAAGATCCAACCAGAAAAACAAAAGCCCTGTTGCAGTGAGTGTCTGGTCTTTTGTCTGCTTTTCCACTTTGTATATGTTTGTTTTGCCCCCTTTTTTTTTTTCTTTCTAATGGGCTTAAATTTAAAGATTATGATACGGTTAAGGATTCTAAATGCAAACACCAAAGAATTCTGTGCTTGATGTTCCAGAACACTTTATTTACTCTACAATTTCAGCAGATTTTTCCCTAAATTAATTTTAGCAATCCTAAAAAATAGAGAAAGCAAAACAGGAAAAGGTACAAAGATGAGCAACATGAATGATCAAAGGTAAGAAACTGCTTCTGATAGTACAGACACATTCTTCAGCCTGCCAAAAAGATGACCTCAAGCAAGGGAGGGAGATTGTGTTAGAAGTCTGTCAGATGAGGAGTATGAAAGGAGAATAGGGAATGGTTCTCTTTCCAATATAAAAACTTGGCTATCCAAAAGAACTCAAAGATGGCAAGATCAAAATTAATCATAGATGGCAGTCCTTCATGTGACGTGCATCTAAGCCATAGAGCTCTTTGCTGCAGGAGGTGATACTAAAAATTTGTGTGCTTTCAGAAAGCAGCTAGGCAATTTCTTGGGATGGGGAAGGCATTTAATGTTAGTAAGTACAAGGACAAATTCCTGCTGTATGAAATCCACAAATACCAATTTATTGAGGCTAAGAGAGTATTCTGGAGAAATATCACTGTGTGCTTGCTCTGTGCTCCTAGGCACTTATTGTTGGTGGCTGTCATGGTATGGCTTTTGTTCTGCTGTAGTGCAGCTGAGCTTACATTCAAGTGATAGTGTATTGGGGTGGGTATAAACCCCTTTTTTGCTGTTTGCCTCTCTGACCACGCATCTGACAACTGCCTATACCTCATGACTTCACTTCAGATGTTTTGGTTGCAAAAACAGAGGGGCATCACCTTTGACTCTTCTATGACAGTGTAACCCAGGTGGTTTGTTTTTTTTTTCACTCTATGTATTTGGTGACTTGACTGCTAGAGACATATAGATGGAGTGGTGTGAATTGTTTGGCGTTGCTGGTATTTCATGCTCTACAATTGTAACATGTTCTAAAGGGAAAAGAATCGAATTCCATTTCAGCCTAAGCCATCCTACTTGATACTTCTCTGTATAGTTTTTTCTAATTCCTTCATTATAAGTAGGTGCTATAGGAGAAGTTCGTGGTAAAAATTCTCCTCACTTTGCCTTTTTTCTTTTGGTAACATAACTAGAACCCTTTCCTTCGATTCTTGAGAAGAAGTTCCATAATGCATGTAAGGAAAAAAAAATAATCTGCCTCATCTCATCCCATAAAATGATCTTCAGTTTCTGCAGTCCTCTTAAAAAATTAAGTCTGGGGCTCTACACTTAGACTCTTTCTATGATTCTGTTAACCTGGCCATATCAGTGTCTCAGGCTTATGTACAGTTGATATGCAATGTTATTTTTTGGCAGAAACTGTCATTTCAAATTTTATGACCAAATGCTTGTATGTACATAAATAAATAAATAATTAAAAAATTGAGCTATCCATGAACCTTCCATAACTGGAGGAGTTTGTGTGTGTGTTCTTCTAAATGCTCCTGCTGCAGAGGTCCAAGTACAACCATATAAGCTGGAGCTTGTGACAGTGACAGCTGCCACGTTGACATGTTAGTACTGCTTCTTGGGCTAGCTTTTTTGGCACGGGAAAGTAAGTTCCTTAGCAATCTCTTCCAAATTTTCCAGCACTGGATCAACTTAGTGGCTTGATTCACACCATACTATTGGACTGTATCTTTTTGAAAGATATTAGAAGGACCAAAGGGTCATTGTGGAGGTTTAAGCTCTCCGCAAATGGTACCTTTTGCCATAAGACCAGAGATTTTTGCTTGTGGTGGTCTGCCCTGTTGAGCTCTGCAATTTCTGTAACAGAATCTAAATATGGATGTGCTTTTCTGTTCAAATACAGAAAGTATTCTAATTTAAACACCAGGGCTTTCATTTGCTTGTTACTAAAACGAATGCTATCACTTTTTCTTCTAAAAAAAAAAAAGTTTAAAAATTTATGTAGTAAATAATGGTAGCACTTACAATTTTGTGGTCACTGATAAAACACGAATGTAGCCTGCTACCCTGTATTTGTAGCTGACTTAAATATACAGTTTAGTAAACAGTATTTTTTAAAAAAATACATTTCTGAAGAAAAAATAATATGCTGAGCTATGTCCTGTGAGAGAGGAGGGGTGTAGGAGTGTGTGTGTAGGTATGGATTTTATAGATCGGCAGCTTGACCGAATGAATTGTTGTTACAGATACTTTTGTCAATTCCTAAATGTGTTTTAATACGCACTGGTAGTTACATAGTACTGAAGTAAGAGTTAGTAGTTGACATGCTTAAATGGTTGTTTGTTTGTTTGTTTTTTCTTCCCCGCTTTGAAATTTAGGATGGTACAACAGTTTTCAGTGGACTTTGAAAAAAGAATTGAAGGATCAGGAGATCAGGTTGATACACTAGAACTTTCAGGAGGTGCCAAAATCAATCGTATTTTCCATGAACGTTTTCCTTTTGAACTAGTGAAGGTATTTATCCATCTTCCTGGTGTGCTTTGTGTTTTATTTCGGTATTCTTATGTTCATACTGATAGTTGTAAGGCCAAGATAAGGCCTGATTGGAAGAACATGGTCTTAAGTGTGGAAGAAATTACGTGGAGTTATAATTGAGACATTTGGCTTCATTTCTAGTTTTGGGTACTGAGACATGCTAAGAATTATGAAATATTGGAGTCAGAATATTATTACAGTCCCAGTTCTTACTATTCTCCATGGTCTTTTATTGTTTTATCACAAATGGCATCTTCCTTCTTGTTAGATGAGGGGGGTTATGCAAACAACTGGAGTTAGTAAATGTAAGTTGTTGTGTTCAAGTACCTAGTACCTATTAAAATTAGAGTTATGGAAAATAGCCATTTTCTGTGTTTTCTACTTCCTGTATTCAGTGCATTAAACCAAAGCCAGCTTTCAGTCCTACACTTTCATAGTGGGAAGTGGAGCAGAAGCAAATTTGATGTTTCTGGAAAACATTTCTCCTCTTGATTCTCAGCTTCCCCTCACCATGAACTCTACTGTATCTCTAGTCCCCATTCTTTTATACTGTTGCTAAGCTTCTTTTCCACCTGTTTTAATGTTCTACTACCTTGACATCTCCTAACTTTTAAGTTGGGTAACAACCAGGCAGGGTTGTGTCTGGTTCCAAGGTTTAAATGTGGTGGGTCAACTAGCAGTCCCACAGAACAGATGCCAGTTGGGCTTAGGTTAATGACGCTTTTGTTTGTGACAGCACTAACTTCTCTCCACCTAGCTGGCTTGACAAGCTTAAAGAGAAGCTTTATAACTTCATAACTGAGACAACTCTCCTCTTAAATTTGGTTGACCAACAGTAGAATGTGAAGGGGAGGATAAACAGAACATAATCACAGAAGTTGCACCACTTAGGAAAAAAAAAGAGTTGCATCTTCCAAATCCTGTTTCTGGCTTTCTCTATCAACTCCGCAGAGTTGTTCTAGGTGTTGGTATATCTGGAATGGAAGGGTGCATAATTTTCAACAATCCTTCCTGCTGCCTGTAGCCGTAGCATTATAATGTTTTAAAATACTTACGCTTTGTTTAGCATAATTAGAAATTAATATTTTGCCAGTTGAACTTGCCCATCTCCCAGTTATATTGGGAGAGGTAATATTTTCTGTTTTATTAAAAACTTCTCTAATATGATCTCATATGCTCTTGTTTCTCTAGATGGAATTCAACGAGAAGGAACTGCGGAGAGAAATAAGTTATGCCATCAAGAACATACATGGTATCAGGCAAGTGCTCCTGTGTTTTCAAGCCCAGTCATATTATAGAGGCGGTGGTCTTTTTAACCTGTGGACACACTGGCTGTTGGCTGCTAGGCTATATTACTAACACACTGCTCCCAGCAGCTGATTTTTTTTTTCTTCCACTGCTTTACGCTTCTGTATTTCAGGTAGCTATTTTTGGCTAAACAGTTGATTTTTCCCAAGGAAGTTTAAATTACCTGTAAATGCTGGAAAACTATTTTACAGAGAAAACCAGTGCCGTTTTTTCTAGTAGTGTCTGCAGTTCTGTTCCGCCTGTATACCTGAAAAGTCATAAGTTTTAGAAGGAAAACTTGTGTCTTGATATGGAAAAAACCTTTCAGGTTGTGTTGTGGCAGACTCCGTGCACTATCTTACTCCCCTTTATTCTTAACTATTTCTTAGAATGACTCATTTAGAAGTGAGTTGGCTGAGGTTTCACTTTGTGACTATGTCTGCAGTATATTATTAGGCTTGGGAAGAGGAGGTATTTATTGTTTTTTTGCTTTGGAAAGACCTAATTGTCTCACTATGGAATGACTAGTCTATTTTGGAGGGACACTTTATCAGATGCATGCCCATTTTTTTTGTTCCTTTGGCAATAGAACTGATTACAAAAAGCTTGGATTCTTCTTTTGTGGCATTTTTTTTCTTTATTTTTTGTTCCTTTTTTCCCCCCTTCTCCTACCCACTGGTGTGTATGTCATATCTTTTGAAAGCATTGCTTACAAGCTTTGTTGTTCTTAATGTTTTGGGAAATGTTCTGTGCGTTACTTGTATAGTAAATTCTCAAATCGTTGGCTCTAGTAGCTGTGGTGCTGTACCTGAACTTTTCTGGGCTTATCGATGGAAATGTCTTGATGAGCAATTTATGGTAGTGAACTGATAGTTTTGGGCATGTTTTTAAGTTTGCTTTTTTTATGTAATGTATCTGCCAAGATAGACCTTTACAAGCGGCGTTTGAAAGAGAAGTAAGGCCTGACGTACGTGTTACATAGGTTTGTATACCTTGCAGAGACCAACTGTGAAATTCTCCATATAGGCCTCTGAGTAACAGAACCACATTTCCTGGTGTGAGTGAAGAGGAGTGCAGCTATAGGATTCCTATGGGTTTGCTGTGCAAGTGATTGTGCATGGAGTGCTGCAGCTGCCATTCATCCCTTCATGCACTGCTGAAGAGGCTTTACTGCATTATACCAGTACACCTTAGAGTTCTCGCAGTCATCTTCAAATAGTAGGGCATATTTCTACTCCTGTACTCCTACTCACAATGACACTTTGTTTTTTAGAGAAAGGAGCAAATTTAGTTCTGTGTAGGGATTGTTATTACTCAGGTGTAAGCCTCTGAAAATTAAGATATGAGCAATTCAGTAAAAAAATCTTCCTTGCATGATGTTTTTATTACTGTCTTATATATTCTTTTATGTCCACAGAACAGGTTTGTTTACTCCAGATATGGCATTTGAAGCCATAGTTAAAAAACAGATAGTCAAGCTGAAAGGACCTTGTTTAAAAAGTGTGGATCTGGTGATGCAAGAGTTAATCAACACTGTCAAGAAGTGCACCAAAAAGGTATCTTGCAAATAGATCTGGTAATGTAAGTAAAATGTAATGGTATAGTAGATAATATAAAGCCTGTCTTGCATTTTACGTTATTATAAGAGATTTCTGATCTAGTCACTTGATGTACAGTTGTAATTACAACTTCTGCAAAACTCTCAAAGCAATGTAATGCTGGAAACATTCATTTTTTGATTCCTGTATTTTTAATATGTATATGTATATCTATATACACACCTCATGATTCGGGTTTTGTTGAGTCAAGAGTTGCCCCCGGTTTCCTCTTTAAAACCATGTTTTCATTGGTACTGAAAATGGGAACATAGGCAGCAATTCCACAGATGTATAAATCAGCAAAAAAACCTGTAAAGTTTTCTTTTCCAATGCTAATAAGAGGAAGAAACAGTGAAACTTTTCTAGAGCAAAGACCTCAAATGTGTTCAGATTTCTATTAAGAAAAGAAAAATGCTCTTTCTATATTTAAACTTTACTGGGTATCACCAGAGTTCTTGGCAATGTAATAGGTCTACAACTTCTCCTGTGCTTTTTTCATACACAAACATCTGCATATGAAACCCTAAAATGTCTGATCTCCAGCTGTCAAGAGGTTAGTGGAAAGCTACGAAGACTTTTGTCTCCCTTGTATTTGTACAATTGCCTTCTGTCCCTCTGTCTTTCCCACCGTCTCAGAGTTCAGGGTACCCTAATAGTAGCAATACAGGAGCGGTTCTGGGATGTGAGCACAGCTCTGCTGAAGTTGCTGAGAAATATCCTGTCGCATCCTCTGCATTTTTCTGAATAATGCATGTTTTTTTTTACCAATGAGCAGGTAAATGAGCTATTTCTTAAAACAGGAAAGGGTGACATTCTTTTTTGGCAAAGATCATAGAGCAGCAGATTCACCGCAATATTTTGAGCAGAGTTTCCATTTTTTTTCACTTTTATCAAAGTTTGGAAGATATGCCATTTGAATGAATAGTGCAGATTTTTTTTTCCCCAGTGCTATTGGCCAAATTTACTGTTGTGTTTTGCAATTTACATTTTTAAGTATTGTTACTGAGATGTAAAGATGTTGCCACAAGGTGGAGCCTTCAAAGAACAAGAAACTTGGAAATTATTTAAAGCGCCACTCTGGAATTAGGCATAGTAGAAGACAGAGGCATGGAGAAGCCTCATCCCAAAGCTGAAAAACTGTGGTTCACATGTCCAAAGTGTCTTTTCCTCAATGTTCCATGGAGCAAAAGTACAGGAATAATCCAAGGGTTTAGGTCTTTCCAGTTTCTCTGGAAAATGTCCACTAATAGCAAGTAAAGCTTGCTTTGTAGTGTAGCTAACTTTAAGCCCAAGCATTTATAATAATTGCTTTCTTCCAAAGAGGAAAGCTGGAGGCTCCCCTGTTTGTGTTCTTCTGAAGCCACCCTGCAGGTGTAAATTTCTATTAATTTTTCTTTTCAGTTGGCAACGTATCCAAGGTTGTGTGAGGAAACAGAAAGAATTGTTGCCGGCTATATTCGTGAAAGAGAAGAGAAGACCAAGGATCAGGTGAGAATAAATAGGAGACCTAACAGTTTCTGGAAATGTGTGGAGGAGTAAAGTTCTTATGTACAAAGTACAGAAAGACAGTGAAAGATTTTTATTTTCTTTTCTTCCCTCTCCCTTCCCGTGCAGGCTGCACATTTTAGAGAGGGAGAGAATTTGCTCCTCTACCATTGAGCTTTGACAGAGTAGACTAGAATTATTACAGAAAATCCTTGTCTGATCTTTCAAGGTTAGGATTCGTGTCTTAATGTAGCATTATCTTGTTCCTGTGCCACAGTGTGCCATCTTCTTAGCTGTGCCACAACGGCTGCTGGTGGGAAATTGATTATTGATTAAACAAACACACACAGTAATACCCAGCCTTTTTTCTATTTTGTTTCCAGTCTTTTTTAACATACCAATGCCATGTTCTAATTACAGTGAGGCCCACATGCAATTGTGCTGGGACTCTTGTGGGAGTGACAAGCCACGTAGTGGACGCGTGAGCCCCAGCAAGCATTGCTGCTGAAGTTCTGTGTTACTGAACGACAGCATCGGCACATAGGCTGAGCTAGGCAACTCGGCTTCGTCTGTCTCTGGCTATGTTGACAGGCTTGCTGAGATGCGTAGTGTAGAACCTCTGGAAGGGACCTGAGGACTGTTGTGCGCTTTAAAGGGCAACGTCTCAAATCTTGGAAATTAATAAAGTAATTTATCCTTTGGATTCTAAAATCAGCAAGGAAAAGGTTCCTCCTATGGCCGTTCTGAAAGGCAGGGACTGCTATCAAGTTGATTTTAGGTTGTCGTATTATAAACTCAGAATTTCAAGCGTTTGTTAACCGGCACCATTCCAGGTTTGTGAGTGTGACTGTTGCTTTCCTTGAAGTTTAAAAAAAAAAAACTAGTTTCAGAGAAACTTCTTTAGAACATTCATCACCCAGCTAAGCACTCCAAATCCAGGAAACTTCAAAGCTTAGATTACATGTGAGAAAATCCACTGGACGTGGAAACAGGAATTATTGTCTGGAGAGTGCGGAGTGTGACAACAGAAATATCTGGGGAGGAAGGGCTAGGCAGAGCTTCCAAGTTGTTCTGGACTCCTGACTCTCTAGTCCTGTCCCTGTGCGAGCTAGGGAGCTTTGCAGCATATCCTACTTCTTTTCCGTTAATCTGTGCTGTGAATGTAGTTTTAAAAATAATTTTTGAAAAAATTGTATTTACTGGGCTTGTATTTGCAGGGAACTGTAGTTAGCACACTCAGTTATTTCAAAATTTGGAAGAGGATACAAATTACTTAGAATAATTGAGTCTCTTTTTCTTATTATTCCATTCTTCATTGTGTGCACATACCTGGCAATTTCCCAGAACAAAGTACAAAATACCAGCTTTCTGTAAATGCCAAGAATTGGTCAAATAGTTATTGTCACATATTCACATCATTATTTATGTTGTTAGCAGTTAGCGTTAATAAATCAAAATATTAGTGAGGATATTTTCAGAGGTAAGAGCTAGACCCAAATCCCCACTATCTTTTGCTCTGAGTAAGGCGCTTAAAATCTTCTGGATTTTGTGAAGAATTTTGGAGCGATGCTGTGTTTGAGGAGCTGTACAGAAATAACTGTACATTTTGAGGAGATTAAACGCTACCATTTGTTAGCAGTAGGTTTCTTCCTTGCTTCCTGCTGATAAATGGAAGTCTGACGAGGTGGGGGGAAACTGCAGTCTCCTGCATGTTCAAGAAGCTGTTCAAGGGTTGGAGTGAGCTTTCTCTAATACCTTAACAAGTCCTTTGCTGAGTTAGACTATCAAGTTTGAATGAAATTCTGTCTCTGGGATATTGACGGCCTGGCAAGTGCTAAGTACAGAAACCATTAATTCTGTTATTTCATTGACTAGCCTATCTCTCAAGCCAGATGCGTGCACCAGAATGGCTGTCTGGTACCTGGACTGTACATCTTCTGGAACAGGGCTAGCTTACCTACCACTTCTTTGTGTAGTACCCAAAGAAAATTTAGGTACCCCGATTTTATTTTTAAGGTTTGAGCTACAAATAGACAGAATTTTGCTTAACTAGCAAAATGTGGAGCTAGAATCTATGTTATGTATTATTGAATGCTCTCTGGCTGTGTATGATAGATCTTTTTAAAGTGGAGAAGGGCCAAGACAGTAAAAAAAATAATGAGGTCTGTCAGGAAAAAAAAAAGGAAGAGGGAAGAGCTCTTCTGTAGTCTAGCTTATTAAACAAGCATACAAACAAAAGTGGTGGGATTTGGAAAATATTGTTGCCTTTGGCTTGAACAATTATGAAAGGAATATTAAATAACCCAGAAAACTCGAAAGTTCTGTTCTTTTCTCCCATCCTTTTTCACAATCTCTCTCCTCTACCTTACCCACCTTTTTTTGCTCTCCTGTCTCCACTAATAGGTGCTGCTGCTGATTGATATCCAGGTTTCTTACATCAACACCAACCATGAAGACTTCATTGGCTTTGCAAAGTATGTATATAGGGACTTTGTTATAAAGACATTGTCAGTTTTTTTTCTTTTAAACTAAGTTTAAAACACAAGTCCTGAAGTGTGACAGTGAAGATGCAAGCTGCAAAGTCCCAAACATGCAAGAGCATGGGCTTTCTCAATATACATAGTATTGAACTCTGTCCCACTTGTAGGGGATTCTTCACCCCAGTTCACAAGCCCCTGGTTTCATTGAAGCGGAAGCTTATGTCTTGGTCTGGAATCGCATGCATCTCAGGAAGCAGCTTTGGCAAGCTGATGCCCTCACTGTATCCATTTTAGGATCACAGAAGTGTATAGTATTGGTGGTCTTTCCACATTGTTGCGAATGCATATTTTGGGAGCTGTGATTCAGTGCGACACAGTTTTGCTCAGAGTAGTGGATGTCACCGAGTTATAAGTGTGCTTGCTGTTTGGCTGTAGAGAATAATAGTAGCAGAATGCCCTGCAGGGGCTGGTTTGACGTTCTCCTCGCTTAATTGAACAGGCTGTGAGAATATCCTCCAGAATGTTCTCTCTCAGCTTCCAGCAATTTGTGCCTCAGGGACTTCATACCAACATTTTGACACTAGTAAAAACATTAAAGATGTCTTCACTCTTTGAAGAATAAATGTTCTTTCAGTCATATTTATGCCATATTTGCCATAACAGTGTTTGGGATCACAGCAGATTTCATCCATGTGGGGTGCTGGCAACAAAGTTTGGCACCACAGTGTGTGTTATACTATGGCGTATTCTAGGTAGCGCTGTGAAGGAAGGTCTACGTCTTTGGCAGTATGCCTTGAAGGTTTAAGACATGGAGTTCAGTAAACTGAGAGGGGAGAATGCAAAACCAGGCACTGTTTTATGTGTTTGGTTTGAGCAACTTTCTGTAGAGTTGTTTGCAGGTCCTAGATATCTTTATCAGTTCTCTTGACAAATGACAGGATGTTGTAGGAATGGTAGCTGGCCTTCTAGAGGTCAAGATAACAACCTGCCTGCTATTTACTTCTCTTCATCCGTTTCTGACAGGAAAAAGTCTGCTAAAAACACTCCATATATATTCATGGTGTGTGGTGTGACCTTGGGAAGTCACATAGTCCAACCTCCTGTTCAGAGGAGGGTCAATGCTGAGTTCAGACCAGGTTACTCAGGGCTTTGTCCAATCAGATCTGGAAAACTTCTAAAACTGGAGATTCTCCAGCCTCTCCATGCAGCCTGTTCCAATGCTTGCCTCTCCTTCTGTGAAAAGACTTTTCCTTGTGTCATGTTGTAACCTTCTGTGTTTTATAGTCTTGGATTCCGGAATGCCAGGTATATCTGGAGCTATTTTGTTATGTTTCTCCCCTGGAAAAATCCCCCTCATGGATACTGCTGTAGTTCAGTCCACGGTCCTCACTGCTGTGTCTTTTCCAAGGAGTTGCAATGTCTGAGTTCAATTTCGTGGGAAAGCTGCTTCCTCTTTTGCCAGCTGAGATCTAGAAATCCCCAGCTGCTTGCTGTGTGTGGGATATAAGCAGATAACAAATGGCTCTTCGCTTAAGTTCACTGATAAGTTTAAGCAAGTGTTTCTATAGGTTGAAACTGATGGGAAGTATCTTTGTTGACTTGTGCTCAATTGGAGGAGAAAACTTGGATAACTAAGAACAATTTAAAATGTAAAATATATTTATTTATGAGGTAAACAGTAGAGAATACACATTTTAAACTATAATTCTATTATTGTTATAGCAATTATATTAGAACTGGAAAATGAAATAATTTTGGATAGCATAAGAGCTTCTGCAGTATCTAAACATCCAGGACTTATAGATTCCCCAGATTCCCTAGGGTTGCATTTCTTTTGCTGAGTCTTCTAGCCAGTTGTCTCATGTGACTGTAGTGTTTTATAAGTCTAAGTCC
Organism: Rissa tridactyla; assembly: GCF_028500815.1. Lineage (NCBI taxonomy): Eukaryota > Metazoa > Chordata > Aves > Charadriiformes > Laridae > Rissa > Rissa tridactyla. The sequence goes on from NC_071473.1 coordinate 24,044,192, forward strand.
TGTCAACTTTGCTCATAAGAATGAGAGCACAGGACATTTCAAACTACCTTGCAGCATTGCAGAGCCTAAGGCAGGTACAGCATGATGTGAATTGACTCGAGAAGGAATTAAGAATGCCTATTTGTAGACAACTTTGCATAGTTATGAAACTGTGAGATCTTAGAATACTAATGTATGTCTCATTTAGCAGAACGAGTGGCAAAATGTTGGGACTGGGTTTGTTTTCAATTGATGTAACTCAGACATAGCTACGTGCTTCAATCTACATAAAGTAATTCGTATTTAGACCAGTAAATAGAGGACCAATTGCTGGGCTATTTCTAAAAGGCTTGAGTTGCTTAGTATGATGTTAGTGGTCTAATTATCTCTCCTAAAGTGATAAAATAATAAAAAATAATAAAAAAACCCAAACAAAACCAAACCAAATGAATGGCAATGAGGTTTCCTAAAGCTGTCTCCTGTGTGTTTCTCAAACAACAGATTGAAATTGGTGAGGGGTTAGTGCTGTTTTGTTTTTTTTCTTTTTTTTTTTCTGCGTGTGTGTTATTTAATCACAATTTATGCACCAAAGCTTATGCAACTCAGATGATGCACCAGAGGCAGGCACTATTGTTTGGTCAAAAGGATCTGGATGATTGAGAGCTAAGCCCAGTGAACAGACACATGGAATAAACAACCTTGTGGATCTTCTCATGGACAGCCTGTGGGCTGCTGGTTTGATAGAGTGTGGTCTGACGGGCAGGATCAGAATTGGGACAGGGCTGAGTTTGGTGCTTCAGCAGTTCTTTGGAACAGCAGCTGTGAACAAAACAGTTGCAGCACTGGCCCGTAGGCTGTGATCCAGGCATGTCTTTCTTACTCTTTCGGAGTGTTTGTAGCTGATCTAATATGTATGCTGCTTTGTTCAGTTCATCAATGCCTGCTGAAATGGTATAATCTAATCCAAACAAAACTTCCTGTCACCAGTGGCTGCTCTGGTGGTCAAGTAGCCAAAGCCTGCTGGTTGAACACTTTTTTTTCCCCTCTTTCCAGCAAAATTTTAATTTTGTTGCCTAACACTTACAAACCACCACATAATGCAAATGCTTTTAGAATTAATGGCAACTTTTATGTTTTTGAGACAGGAGTGTGTTTTGTTTCAGGAACTAAGATTGCCAGAGTTCAAGAATTGAGCAAAATATTTAAAATATGTTTTAATTTCAAATATGCTCCGTTCTTATAAGATTCCAGCTTTTTGAACCAGCTTTGTGACGGCTTCATCCACTGGTTATATTTACACCCTCAAAGTGCATATAAATATTAGAATAATATCCAAAACAAACTGTCAAGACAAAGCTATTAAGGAGCCTCCAGCAGGGGAGGATTTTGTTGTATTGCGCTAAATAACAGAAATGGCTTGCTTTTTGTCTCTCTTGAATATTTATTGAGGCTAATGTTTCCAAAGTGACCCGCATGAGCCATAATTTCTCTGTTCTTTTAGTAACCTTTACCAATCCGAGTAGGATGTTGTTACAAAGGAGATGATTAGTAGGAGCGGTCTGCTGTGCGTGTCCCTTCTGTCCTAAGCAGGCAAATACAAGCAGACATACCTTTACTGTAAGAAAAAGTAATTGAAATATGCACATATATGCAATGATTTTGCTGTGTTTCTTTGTTACTCTAGATTTCTATGCTGGAATCAGAAGTAACTATTACTGCTCAAATCTGTCCCTCGGGAACTGGCTTAGCTCGAGTTTCTTCAGTATAACTCTTTTCCTCTGCTTTCCTTAGTGCCCAACAAAGAAGCAGTCAGGTTAACAAAAGTGCAGTGGGAAATCAGGTAGGCACCTAACAGAGAATGGATAATGGCATGCGCAAGTTAATCCCAGCTGTTTGGTTTTCTTGGCTGTGTTTATTTGTTGTAAGTGTATCCATATACCTTCTCTGCTTCAAACATATGTAAAATGCATCATCATCATCATCATCGCCTTGTTTTACTGAATTTTTTTAGAGCCACCTGACTTCCATTGTTAGCATTTATCCTTTAATATCTCTGCTACTGCTTGCAGTGCTGGTTAGCGTTTTCCCTCCCATGCCATTTAGTGCATTGAATCTTTCATGTTACACATCAATGTATTTTGTCATTAACTGTAAACTTGTGAATTTCAGAATCCAAAACACTGGTGAGTACTTGCTTGTGTGTGCTTTTGTCATAGTTGTTTTACTAGTTCTTACGTGTTCACAGCTTAATAGCGGTGAAGGGGCAATTCAGCAAGCAAAAGCAGATTTGCCTCTACCTCTTCTGAAAACTTTCAGTTGAATTCACAAAGATGTTGGCTATGTACCATAGTCCTCTCTCAAAGTAAACAAAGAATAACTGCTTGATGGTCTCAGAATAATTAGCGTTTTCACTGAGATTCATTAATGAAATTACTTGTCTGTTTCTTGTTACCACATAAGAATACGGGATTGATTCTGCAAGATGCTAAGTGCTCCTAAGCTTTGCTGCTTTCTTTGCTTTTGTGTGGGCCAGGGGCGCTCAGTACTTCACGGGATCAGTCCTGTTTTTTATGAGATGAAAATAATGAAAATGCTACAACTTTAAGGGTTTCTGCTCACTTTGAGGGTTTTGCAAAGTCTTAAAAGAAAGGTGATGTTATAGAATTAATACATACTTTAAAAGGATATAAAAAATTCTCATAAAAATAAGGCAATGAAATTTTGTATAAATAATTACCCAAATTGAACATCTTCCTGCTGTTTTCATGTGCAATTTGGTCAAACAATGCTGAGGAGTGAAAGGTCAAGGGTTTTCGCGTGTGATCGCTGAGTTTAGAACCCTCGAGTAATAAACCTGAGACTTCAGAAAGTCTCCTATTCTGCTGTTGTCGACGAGAGTTCTAGCTTTTTTGAAAACTTAGTCTTTATTGTGGGGATAGAAATCCAACCTCTTCCTCCCACCAAGAAATTGCTAGTTATTTTTGAGATGTTAGTTAAAATAATCCGTTATCTTCTTGGATGAGATGGTCCCCTGGAGCCTGACCATCATCAGTGGCATTTTTGATGTAATATACGGTTTGGACTGAAATGAAAAAAGTTGAAAGGTCTAAACACTGAAATGGCTTCAAAGACTAGTCTCTCTCCTCTGAGGAGAGATTTCCTTCTTATCTAGCTGTGCTGGAACATGTGTCAAACACAACAACCATCATCACTTTGGAGTGTCCCATAAAAGGAAAATCGACCAATTATCTGACTCTTCAAAAATACACAAATAAAATGAATGATTTTTTAATTAAGTGAATGTTCTCTCTCTAAAGAAGTGGAGAAAAAGCTTGGCATTTCAAATTAAATGTTGAAACTAGGTTACTTTCGGTATAAAGGACTTTGCTGAACCTTTTATTGTAAATATAATAAACAGATATTTGTGAGCTAATTGTTTGGAGTTGAAAGGCATGAGAAAATGTTTCTGAAATAAAACTTCATTTTTGCAATTTGCTATTTCAGGGAACCAATCTACCGCCTTCAAGGCAAATTGTACGAGCTAAGTTCTGTAAGCTTTATTGTTGCTTTTCCATTTAGCTTCTCAGAGGGCAAAGTTTGTCTCTAACTCATTGGTTTGTTGAATACTTGCTACTAAACTACTTAATGTTAAACTGTCTTGTCTGTAACATTTCCTCAACCAAGTATAATTGCAGTTCATCACCTAACTGCTACTAACCTGCTGTTACAAGTATGAACTAGTATAACTTAATGTTATAGAAAACTTTAAATAAAATTAATACTTTGTAATTTACCGAGTTTCTCACACTAAAATGACTAATTGATGTTTATTTTATTATATAACTGGAAAGCAGTATTTATCTGTTTAAGTGCCTCTATTTATCGGAAACATCTTTTTGAAAGGTGGGCAAATAAGTTTCTGGTAACCGAAAGGAAACATTAGCTACTGCTTAAATGACCGTGCTGTTTATGGGTACAGGTACTGTTACTGGTATTTTGTTTATACGAAGGAATTACTTCTATGGAGAAAAAGAGTTTTATTGTTAGACTTAGAAATATTTAAAGCCTTTTTAGCATTCTTTTCATAGCACCAGGAGGATCAATACATCATGGACAGACTCCTTTCTAACCCTTCCACCTCATGAGTAAATAAATATGTGAATGCCTTTAATATTACTAATTAGAATTAATTGTCTAAACAGCGGTTAATTTTATAACAAGTTACTCCTGGTTCAGTGATGGTTAGGTGTAAGAGTAAATCTCTGTATCATGTGCATTCTTTGGTAATAGCTATGATGAAAACACATTTTTCCGGTTTGTTGCCACATCATCAAATTACATTTGTTATCTTTTCAAACAAACTTAAACTAACGCTCAATAAAGGAAAAAGGACCAGGTGGCACTGATTCTAACAGCAGTTGAATTGAATCTCTTGGGAGATCAAGATCATCAAGTTTTGCCAAAATAGTGGGATGCTCATTTGCAATCCATTGCTTTTCTTTTTTGTAGCTTGCTTTGAACTGGAATGATGCAGATCACTAGTAACTATTTCTGTGTATCTCAGAAACGAGATGAGCGCAGCAATATTGCATTTTGGAAAAAGTGTAATGCCAATTCCCATTAACATGTTTTTGCTCCGTTTTCCTCTACTACTAATTTATACTCTCACGCTTAATCTTTGGCTTTTTTTGTTTGTCTTTTCTTTGCTACCGCCTGAGGTTTTGACCTGACTCCACAAAGTTTCTTTTTAAGCCACAGGTTAGTCTGTCTTCTAATTTGCTTGAAATAATCAGTGTAATGCTTGGTTCTACACAGCACCCTAGCGAGGTCTGGTTCCTGAAAGCCGACCCACTCTTAACTGTGTATTTTGTGTGTCGAGATTAGTTTGGATGACTAAAATTTAATTTAAAGCTCCCCTTCGTGATAAACCTTTGAAGATGAAGGTGAAGGTGTCATCCATGTGCCCAATTGATACTATCTGTGTGAGAATGCAAGGTACTCAAATTATAGAAGATTATATATAATTTATATGAAATTCTGTTTCATGTTTTTACATCTGCGGCAAAATCTGCTGCTGTGCTTGAACTAGCCCCTGTAATTGGAGAAGAGATTCCAGTCACTGTCCAAGTGATTTGTAGGTTTGGGTTCGAAGGCTTTGTTTAACCTGCCTCATTTACACCTTCACGCCAGCAACCTGCTTCGGTTGTTCTGGACACATGTAGCATTCAGACCCCATCAATTGGCCTGAACTATTGTGCTGATAAGTAACTTTTTCTGCTAGTAACCCCTTTTTCCCACCCCCCCCCTTTTTTTTTTTTTTTTTTGCGCTTTTTAATCCTGCTTTGTAGCATACTTTGCTGCTTCTTTTCTTCAGATATACTGAAATCCTGTTACCTTGCATGACCCAGGAAAAATATGTGTTTACAGAATTTTTTTAAGCAAGTAGATGGAAATGGAAACTTGTGCCATGGGCAGTGAGGTGGTCATGAAAAATCATGACAAGGCTGTTCTGTTAAGAAATGTCAGTATTTCTGTAAAAGACGTGGTGCCCATGAACAACCGCATGATGCTAAATTTTGAAATTTGAAATACTCTTGAATAAGACGTGCTGATGTTGAATTTTCACCTTATCGAGACTAGAAAAGTATTGCTGTTCTAAGTGGCCTTTAACTGTACTTATTTTTTAGGTTAAGATTCCTTTATGATTGACTTAATCACCTCAATCTTTGTTTAACTACATTTGGAAGCATGTTTCAGTTTTTCACTACTGAGTGCTTTGCTTCAGTAAAGACTAATTTTTTTCTTTAAAGTAGGCATGTGTTTAGGACTTAAGCTACTGTCATTATTTGAGAGTTATGCGATATATTGTGCAGTGATCTTGGGGGAAGCAGCATCACAAGATCTCATTTGTATTCAGTATCAGAACAGATCTGAGCAGTTTGTGCTCTGACATTTGGCAAATTACAGCGAAATACAGGTTTCCTCTCTAACCTGTTGTTCCTTTTTAGTCTCTGTAGTGTGAGGATCTTCATAATTGAACCCAAAGAACCCAGGATGCCTCACAGAGTAGTTTTTGCATTTTTTTTTTTTTTTTTTATTCTCTCAATGTACTTACTATTTGGTCACACGTGTTGTTATGAGAGTGATTAGAAGATAGAGTAGTGCTGGGAGTTGTGTTGCGTGTTCAGAATTATTTCCATGGAGCTACGTAACATAAGTTTAATAGAGAGTTATGTTAACTCAGCAAATGCTGCTGCTTATGTTGTTGCGGAAGTAGCCAGTCTTACGATTTTCACACTTGTATTTCTGTCTGCCCAGCCAATTTCACTTACCCCTCACTTATCTTGAAATCACCTTTCAAATACTTCTTTTAAAGAAATGGAACACTTTCTGATTCTCTAATGTATTTCTTTTACAAAGACCTTATTTAATTTAATGAAATGAATAAGCCATGCAGCAATATGTAAAATGTACCTATTGTGTCAAATCCTGCTTTCCTGTTTATCCATGAAGTGGTGGAGAATAAGAACAACAGATATGATTTGGGTTTTGTGCAGCTGAACTATCAGAAAATGACTTCCTTCTGGCTTGTTCGTGTGCATTCGTACCCTCTTAGTTTCATTTTTCAGACACCCAGATTAGATATCAGGACCCTGAAGGAAGGAACTGTGTCATCTCTTGTTCATCCTGTACATGGAGTCCAGCTACCGGTCAGAATATTGTCTTCATTAGCTTCTGGCAATGCCCATATTTTTCACCTTCCTGAAGTTCATAACTCGTGTCACTAGTATCCGGTTTGCACAGAGTGACGTCTAGAAATATGATAGAAAATATTGAAATGGATCTCTTAAATCCAAACCAACCAGAAAATGAACTAGTGAAAACAATAATGAAACACGCTACTTTCATTTTTCAAGCTGAACTACTATACAACACAGCTAACACAATGGTTTTAAAAAAAAAAGAACAACTCCCCCATCAGAGCTTTTTTTAACTTCAGAAGTCTCTTTGAAAAATCTTTGCTGCTTGTTGCCTGTGGAAGGATGGTTTTTTCTAAAATATAGCTTGAGTTACCTTTTAGGAATTGGCTGGAATCTAAGGTGTAATTCAGTTTCTCTGGAAAGTAAAACTGTGTTGCTTAATCTCACTTTGTTTTGCATTTACGTGTTGATCCAACATCTCCCTCCTCTCTGACCCCAGTGCTGGTACTGAGTAGTGCTTTGAAAGCGTAGCTTTTTCTAGTTAATAAAATGTGCCTGGGAAACAGGAACAATTCAATGGAGAAAAAAATGAGGCTTAGCACACCAAGCTCATCTTCCCTCTCTTGATGTCCCCTGGAACTGCTTCCAAGTATTTTGGGTAATTATGATCTGTTTTAGTGTCCAGGATATTTTAGAGGACACCAGGCCCTGTTTTCTCAGAGGGGTGTAGATAAACAGGTCTAGGAATTTGCACATGAAAAACACGTACCCAAGATACTGCTCTAGCTTGGTGCCGTGCTCTTCATGCCGTGTTGTGTGGGAATGACAGCTGGATCTAATCCTCAGCACACAGGATTTTTGAGGAAACAACTGGCAAATTCCTTCCTTTACAAGACAGTGACCAATGTTTGTATTACAAAGTCAGCTTGTTTCTGTCCACACCCCGTGATGGTTACGCGTCTATGGGGAGATGTGTTGGGCTGGAGCAAGACAGTCTTTTGGAGCTATGCAACTAATGTAGTTCCTACATTAGATGTATTAAAAGCTTTATTACTTCTTAAATGGCTTGTATAGTTTAGATTTTAAAATCTTGGCTTGGTCTGTTCTGAGACCTCTACCACAAGTGTGTTCTTGTCGAATTGAGAAAATTTGACTCAATTAACATGCTACAAAGCCTATGGTAATGATGAAGGAAAGCACTGAATGGTGTAAGCAGAGTGCGCTACTTTCCTTTCCTTTTAACTGCTCATCACCTGTAAGGTTCTTGAACATGCTACTCGGGTGTTTCTCACTGGTTTCCTTCCAGAAATCACCTCTTTATCCCCACTGTGACATCTGTCTTCAAATCTTTTACCCTGTCAAGTCTTTTACATGCGTCCGAACCAGTTTTCAGTAGCATGCCGGCCTGGCTGTCTGTCCATCATGTACGTGGCTATGTGCTTTATAGGAAGCAACACGGCATTTTCCATTGCAGAGAGCCTGGGTAAACAGCATCCTTTCTCATGGTATCTTGCTTCGGTTTCTTTATAATGCAAGAATAACCACTTTAGCACATTTGCTGTGAAGTATTTAGTCTACTGTATAGATATAGCTCAGCTGGTTGTGGAGCTAAGTTCAAGTGTCTGGGGAACCTTAATTTCCAGGGCTTTGCCCAAAATTTCTTGTGTTTGCATTTGTGTAGTTCAGTGCAGAAGAAAAATGAAATTAGCTTGGTTCCACAACTTGTTCTGTGGCAGCTGCCTGAAGGCCAGTACGCTGGCTATAGATGCGTGTTGCTTGTTTCCTGTTAAAAGTTCACTTCAATAAACACCTTAAATAAAATGAGGATTTGATGGGTAATCAAGTTTTTATCAGTATATTTCCCTTAATATGCACTTGGACAAGCATTCCATGTCTATTTGTGGACATGCCCCCTCTCCACCTTTTTTTTTTTTTTTTCAGTGAACATGAATATTAGAAATGACGACGAACCTCTGCATTAAACCCTTGTTAGGCTATTTTATCTAGTCAGCTCCAACTACGCTCTTGAGTCGCTCTATGGGAGTCATGTCCAGTTCTCTCATGGCTTATTCAGTCTTCAGAACCAAATCAATGTTTTCTTAGCAATTTTCTTACAGGCTAAGAACCCATAGACTGTTTTTGGATCTTCAGTGCTTTTCTTCTTCGAAATGAAATTGATGCTCTTGGATTATGTGCATTACCAATACTTTTACCAGCTTTTCAGGTGCAACTTCTGATCTCTTTTCTTTGGTTTGGTTATCAAATATAGAACTTAGTCCCTTGCTTAAGTCCATGCTTATGGGAATTTTGAGGGAGTTCTGAAGGGCTTCTCTGAGCACTTCTTTCTATCTCAAGACTTCAATGGCAAGTAAAGGGTGTTGCAGTGGGAAGAAGCAGAATAGCTGAGGTTCCCTGCATCTGTGTGACTGGGAGAGTTCTCTTGCCTTGTTCAGAGTATGATAGGAAGGACCATTTGCTTTCTCATATATATATTGGAAAAGAATAAATGTTCCAACAAAATCGAAAGTTTCTGTCTCATTCCTCTTAAGTTTTCCGTTGTCCCTCTTCCTCTTTGCATGAGGTACCCTCCTGGCCTAAGTATTTACGGGTATGCTTTCCCATCTGTTCTTTCATCTTTGGCTTGTACCCATTTTGTAAAGCTCTGCCTTACCCATTTTTCCTCGGATTTTTATTGCTGCCTTAGGGTTCCTACCCCCCACCCCCCTTTTCTTTTTTCTCTTCTACCTTATGAGGGGAAAATAGCTCTCATATACCTCTCCTTACCACCGCCTCTCTTAATTTCAAATTAATTGTAGAATTTTTCACTTGATTCAACCCCTTTGGAAAATACCCAATGTGTGTCAGAAGCCACTTGTTTCACCAGAAACTAGGTGCTGTTCCTAGTGTCCAACTCTACAAATGACTTGAACAGTTAGACTAGGACAGTCATATATAAATTGTGTGGACTTTTACAATGCGTTATTATGCAGCAAACAAGTGTCTTCAAGTTTACATGATCCTTCATTCATTCCTGCTTGCTGTAAGTACGCACAATCATACTCAGGCTCCTCTCTTTCTCCAACCTTTTGACTGAAAACACTGTATTCACTTTATATTTGGTTTGGTTTTTTTTTTTTTTTTTTCTCGAATGATAGGAACCCACAAAATCTCTGTTTTGAATTTGCCAGAGACTGAAAAAATGCACCTGTTCTTGTTTTCTGTAGCAAGTCTTTATTTCAAAGAATGTATGCAGCAGCAGAATTATGTCAAGTGAGCAATGAACTAAACTTGTGCCCGACTGCACCCTCTGCACAGGTCATCCGGAAAGGCTGGCTGACCATCAACAATATTGGCATCATGAAAGGAGGATCCAAGGAATACTGGTTCGTTCTAACTGCAGAGAGTTTGTCCTGGTATAAAGATGATGAGGTAAGGAATGACACACTTCTTTCTACTGGCGGGGGGTGGGACGGGACACACGATATATTTGTTCAGTCTTCTGATATCAGCTTAAATTATTAAATCAGCTTGTACAGACTTTGAACCGAAAGAATGTTTTAAGGTTTTACCTGCCTCCTTTAAATTTTCTGGTTTTGATTCATGGAGAATGATGACCCTCTTAGACTTCTGTTGAAATGATGATAACATAGGTACAGGGTGTTGTGGGGGGGTGTTTCTGTTTGGTTTTTTTTTTTGTTTTATTTTTTTCCTCTCTTCCTGTGGCTTCCAGATATTGGTCTAAAATCTTTTGGAATGTCCTGGTTATTGTCCTGTGCCTGTTTGAACTGTTCTTACGCTTGTACTGTAAGTTGATCATAAATTGTCTACGTAAAGTTACTCCTAAAAGTAAGTACGTGATGTAATGATAACAATTTTTCTCCAGTCTCATATTCTGGGAGGCTGAAAAGCCTGTCTGCAGAGTTCTGGAGCTGGTTGGTATGGATTTTCAAATTTGCTACTGAAAATCCAAAAAATGCATCTTGGTAAGAAATGTCACTGCTGTCAGTAATCTGAGGTGAGTAATACGAAAACTGGAAAAAGCATTTCTCTGATAAACAGGATATCTAGGTTGCTCACTTTATTGAATATATCAACTTCACAGTAAAGCCTTTGTGTTTTATTTAAAGGCTTGTGTTGGTTTTCATAGAAAAATTGGGCTACACTTAAAAAACCCCAAACTGTTATTTTCTGATTTTTTTTTTATTTTTAAATTACATGTTTTCAGCAAAAATTTAGTGATTTTTTTTTTTTAGCATAAACCAGTTCGTTGGATGAAAGAGGCGCAGGTAATCAATCTTTCCAGTCAATCTTTCCAGCTTATTCTGGCTTACCCCAACAAAACATGGGGTTTGTTGAGGGCAACTGTGCAGGCAATTCATATTCGGTTTAACTTATATAGTATTTTGCTGCAGTGAGATTTTCTAGAACCACTGGGGAGAGGTCCTGCAACGCATGTACTTAAGCCAGAGCTCTGCTGAGTCCTGCAAGTCCAGAATCTGATACTTATCCTTGGTAGTTACATCAGTGATAATGCTGATGGTGGAAACTGCACTTGTACAGTAGGTTTTTTTTCCCCTGAGTCAGTAGCCATTTTGGGATAGACCTTAAGATTGAGGGACAAATTAGATTGATCTTGAAGATTCTGCCCGTTGCCCTTTCATTTAAGTTTTAAAGGGATTCAAATGTATTTACTGTAACAGGAAAATCAGTGCGTGTCAGACACTGGGGAGGATCCAAATGCTAGGTGTCAAGAGGGGAAGTTTTATTCTCAGATTACTGAAATACAATTTGAAGTATTATATTGCAATGACATAAAAATGAATCAAAGAGAATGCAAAGGTACCTTTATGAATATGAAAATTTGAAGCTGTTGTATTTGTGATGTAACTTGAAGCTACTAGAACTTGTTGTCTTAGATTAGCTACTGGTAACTGTAACTACAATAATTGATGTTGTGAGGTTAACACCCCTTGCTATGCTCCGTCTCAAACACTTGGAGGTGCGTCTAAGATGTGCTGTGGCAATTTTTGAGGTAGTTTTGGTGTTGCTTTTTTGAGTCTGATCTTTGCTTAGTGTGTGCAATATAAAAATTCTTGAAAATGTTTATGGAATGTCTTCTGCTGTGCACCTTCAAAAAGAAATTGTTTTGATAGTGTACTAGAGAGTTTCACCTGGGGATCTTGGAATAGTACATGGAGGGAATTGGCCACTGTCTGATTTCTATATGCATAGTTTAAAATATTGTCTCTTAATTGCCAATCAGTTGTGTTTTGAGGGTCATGAAAATAACAGTAGTTCATTCAGTCCAATACGGGAAATTATTCAAGGATTTCTTAGAGTGGTCAGAGAAGATAACAGCATAGTGTTCCATGCTTTGCTGGTGGAAGAAGTTCCTCCTCAAGTACAGATTTGCCGTATAATTTGATTATTCTGTCCTGGGAAAGAGTTCAGAAAGTTTGTTTCTATTTGGTGGTTTTTTTGTTGTTGTTTACTGGGCCTTTCTCAGTAGGTTTTCGAAAACTAGTAAGCTCTGGCTTAGATACTTTCTGAAGATGGTTAAAGCCACAGCTTGACCATTAGGTTAATCAAAAGACCAATGACTTGTTTCAGAAACAGAACTACTGACTTCTAAAAATAAAGAAACAAATATTTGATCTCCTGGCTGAATTCTTATTTTTGTAATTATGTTTCTTCTCCTTAAAATGTTCTCCTGGCTTTCAGCTTGCTTTGGTAGTTGTCACATCCTGTTCTCAGATAGTTACTGAAATGGCTGCAGGCTGGTGTATTTCCACCCTGGTACGGTACGTAGTCTTCAGTGATGTGTGAAGTGATACCCGTGTTTATGTGTCTGGACTGTGCCCGGGCTCAGTGCCGCTGTGAGATCCTAGGGAGATCCGATCTCCCATGCCTCCCACTTGGGCCAGTCACTCCTGCAGTGCTTGCACAGTAGCGAGAGCCTCTCCATCGGAGCTGGGGAAGATGCAGAAGGTCAGGTCTCACTCTTTCTCCTGCCACAGGGTTCATTCTCCCTGCCTCTCTACCCCTGAGTAAGTAATGTTGTAGCAGCTTGAGTACCAGTGAGCTCTGACAATGTTCTTTACAGAGCTGCAGTGCTTGCTGGGACCTCTACGGCTGTGTACCCCCTCTAGTGTAAACTGAGCCCTTTTTCTGTAGCCTGGAATTTACTCTGAGATTAAAATCACACTCTGAATGCAAGTGGTTGCTTGCTAGTGCCATTAGAAGGACGTAAATTATTTCCTTTATTTGTGAGCTGCAGCTTTTATAAGTGAAGAATCCACAGTGGAATGCATTCTGAAGCAAGTTACTTTGGCAAAAGATTTCAAAATTTGTTGTATGATAGCAGTATCACAAAAGAAACAATTGGTTTCTTGACACGGTTTTGTTGCTGCTGAAGCGTACTACAGGATTTTATTCCTGATGAGATGGGAATCAGTGCCTAAGAACGCTTTTGAGGCATATAATTATGGAAATATCAAGTTGGTGTTTGAAGAGTGTGGGTAAAGCAGTTACAGTATCAGTTACGTGACTACTAATCCGGATTAGTTTGTGATCCTGCATACAGTTGCTTGTGTTCATAACTTTGTTGCGTGACCAGTACCATGACTTTGTGCTTTTTCCACTTGCTTAAAATTAAGCAAGGACAATACTGTGTACCACTTTGGGGCTGTTATAAATAAGTGCAAGACCTCACAAATACCAGTTTTCTTTCGTAGAGTATTCCATATAATACTAGCTGAAGTATTATAAGGCATACCTACACAGAAAATATTAAATCTGAGCATTTTAGCTCTCGGTTGTTACTGCTTTGTTAAGAAGCGCAAAAAGCTGTAAACTTTTGTGCTCAGGTTCGTTTGAGAGTCAACCTGCAAATTTGAAATTTGTGAATTAGCCACTTTATGTTAGAATAAAACGGACTTTGGGAATGTGGAACGCCATTCTTGGTTGTGAATCGAAACGCTCTTTGTTGTAAACAAAAGCATGCCATTTGTAAAGTGGTGTAGCTTTTTTTACAGGGTATGGTCAAAGAATGTGACTTTATTCTTTCTAAAGCATCCAGAGATTTCACTGGCATTATTGGTGTGCAAAGGATGCCAAGCTAGGCTCTAGGAGAACTTCTGAAAATGTGAAATTTACAGCTTTTAGAAAAATCCCCTTATTTCCAAATAAAATATTTTCATTCTGTTTCAATAGGAAAGGAGAGTATTATCAACATCCAGTGATAGATGCAGTTTGTATTATAATTTCACAGTTTGTTCCCAATTGCAAAATTCTGTGTGGTTTGGGAGGGAGATAGGAAAATAAGTGAGGAGGTGAGAGAGTGGAAAGGGGAGAAGTTACTGTAAGGTCTACCATTGTGTCTGTTTATAGAATTAACTTGCCACACAACAAGCTGCTCTCGGCTTCTGTGGCTAGCAGGAATGTTAGTGATTTTTATTTTGACAATAATCTAAGAACAGGAGTTGCTCGAGTTATGCCTGAGAAATAAATGGGAGAACGAAACATAACAATGGTGCCGCAAAGCTGCGTATAAATAAAACTTATTGTTAGTGAGTTAATGAGAACAACTAGGAAAAGAGTACTATAGGAAGCACAGTAAAAATTTCAGCAGTGGGTTTTATTGTATTTTATAGGCAGTGTTGGTTTGACTCTAGGTGGGTTGCAGTACGCGGCTTGGTTACTGACCGGCCGTCTGAGATCCAGAGTGACTCTTGGCTGGAGCTGTTGGTGAAGATGCTCTGGTGTGTCAGAGCGGTTTCCCACTGGCGGCCGTCCCTCAGGCTGGGTTGTCATGCGACTGCCTGTCTGTGCCTGCTGTACAGGTGAGAGGATGTTCTGCACAGCAAGTGTAGACAGGCAGACACATGACAACTCCGTCCAGCCAGTCCCTTGGAGCCATCGCCGCTGGCGTGCAACACTTTGTACCATTCCGGTTTGGGGGGCTTTGGAGGGGGGGGAAACACACATAACAGAATTGAACTTTACAACGTTGGGAGCTGTAGAACAAGAACAGAACTTGATTTTATTCGGAAAAGAAGCAGTTTGGTACATTGGTTATCGTTGCGCTGACATGTATCAGAGATGCGATTTCAACAGGCTGGTCACACTGAACATTTGGAAAAACAAAAAAGGATTGAAGCCATGGTTTATTTTATATGCAATTCATACAGGATTCTGCCTGCATATTGTAGTCGCACATAGTAATTTAACCAGATGGTTTTACTCTTCTCGGAAGCACAGAAATACTGAAGTTCAAGATAAAGGATATGTTTATACAGTACATATTTTCTAGAAGCAGATAAGTACAGTAATCTTGCATGTTAAAAATAAAAATCTTTCTGTATAAATGGAGGAAACCACTTGCACATTAACCCACTTAAAGGGAATGTGCTGGAAAGAACACTGGTTGCATTTTATATCTATTTTGCCAATACGTTAAAGCTATACACTTATAATGACATTTCTTTAGTATTCTGCTTTGCATATTATTTAAATTTAGCTTTCTCTCAAAATCTGTTCTTCATAAGGGAAAAAAAACAACTTCACAATTTCGGTAAGTCTTTCAGTTGAGCATAGACTATTGTATAGATGAAAAGCATGCAAATAGCATCATTTCACATCACAAGATGCGCTGCTTCACTAAACTCTCCTGTCTATAAAACACACCCAGGAACTGTAATCCGATTCTACAGTTACATTTGTAGCATCACTGGGGTGTTGTTTCGAAAGGTATAAAACACATTGGAAGCTTAAAAAGGGAAAAGAATAATTGTGTTACATTTCTATACAGATGAAATGATTCTGGTTTATAGTGGTGTTCTTAGATCGCTGTTGCTCGCTAGTGCCACCACAGGTAAGCAACAAAG
The DNA here is from genome assembly GCF_028500815.1 of Rissa tridactyla. Lineage (NCBI taxonomy): Eukaryota > Metazoa > Chordata > Aves > Charadriiformes > Laridae > Rissa > Rissa tridactyla. The sequence goes on from NC_071473.1 coordinate 24,059,757, forward strand.
TTGGGCTTTCAAACCATCCCATACAGAATAGCAGCAAACCACTTCTAAGTTTCATCCTGAAAACTGATTATAAAAGGGATGAATTTACCAAAAGGCTAAAGGTGGGGATAGTGTTGAGGTTTTAAATTAGACTAATAATAAATTAATATGTAATTATTCAGGTGTTTTACCTCTAATCATTATTTTGCCATAAAGAAAAAAAAATACATTTTAGCTAATATACAAGTTGAAGCGTGCAAATTAAGTTTATCAGTTATATGAATAAAATTTTCTTTGAACCAAACAAAGTGGAATAATATGTCGTAAAAAAATAAATCAAGCACAAAACATGACTAGCTAATTCAGACATGGAAATTTAATTCTGAGACATTAAATAGGTCTTAAAAAAAAAATGAATCAAGCACAAAACATGACTAACTAATTCAGACACGGAAAGTTAATTCCAAGACATTAAATAGTTTTACTTTGACTTTATAATAGGTTTATTTACATTTTTGTAGCTCTAAGTAAAATTTTAAATGTATGCTTTAAGTTGGCATGTCTTCCTACCCACTTAATGATTTTAAAGAAAACCCAAAGTGGCAAATTAGAAGTACTTCTAAAATAAATATAAGACACTGCCTGTTTTATAGATTTCGTCAAATTTAATTGCTACAGTTAGTTGTTAAAGGAATCGGAGATCTTTAGTCTGGGAAAAAATTAGGTCTCAGTTTGTGTGTTATGGATCCTCCTTGAAATTGCAAAGAATTGTACAGTAAAATTCCTTGGCAACCTATACTATAAAAGGATTGGAAGAACGAAAGTATGCATTTTAAGTAAGAGGCTTTCTACTAGCAACTGTCAGGGAAGTTGTGCAGGGAGTAAAAGTTGTAAGTGGAAAGATTGTGTGGCCTTTCTAATAACTGTACACAAGGAGAAATCATCGAAGAGTCAGGAAAGAGCTTTGCATCTTGAGCTGAGGCAAATTTATTTTGCCTTCAGTCAGTTCATTGCGTACCACTAATGACTGGGTAGTGATCCCCACTTGATTCTTAGCTAAGAACTGATATTCCTTGAAATTGTAGCTAAACAGGCTAAACGTTTTTGTGTGCTGTATCTGATTCATTGGGGCACTAAAGGGCTAGAGAATATTTTGGAATCCTTGTAAGAAAAAGAAAAAATCATCTTATCATTGCCAATATTATATTCACAGAAACCTATATTAAGGATTTGACTTTAAATATTGGTAGCTTGGAAATGGAGTTGAGAATTGTATTCTCTCCGACTGTGAATCAGGACTTTTTATTTAAGGGCAGGTTGTTATTTTTAGATACTGTTTTGCAAAGCAGCGTAAAATGCAGTACAGAAGTACAGTAGCATTATTCAGGAAAGTTTCATTCTGAACTGTGGCATTTCCTGTCTTTTTGTAGTTTTAAACCTGACCCTTAATATTATTTCAATTAGGATTTTTTATTATTTTTTTTAATAAAGTACAGTTCAGGAAGCAAAGCCTTTGGCAAGTAAGTTATGCTCTTGATTAAAATTCATTATTTTAATAAACCCACCCACTAAGATTTAGGGTTTTTTATTTTCCAATCTGCTTAACAGATTTTGATGAAAAGATTATAATAATTTAACATTCTGTTTGGAAGTTGGGAATTTTTAGGCAAGTATTTTGTTATTTTTGATTTTAATATTTTTCCATACTGCAATGATACTTGGGTGGTCTGCAGAAACGTCTGTGGAGGCACGGCGATAGTACAGGAAGGGGGGGGGGGACAAGGAGCGTGGAGAGGGTAGCGGTGCCTGTTAGGCTTCTGAAAATACAGATGTGTTAAATAGCTCTGGTGATGGCCATACAGAAGATAACATGCAACTTAATGACAAGGCAGAAAAAATGTCAAATGACATGGTTTTTCTTTTTTTTAAAGTAACTAGTTTTTTTCACGTTTGGATGCTATTTGATCTATATTTATTTCTGTGAAGTGACTTTCCCCCACCCTTCTTTGTTTTCTTTTTTTTTTTTAACATTAAAGGAATATATAGAAAAGGTTTGAAATATTTTCCCTATCTGATTTTGTTGAGTTTACAAAAAAAAAAATTGCGCTCCTTAAAGATGAAAGTCCATTATATTGAAACACCTATTTAAATGTTCATACTGGCTTTAATTTGCTTTTCACGTTTTTGTGCATTTTATATTAATATGAATTGTATAATTTAGTTCATAAACCAGGCTTAAGCATTGGTATTGTCCAGGTTTTACAGAATTCTCACCACGATTTAGCATGCACTGGATCCCGCTAATTTTTTTTAGTCATTGCAAAAAAAGTAGTTTGTTCTTTTTGGGTTTTTTTCTGTTGAAATATTTGTATACAGCTATCTTGTGTTCGTTGACATGCATATTTAAAACCTCTGCTTTTATAACTATGGCAATCTTTTCTGGAGGATTATGCTCAACTAGAACTGGTTTCAACTAAACCAGCACTGTTTTAAGAACCACAGAATCAGTTAATTCACTTTGAAAATGTTTTGATTGCTGAGCTGAAGTAGATATACTTCCTTATTCATTCCTAACAATACAGGCTTTCTTTCCATATCTCTTGCTTTGCCCGATGCATTTCCCGCCCCCCCCTCCCCCTTTCCAAGCCCCATGCCAAGGGGGCCTCCTAGATCTCAGCCTTACAGTCTAAAAATGTAACTTTGAAGACTCATGGGTGTATGGGAGGGGAATCACTTCCTAAATCCAGAAAGGTCATTTAAAATAAAGATTAATGCAAATAGTGGACTTAGAGATAAGTGAAACACTTAGTTCCATATATTTTCATTGTCTTTGCTTATTTAGCAAAAGTTAGCGCAGACTGTCTTCAACAGCATTTTCACCGAGAGCCTCTTACTGCCTGGATAACAATACTTCCTTTCTTAATTTCTAGATCAGAATTATAAAAAAAAAAAGTAGCTATGCAAGCAAGCACTAGATAGAAAAAAATATTTGCAAACAATCATATTCCCCTTGAAAGCATAACTGAGCAAGTTTCTTAACAAGATTTGAAAACATTTTTCTACCGCTTAAGCAAAATCTGAGTCAAAACTTTTCTGATTTGCTACGCCTAAACCAGCAATCATACTTAAAGAGAGGTTGAGAAATATTAATGCAAATTTGAATCTGGTTCCATCCCTTTCATTTCTCTCTGTCTCTTCAGATTTTCTGTTAATAACTGCATTTAACCGTTTGTTGTAACTCCACTTTAAAGTAGAATGAGAATAAAAGTTCAGTCTACTCACATTATAATGGATTAAACCCCACTAATTTAATTCTGAAGATAATCTTCTGCGAAGTAAAGGAAGGAGAGGGTGGGTAACCTCTAAGTGTACATAGACATTAAAATAGAATTCTTTTAGTGAAAATCCATAAGGTTTGATGGGAGGCTAAGGGAAATGACAGTGCTAGGTCTTGCTTCATAGGCTTTAAGGCAGCCAGTATAGACACAGTCACGCTAATGCTACGTGACCATCTCTCCCCAATAGGACTTCTATTGATTATTCAAGGAGCAATGAAAAAGGTAATAATAATAATAATATACATATTTTAAAAAAAATATTGTATAGCATCAAGGCTGTCTAAAATATAACATGCATTCTGCAAAATTGGCTGCATATTTATGCTAATTCTTTTTATCGTATAGCTATTCAAAACCTTCCTGGCAATAATGAGCACCATATAGATGGGATTTTTTTTTCCGGTTGCAGTAGTTTGTTACTAGTGTTAACTTTAGGGGAGCTGACTCTGGAGTTCAGCTGGTATCAAATTGCAGCCCAGACTTTTTGTATTATTTTGTCCGTGGGGATTTCATTCAGCCTGAGGGTTTTTTTCCCCTACCAGGACAGCTGGAAATTCACCAAAGCAAACTTCTGCATTCGTTTACAAATTCCATTTTTATCAGTGGGATTCAGGACAAAGTAACTTATCATTTTGAATGTTAGAAGAAATATCAGCGATACAAAGTATACATGAAAGCGGCAACAGTCAATCTGTGCTGATCACTTATAGGCAATGGCCAGCCAGGTATCGGGATGGAAAGCTGTTTGTTCCATTTTATTTATTTATTGTTTTTTGGTTTTTTTTTTTTCCATCACATCCTGAACTTTCAGAGGTAATTTTTCCTGACAATCAAAGATTTTGTATTCTACACGGCAGGAGCCTAGCATGGAGTAGTCATAGATTTCCTATGGTTTCCCTCCCAGTTTTCATTAGCACATATAGCGTAGGTTACTTGTAAAGAAGTTTCATCTGCATATCAAAATCTAAGTACAGTTCTCCCAAAGGTGATCTAATATAATTTACAATAATTTAAAATAATATTCATGCATTTTTTCTATTATTTTATTACTCTAAGAGAAAATAATTTCTTAAAATTGATCTTCCAATCATATTTCACAACAGGAGCTATTCAGATACATACTTCTAGCAAGCCTTTTCTGCATTTAAAAAAAAAATATTATATACTCCGTAAATATTTATACTGATTGCTACAAGTAAAAAAAAAAAAATAAATTAAAATTACCTTTTTAGTTTGTGGGGGGAAAAAAGCTTTATTTTAAATGAAAAAAAAAAAAAAAAAAGAAAAAAGAAATGACCGACTTAAACTCTACTCTTGTACACTTCTCTAGGCAGTATACCTCTAGGCAATATACCTCTCTCATTTCTTGCATAGGTTTTAGTAAACCATCAGAGCTCCATCTTTCTTGCAGTGATGACTGGAGGAAGGGGGGGGGGAGTCACCTAGGTTCGCCAGGTCATAGGCCAGGTGTTCTTCCAAAGTAGGCCTTACCAGAATGTCTTCCCCGCTTTATTCTGAAGTCCTCCTTTTTCACAGTGTCCCTTAGCGTTTCTTATTCCCTAGTGTGCAAAACCTGCGAAGAAAAATACTGTATATGAGATCTGAAAGGAGCAGTGAATGTCTTCTCCTTGGCAATAGCGACTTGCGTCCCCAATAGTCCACGCCGCTGCTTTCCCTTGCCCAGTCTAACCAATGTGCAGACTACTGTACAACAGCATTGTCCTGAACAGGTAGTCTGAACACTGGGGCGACGGAGCAGGATCTCCGGACGCGTCTATTTATTTATTTTAAATCCTCTTTTAGTCTCGGGGAAAAACTGCCTTCCTGCATCACGGGTTGTGCTCGGCTCTCCCTCACACTCTGCAGCACTCACTGAAACACACTGAAGTGCTGTGATTTCCAGTCTTGACGTGGCACATTTGCAGCAGACTGGGGATCTGGCAATGAATTTAGGACCAGGAAAAGGGGGAGGGCTGGGCCTGAGAGTCCATATATGGGATGATGTCACCCTGGGGAGGTTTGGGTATGCACTGTGCCGCTGGTGAGACCGCTAGAATTGCCTGCTCTCAGACATGGGTCTGTGTATAAAATGGTACCAGATGTTTTAGTGTAATGTTAAGCAGTCATTTCATCTTCAGGCCAGATTTTTTTCTTCAACTGGGCAGGAAGTGGGCCCCAGTATGGAAAAGCTGTAAAAAGTCAAGATGTACAGTTTCGCTGCAGCCAACGGAGAGCGAGTTAATGTAGACGCGGAATTTGCTGTTTTGTGAAGGCTGAAAAAACCGACTTTTTAAAAAGGATTCTTCTCGGGAAGCAAATGCAATAAGCCAGTGCTTATTTTCTTTCTTTTTAATGACTCTAGTTGCGCTTTTCTATTTTGGCGTTTTAGACCAAGAAAAGGGCAAATAGGTTCATTTTTTTCTTGGAACTGTCAGCAGCATGCAGGCTGCCGAGACTTGAACAGTAATTAGAGTTACTTCCTGAAAGTGAAGCCCCCATGAAAAGTCTGGAGAAATGTTCTTTGTCATAGCCTCTACATGAGTAATTAGTTCCACATGTGGCCTTCCTATTTCCCTTCAGCTATTTTGGCTGGCTGGTTGAATACTTTGCTATAGCTCAAGACTTAAAGAAGCTTTAAAGTTTTCATTTCAAGCATCCACTGTGAAAATGGCTATTTCTGGTGTCATAATAAATTGCTTCTGGTAGATCAGTGCTATTAGGCCTGGCATTGTTTTTCACTGGTAACCCTGCTGGTCCCATTTTTCTTTTAATGGTGCTTGGTGGAATTATTCTGCTAAATTTTATCTTTGATGTTTACCAGATCTATTGAATTTTGCCAAGTATGACTTTACCGTAGATTTTAAGATATTCTCTCCACAGGCAACTATCCTTGTTCTCCTGTAAACTTTTTTCTCTTTGTTACTCGTGCTGTTGAATCTAGAGTGTTGTACTTGGGGTTTGGGGAGTTTTTTTTAATCTGCCTTAGCCCATGGTCTAAAACAACAGCTAACATATCAGGTTAGCTCTTCTGAAGTCAAACCCGGAGGTGATTGCTTACAGGTCTGTATACGCACTGTATGGAATTGTTGCCAGTAGCTCTTTTTCTGCCTAGGAGTCCGAGACAAATGTCAGAATTGGGAGTATATTCTGAACGGCAGATCTCCACCAACTTCCTGGACGGGAATGGATGGAAATCTCAATGCGTCATGTGAGCTCTGGTGTCCTAAACAACTTCTGCGTTATTCGGTTCTTCCTAGGTGATGGCAGATTCTGTGCGAGCCATAGCTCTTAAAGGCACGCACGGGGCAGGCTGCAGGACTCTAGCTTCAGGGAGAATGAATGCAATAAACGTGGATGCCAGGGAAGCTGGAATCGGAGTTTCAGGCCAATGAAAAGGAAAAGTGACCTGCAGGCTGCTTTGTGGTGGTGGTGGCAGGCCGAGCACTGTGTGTCTGTTTCAGATTGAGCATCCAGTTCTGCTGTTTGGATTCACAGTGGGCTAAGCGTGTATCCAAGCAGTGGTGGGGTTTCTTTTTTAATTAGTGAAAGTAGAGGTTTGCAGAAGCTATAGAAAGAGATGTGGCTTGCAGAGTGCTCAGCTTTCTTAGCAACAGCAGCACCGCATCAGTGTGTAAGGGAAAGTGAGATGGTATGCAAGAGCTTTTTGAGATAGAGCTGTTACAACGGAGAAAGTAGAGCATGCCGTGGATAAACCAGGAGGGCTCCTCATCTGCATCTCACTGCATGTGAGGAGCTGGCTTTTTTATTATATTCCCACTTGGCACTTGCCTTGTGGAGAAAGAATACGACTTTGGAAAGACTGAGTAGCGAGAGATTTTTGTGAGTGGGACCCTCAGTATTATTGGGTCAGATTTTCCCTAGTGAGGAACCATCAGAGATTAATCGCTGCCTGTGCCACCAAGAGCAAGAAATCACGTTGTCAAGAAAAGACAGCGTTCCAGGGATCTTCTTTCCGTACCAGCAGAAGGGGAGGCAGGCTAAATAAAACAGGAGGCAATGCATTAATGAGCCAAGCAGGCTTAGGGGCTGAGGGGAGTGAAGTTTTGAATCTCGCTGCCGAGTGCAGCAGCATTAGTTCTGAATTTTTCCCGAGATGGTTAAATAGAACCAGAATAGCTTACCACATTGTGGCCTGGAAATTCATTCCCTGTAAGTTTTGTTTCCTGGCAAAAGTAGAGCTTTAAAGGAACGGAGTACAAGAACAGGGGTTTTGGGTTGTTTTGGGTGCCCAGAAAGATGCTAAAGCCTTGTCGGGGAGAACCTCAAACATAGTCCAAAACTATTCAGACCTCTTATGCACATTTTCTTTCCTTCCAAAGGGCTGCTCTGCTACTTACATGCATCTGTGTTAGACATTTAGACCAAATCCCTCCTTTTCCACTTGATCCCCTTTTGGAAAGGAAAAGGCCCAAAAAGCAATCGACATTTCCATTCCTTCTGATACCAAGTTCAGACTATACTTGAAATATTTGAAATCTTCCACTAAACAGCTTCCCAGCTATACCATGGGATTTAAAACTGTTTCCGATCAAGTTCCAAGGCTCTCATTTAGCTGTAGTTTCCTAAATGGCAGGCCGCTTTCATGGTTGCAGTGATCTTGACTCAGAGAGTCAATATCCATAATGAACTGTTACCCAGAGCTTATCCCAAGTGCCTTTCAAAGATGGTGATAAACTTTCGTTTTTCATGAGTTTATCATCATGCTGACATTCTGTCAGGCCTATGAACTCAACCCAACGATTATTTTCCAAAAGCCTAAAATATTGTTTGATTTTTTTTTTTTTTTAACTTGGAGGATTTTGAGAAGTCCAAGTTCTTCATTAACGCTTACTTGGAGGGCTACCATGAAAAAGAAAATAGCTATATTTCTGCTTCATTGTTTTCTTTTCCTGGCAGACGGCAGTGTAGTGCCAGGACCTTCTTCCTGCTGAACGGGATGGGCATCTTTGAAGCAGTCATGACATGTGTGGCTAGCATGGGAGCTGTATGCTTCTTCTGTTTGTAAAACGTTCTAGGCTGCCTTTACTCTAGTGAAGTGGCTGAATTGCTGCTAATACGCATTTTTTTTACATTAAAAAAAGTTATTGTAGAAAGTGTGTGGACAACTGTAAGTTTTGTATCTCTATTTTTCAAAAGCTCTAGATAAAATCCAGAGAACTACAGAACAGTAAAGCGGGATGTCTGCAGCTGATAAACGAGTTGAAATAATAGCAGACAATTGAACGTAGTTATTTTTGAAGTTCTGCAACAGAAGGCTGTCTGCCATGATTTGTTCTAGGTTTTTTTGCACATCCAGCAGCAAAGGTTAACCCTTCTCAGCACTCAAAGAGCTAAATCATGATTTAAGAGGTAGGCATAGGACACAGGGAACAGTACGGATAGGCTGTCGCTGCACCATAGCGAAAATCTGATGCGAAACTACCTCCAGGGTCTGATTTTGTAACTGAGTAAGCAAAGTGAGTGGAGAATTAAAAGCCAATGAGCACAAACAAATGCAAAGGAGTAGTGTCAATTTGCAGAAAATCCCACAAGTTACACTGTGAAATTATGTTCACTTTTGTCCAGAATGCTTGGGGTATGGATGCAAGAAAGGAGATAAGGATAATGTGGGGAGAGAAGAGGTGAGGGTGGAGGAACCATCAACATGTGAGGTGATAGTATCTCTGTAGTGTTTGTCACCTTTCTGTTAATCAACGAATATCACTGATGGTTGGGCAAGGTCTAATGCAGTCTTGCAGTTCGGTTGTTTCTTGGTGCTCTGCTGCAATCTGACTCATTAATTTTCTATTTTAGTTGTTGGTTTTTTAAAAGAAAAAAAAAATATTTCCCCTTAGCAATTCTGTTACTTCTGGCCAACGCGCGTAGGAATGATCTGTGCTTAGAAGTAGCTGTGCCCATTGTTATGAGAACACATTATGAAGTGTGATGCTCATTTGGAGCTTGTACCATCCTCCTCCTCTATGGATTGTCATGTTATTCGTGATGTCTGAAAAAATAACGACACAGTGCTAACTGAAGACCCCCTTTGGTAGGCTGTGTGAAGGCTGTGCGACTGCTACGAGCCACATGTATGTGCTGCACAGTTTTCCAAGCAGTTTGGCCTCAGTATTGCAGGTAGGGGTTTGCTCTTTTATAAATTACTTTAGTACAGCTCTGTATGTGCTGGATAATGTTCCAGCCTAACGCCCCTCTATTGTGTAGTTCCTCTGAGTAAAACATAACGGACAGGTGAAAGCTATAGCTTCTATACACCGTGTTCCCTGTCCCCAGTCCTTTTCCCTTCCCCTGCCCCTTTTTCACTTGTCCCCTCTGTCCTTCTTTCGCTCCTCCCCAGGCATATAACTTGGATGCTTTGGTGTTATTTACTCTTCCACTTACTCCGCAATCTTTCTCTCCCCAATCCCATTTTTCTGCTCTTTGTATGTGCTTTGCCTCACATTTTGTTTGAGTTTGCAGGAGAGATGAATGGGGAGAAAGTGGGGCTGGAAGGGGTCAGTCCAACTGTTTTGGGCAGGTAACAGAGTTGAAATTCATAACAACTAAGTTTAGGAGCCTGGATTTCCTTTATCTTCAGTGAGCAGGGGATAACTGAGCGCCTCTGAGGTGGATACCTATAGTTAGCCAATGCTGATGTCTGTCCTCGCAGATGCGAGGAACTGAACGAGTGGTTCAGTACCGATGCCGTTTTTCCTTACCTTGTAGCAGTCTGGTTATTTTGATCCCCATTGTAATGTCTGCATCATTTTGTGCTCTGTATTGTTCAGTATTTTTGTTGCCTTTCTAGCCAGCGGTTAAAGTTTACCAATGCATAATTGGAAATGTTGGAAAATAACCTGAGTACCACAGAGTGGGAATTTTCATATACGGCTGACTTTGTGCTCACTGCGTGTTTTCTGGCTTAAATTTTATGTATGTAGTCATGCGAGTATTTGAATATCTGAACTGGTTTTTGGAGAGTGAATTGGTTTTGGGGAGCCGTGTGTGCTCAGCACGGTGCTAACAAGTGATTATAATGACTGACAATGTTTAGATTGCACATAGGTTATTTCATTCCTGCTTAAACAAATAGCTCCTTTGTTGAACTGTTATGGCCTAATAGGAGGTATCCTCTCTGCCTGTCATGTTTTTCTTCAGGAAGAGAACAGGATACGGAATAGCTTTGACATTTCCTTAGTCATTGCTTACTCATACACAACACACAATTAGTGGAGATGCAAAATTAGCTGAGCTAAGTTAATTTTCAGAGTGGTGGTGAAGAGCACGATATGCCCTGGGTTAACACTGTCTTCTTTCTTGACTGCTGTGATCTCCTTAGGCTTTGTTTTAGCCCTGAAGCACGTTAGCGTTAAGCTTTTGGACCCTTTATAAAACCCAGATGTGCAGCTGAATCAAGTGTTCTTTTTCCCTACTCAGACTCAAATGATTCAGGCAGGTTACCACATCACTGGAAGATCATTGCTTCTCTGGTAGAAGATATCACTTCTGCTACAACATGATTGTAGTATTTGGTAAAGCAAAATAACTGGACAATAAAATGCGGGACGAAGCATTTGAGTGAATGTAGGGGCACGTTGTTTACTGCTTAACCAAAGCAAAGTTATATATAATGGATAAACTTGCAGTGGTTTTTATTTCTTTTTTCCATTCCTTTCTGGGAAAAAAAAAAAATCTCCTTGAAAATAGAACTGCCTGGGTGACCAAAAAAACCCCATACTTTATAGAAGTTTCTAGTTAAAAATCCTGTGTCTTGTTGGGTTTAAACTGCTGGTTTTGTCTAATTAGAATTTGGGGTTTGATTTACCCCTGAAACATATTTTTATGAACATTCTCTCTTCTGCCCAACTGAGAGACAGTTTGTTGTTACTTTTGTGTTTCTTTTCTGGCAAAATTTTGTGTTGCAGCTATTTCTATGTTTCAGTAACATAATACACTCTGGGGGCAGATCTTGGAGATCTTTGACTCTAATGAATACCAGTCACGTGAGAGCAAATACATGATTTATTACTTGAGTATATTTTCGATAGTAACGCTGGAAATTTTTTTTAGCGGGGGGAAGGGAGATCAAGAAAGAGGATGCAGTTGAAAGAAATTAGTGGCAAAGTGATGTTAACTCTCACCTCAGTTTGAGCCTATGGTTTGCAATGCCAACATTGTGAATGATCCCAAAACAAAGCCATCCATCCTTTTCACATTTAAGAATAATCTCAAGGGAATTGTGTTGTAGAAGCAGATCTTAAAATGAACACCAGCAATATTGCTCAGGGCCTCTAAAACTGAAAGCCATTTCTTCTAGTATTTATTGTCTTTGGCAGAACTGTTATCCTCTCTTTATATTAACTGCTGCATGAAGTGTCATCTTTGTCTTGCCAAAACTTCTGTTCATAATATAATTTTTTTCTTAGGTTGACTTGCGTTTGATAAAGATTTAACAATAACAAGCTAGGTTCTTGAATGTGAAATCAAGAGTTACGTTCCTGAGGCTGAAAATAGCAATCAGTCATTTGTGCTGTGCGGAGATGTGTGCTCTGCGAAGTGACTGTCAAAGAGCCTCAGTGAGCTGTATTGCTCCAGCCCCATAAAATGTACTGAGCGTACCCTCCTAACAGAGCCATTCATTCTCTCTTATGACTGAGTTCTAAATCATATTTCCAAAGATTAATAAGTGATATCCAAGGAGTAGTCATTAGTTGTATTTTGTCTGGCTTTTCTGTAGGTTGTGAAGGTTTAATCACCTACTGTTTGTTACTGTCTGTCTTCAGTAAGTAGGTATAAACATTTAAATTAGAATTAAGGGACAACTTAAAAGCATCTAGATTGCTCATGAGGTGTCCTGTGAGATCTGGTATCGGCAAAATTTTCATGTGAACTGGTGAATGCTGATGCTGCCAGGCATAACTTCTAAATATTTTAATTTCTAGGGTAGTTGTTTCTTGGAAAATGTGTGAAACAGAAGAGTTAATAAATCAACAGAATGTCATAATTTTTTATTAAAGTATCCCTGATATTTATAGCCACTCTTTTTATCAGTGTCTCCCAGGAAGAAAGTTTTCACAATGGTTCATTATCACTCCCCTGTATCAAGAACAAGAAATTTTTACTTGTCACTTGAGCCTTCCATAGCCAAAAAAAGAGGTTGTGTCCTGCTTTCATGGCAGTATGTGGTGTTTTTTGTCAGTCAGTTAACTGGGGTATGTTTCATCAGTTTAAAATCCTGATGACCGTGAGATGCTAACAGATTTTCTATTGTTTACTTCACCTGGTTACTTTACAAATAAAATTTTAGTGCTTTGCCTTAGCTGTTGCTTTACATGCAGTACAAGAAAATGTGTGTTTATTGTAGCTTCGCTAACGTCCTCTTCACTGTTGAGACAAGTTGTATTCTAGAAACCCATGAGCCTTTGTGTTGGTCAGGTACATATTTCTAAGTGTTTGACAACTCCCAACTGTCTAAATTCACTGCAGCTACTAAAGAGTAGTTTAGTAAAACATGCTCAATTCAGGCCTGTTATGTTCGTGGTAGACCTTCCTTTTCTCAGATTACTAAGCATTTTCAAATGTTTATGTAAGTTCCATAGAAACTAAACAAGTTACTGAGATACTTCGAGAGGTGGAGCCATGTGATAAAGACTACGAAGAGCTTTTAATCTTTCATGACTCTTCTTTCTCGTGTTCTTGCTATGCTGATCTGTCATCTCTCACTGATGGTTACCTTTGCTGTGTATTGATCTCTTCCTGTCATGGCAGTATCCACGCTTCATTTCAGGCCTTCCTTTTGCTGATGGAACATTCCTTGGATGTACAGAATTACCCCCTCTGCTGTCCAATTGAGTCCTTCATCGTAAGACAGCAAATACTTTAAGTCTACATCTTTTATGTATGGCAATTAATATCTCAAAGGATATGACCTTGATTTAAAAAACAAACAAACCGAAGAACAAAACGACGACAAAATCCCACACTTCTCTCTGGGGTGCTACTATAAGATACTACAACACCTAAGATCAACTTGCCCATATTGTTGCTTATGTTTCCCCTATCTGCAGTGGTTTCCTTTGTTGCTTTGTGCATCTGATATGTGAATCTTAGTGTATTCTGAAGAGTGCCTAAAGTTTAGGGATGAAGTAGACAGCTCTTCTCTTGATTCCCTAATGGACCTTCTATCATCTTTTGCTACAAGGTGTGTTTATTCAATGTGTCTTTTCCTAAAGCCTTAACAGTAGCATTTTTGGTTGAACACTGAACCACAACATTGCATTGCAGGGAATGCAGAAAATGCAGAAGAAATAGCAACATTTTATGGGTATTAATGTTGCGTACAATATTATTCACAAATGGAATTCATGTAGGATGAGACCTGAAAAAAACAGTTAAGTGGGTTAATTAAAGAGAGATCCAGGAAAATCAGTACAGATGCCTGAGACATTATGGATGTCTAAGCACACTTCTGACAATAACTGCAACCAAGCATGTCCTGCATGACATCCTTGTCTCTGAATTGGAGAGACATGATTTGACGGATGGACCACTCAGTGGATAAGGAATTGGCTGGTTGGTCACACTCAAAGAGTTGCGGTTAATGGCTCGATGGTCAAGTGGCGAGCAGTGACGAGTGGCATGTGTACCTGGGACTGGTGCTGTTTAATGTCTTTGTTGATGACACGGACAGTGTGACTGAGTGCCCCCTCAGCAAGTTTGCTGATGACACCAAGCTGTGTGGAGCAGTCAACACTCTGGAGGGAAGCGATGCCATCCAGAGGGACCTGGACAGGTTTGAGAGGTGGGCGTGTGCGAACCTCATGAAATTCAACAAGGCCAAATGCAAGGTCCTGCATGTGGATTGGGGCAATCCCACACACAAATGCAGGCTGGGCGGAGAATGGATTGAGAGCAGCCTTGAGGAGAAGGACATGGGGGTGTTGGTGGACGAGTAGCTCAACATGAGCTGGCAATGTGCGCTCACAGCCCAGAAAGCCAACTGCATCCTGGGCTGCATCCCCAGCAGTGGCCAGCAGGTCGAGGAAGGGGATTCTCCCCCTCTACTCTGGTGAGACCCCACCTGGAGTACGGTGTCCAGCTCTGGAGTCCTCATCATAAGAAGGACATGGACCTGTTGGAGTGAGTCCAGAGGAGGCCACGAAGATGACCAGAGAGCTAGAGCCCCTTTCCTATGAAGACACGCTGAGAGAGTTGGGGTTGTTCAGCCTGGAGAAGAGAAGGCTCCGGGGAGACCTTATAGCAGCCTTCCAGTACTTAAATGTGGCCTACAGAGAAGGTGGTGAGGGACTCTCTGTCAGGGAGCATAGCAGTAGGATGAGGGGTAATGGTTTTAAACTGAAAGAGGGGAGATTTAGATTGGATATCAGGAAGAAGAAATTCTTTCCTGTGAGGGTGGTGAGGCACTGGAACAGGTTGCCCAGAGAAGCTGTGGCTGCCCCATCCCTGGGGGTGTTCAAGGCCGGGTTGGATGGGGCTTGGAGCAGCCTGGTCTGGTGAAGGGTGTCCCTGCCCATGGTTAGAAGGGTTGGAAATAGACGATCTCTAAGGTCCCTTCCAGCTCTCACCATTCCATGATTCTATGGTCTTTACTGCTGAAAGAGCTCACATAAATGGTATCTGTATGAAAAAAAAATAATAGACTTCATAGTACAACATTATTTTCCAGTACTTTTTTTCTCTATGCTCTGTTCTGGAATATTTCAACAAGGCTTTTAATTGTTACTAAATGTGTTAGTCTTCTGCGTAACTGGTATATCCCATGGGTTCAATCATTTCAGCTTTTTGTGACCTGTAATGCTTTTTATCCATATGTCAGATAGTTATGTTGAGGAAATCAGAAAATGCTGAGTCTTGCGGCACTCACCGTCTGGGTTGCAACCGAAGCATGTTGTGCAAGGTGCAGCTTTTTGCGTTCTGTTCCAAAACCTCATTTTCAAAGCCAGGGTATCAAACACCTGTGTCATGTACTTTGTGCACAGAGGAAGAAGGTTTTCAGACTGGTTGCCTTATAGACCAGAACTGGCTGAGAACCACTATGGAGAGGTCCTGGACTACCCCACCGTTTCCCCCACAGGTAGACCTGTATGTTTTTTGGAAGGTGGAGATCACTGGGCAAAGAAAACATTTAACACTAGATTAACACTAAAAATTACAAATTGAGAAGAGTTGTCAGGTATCTTGAGAACCCCCTGAAAGCAAATTCAGAGTTCAGGAAGTTAAAAACTTAGGAAGATTGGGGAAAAAAAAAATTAATGGGAGAGAGAAAGGGAATAACTGATGGAAAGGTTTGTTCATGCACGTTTGGCTTTGTTTGGAACTGAATTTAAGGTGAAGACTCTGGTATTAGAAGGTGTTGTCCCAAGCCTGGAATACCTGCTGCTTTTTCAGCAGCCTGACCTGGCCTGGACTCTGGGTCAGCTCTCAAGAAAGCTAAAATCTGAAGTGCCAGATTGAACTGTGCTATAGACTTCGGTGGGGATGCCAGCTCTGTTACTAGCTTGTAGAGCATGTGGTGCTGTACACATAGCTTGCAAGGTTAATAGGTACAAAAAAAATGTAATTACATATATATTCATGTATTTCATATTTTTAGTTTTCTATTGACTGCTTCTTTCCCTAGGGAACATTTTTCGTTTTCTTATGCAGAAATATAAGGAGACATAGAGTCAGCAAAACTTTCTTTTTTTCTTTTAACATGTCAAAGAATTCTCAGTCCACAAGTCTCCATCAAAAAAAGACCCGCATAACAGGTAACCTTTGGGCTCTTGATTTTTCTGAACAGGCATATAAATACACAGGTGCTGAGCACCTTTTAAAGCAGAGACTATGTCTGTCAGGCAAGATGTGCTCATCCCATGCCTGTGCACATTCTCCCAAAGGCAAGATATTGCCGTACACGATTTTCCTAAGTTTTGCTAAACTAGGTCTTTGCTTCCACCTTGCAACTGTGCAACACTTAAGTGTCTTGCCTTTACAGGGATCAGTGCTGCGTGCTCTGATGTTCTAACCAAGTAATGCTTCTTGAGAACATTGTTTTCTCCATGAACATGCCCTCCTACTTTGACTTATACCTTGAAGAGGAAAAAAGGAAGGTGCTCCAAGTTTTCTTCTATTACATTTTGGCATCCCACTCATGCTCCCCTTAAAACCGATTTCTAAAGGGGAGGAAATCCAAACAATTGTTAAGTCATGCAAACAACAAATGCATCTGACAAACAGCAACTCATCGTTCATTCTCTTTCATTGACAGGTAAATCCCCTGAGCGTGTGTAGGGAAAGAAGGGGCCTGCTGCTTTGTAAACCTCCCTTGGTGTCTGATAAAAACATGGTGTGCTTGCTTTGGTGTTTGTATGTCACGAGGAGCTGCTGAGAATGCAGGAGAAAAAAAATAGTGTAGGCTATGAGGAATAGGAGGAAAAGATGCGTTTTATGTAAACAAAGTCATAAAGACCTTGGAAGTAATTGTGTAAATCAGCTAGGAAAGCTGATGGAATATAATAGTTACGGAGGCTCCTTGACAGAAGTATTTATTGGCTGGGTTTAGTCTAGCACGGAGCATGTCAACTAGGTATAAAGTTGTTAGCGCTGGAAACCTCTGTATGTTGTGAACAGGCATAAAATGCAACAAGCTGTGTGGCGTGGACCAAACTTAGGATGCCTGAAAACAGAAAACTCTATGGCAGGTTCACACAGCCACAGCCAGCATGATTTGAGTGTGCATATTTTGTGTGTACTGATTTATTAGCTAGATCCAGTGGTACTTTTTTAGGAATGATTTAACCTAGCGAGATAGAGCACAGACGTATTGCAGCATTTTTATGCACAGAGAGTGGTCTCCTAACTCCTGTGCTGACAAGATTCTGAAAGTGGACTTCAGATCCGGATTTGTGGGAGGGATTTCTTCGTTGACCGTCTATGAAACATTGCATGAAGGAAAATGGAAACCATATGCAATTCACAACACAGATCTGGTTTTCATTTAAAACTTTTCCTGTATTATATTTTCTGCTAGTAGAAGAGAGAGAAACAAACTGCTAGATGAATAGTATGGAGCTTAAAATAAAAGGCAGTGTGGTTTTCTTTTTTTTTTTTTTAAACTGAAGAAAAAAATGGTATTTGATCAGTAGTATAATTTCACGTAGCATTCTATAGAAAGAGGACAATTTGTATATAAAATGCTGGAACATCCGTTGGTTTAAGTCTTAGTGGATTGAATTGATATGATATCAACAGAACTGCAAGGTTGCTGAGTTAATAGAGCTGTACCATTCTAGCAGTGGCATAAAAGCTTTGATAAACTCTGCATGCAGAACTCAATTATGGCCTAGTTTCTAATACTGTTCAAAAAATGCTTGATCTGGTGCGGAGTTGTGGAAAAATTTCACCATCTCTGAAAACAGTCCAGTAGATTTACTCAGAGTCTCAGGGTTTGGATTTTTTTTTTCCTAGTTTTGAACAGAAGTTCAGTTTTTAAAAGTTCACTGAGGCTCTTTAGCGCCGAGGTAGTCCCTTGTTTTTTGCATGGAGCCTGGGAATAGAAGTGCCGCAGGACAAATAAAACAGAATACAGTGCTTTAAAAAAAAAAAAAAAAGCTAAGCTTTTTAATGTATTGGATATGTTATACTTTAAGTTCAGTCTGTGAATGACGGACTTAACTGGCTTGAAAGGGAAGCTGGCAAGATCTTCTCCCTCTTGGACTGCACAGAATGGAGATCTTCAGTGCTAATTACCAGGTGCTCTGCAGTACGCCCGCGCGCGTGGTAAACACCTGCATTTGTCCAGTGGTTTCAAGCCCTGCTATCCAGCAATGTACCCAGCGTGGTAAGGAATCTCTTTCATTTGGTCAGGGTAGTAGTGAAAATTGAGCAAAGGAGATGGATCCCTAGATCCAGTTTTCTTAGATTTCCAAGGATAACGTTGTCTAAATCTGCTTGAAAAATAAGGCGGCTATCACAAAGAAACATTGTGGGCATTCCAAAGTGTTTCTGCACCTCCTGTTTAGCTGCACAGATTAAGGAAGGTTGAAGGACCAGTTTCAGTTGCTAGATCTCTTTAAAGAGACTTTGAGTATCTTAACGTAACTATTATAAGAATGTTAAAATAGCTCCTGAGCACTAGAAATGCATGGATCAAATGATAGTACACACTTTATAGAGTGAAGAACTGCACAAAGAGGCACTAAGCTCACAAAAATAATGAGAGGGACTTTCAGAAAACCTCAGCAGGTTTTGCATGCTGATGACGCTGCTGTCATGCAGTTGGTTGAAATCTGGCTTGATTTAATTAACAGCAAAGACCTGAAGGCACATAAGGGCATAGCCGAAAAGCAAGTCAGAGAAGCTATTGAATGTTTCTGTTGTTTTGTCAGTATCGCACAACTCAAATGTTCTCTCAGAGTATTTGAATTCCGAACAGGAAGAGAAATTGAAATGTGATTCAATGGAATGTAGTTCTGAATTCCTGCTTTTTTAACATGAAATACAGGAGAGAATTGTTTCTACTTCATTCTTTTTGAAAAGGTGATGATGAGATACCCCAATTCCTGTATTTGCTCTTTTTTTTTTTTTTTTTGAATGCACTGAGATCCCTGTGAGAGTAGCTACAGTGTAATTTGGGGTTGGTGTAGCCAAAGCTTCATAGAAAAGCATGCACTGGGGGGAGAAGGATACTTTTTTTTACGTAGCAGTAAAATTATGAGTGGATGGGAGATGTCATTATGTATCCTTGTCTCTTACTGACAAAGCATATAAAATCTTATTTTGATTACTGTAGAATAATTTGTAATCATATTTCACTTCTCAAAAATCCCAAATTAAAGAACTATAACAAAATTGTCTTAATCCTTATAAAATATGTTTGCCTGGTGTACCTCATTCCCATTTCAGTGCTCTCTGCTTGTGTCTTTAAACTGTAAGCACTCCAAAATATTGATTGTGTGCATCCAAATCTCAGCGTAAAAGATGTGAATCTAAATTAAGGCATTTGGATCCTGCTATAACAAAAATATTTACTACCAGTAACATTAACATTTGTGCTTTGTTTCACAAAATCCGTTTCGTTTTTAGCAGTTTTCTTTTGGGTTCCTTAATTTTGGAGGGATGGGAAATATTTTGTTTTTCAGGCTGGATAAATCACAATGCTGTCTTTGGTCTGAAGTTTTCCAGTTAGCTAGAGAGAAACATGTTTTTCTGTGGAAAATTTAGCTGTCTGAATGTATTTGAATTATCTGAAATCTTATTTATATACTTTCCACCTGTTGAGAAATATTTGTGGTGTTCTTTTAGCTTTCGTTCATAATTCAAGCGCCTGTTTTGAAACTTCATATTTGGCATACTCTGGGGTATTGACAGACTGTTGCCTTGACTAGGAAAAACAATCATGGGCATTTAAAAAAAAAACCATTCTTGGTGGTGTCCTTCCCTTCTTTGCTTTGAAGATTCACCAGGCGTTTAATTATGCAAAGTCAATATGCTGCTATTTTGGAAGTCTCAGTTATGTTTAAAGATACTGTGCATTCAATTCCAAGGGCTGTTAGTGTTTTGTTCATTCATAGAAGGGCTGAAAATTTCCTGTGCAAGATGGCAAGCTTGTATAAATCTCCATCTAATGGGAATATTTCTTTTTGTGACTACAGTTTATTGTCTGTTTATTGCACCATTAGCTTTCCTTTTTTAAAAGCTGCACATCTCTTGCAATTGTAATAGAATCATAACATGGGAGCCAAAACAAATATTTGAGTTGGTTAATGACAGGAGAGAGATAGTAATATATAAAAGCGGTATTTAATTACTTGAAAAGGGGTGACCGTAACAGACTGTCAGATATGACAGATTACACGACCCACCCAATAACAACAATGCTACTGCCCTCCCAGAAAGCGCATCATCCCTGCAAATCAATTTGTTCTTCAAACAAGCTGGAAATATCAATGAAGAAATCATCTCTGATTGCAGATGATACTGCGAAGTGATGCTACAGCCCTACGGGAGGTCTGCGTAAACCTCAGCTCCTAAGGCTGAGACTTCACCTGTGTGTATATGTGCAGTGCTTCATATAATGAAGAAATCAGCAGGATCTCTTGTGGTTTTTATCACAAGTTGTTCATTTTCATTATAGTATAGACTCGGGGATTTAAAGGCAGGATAATAATGTTTCCTTTCACAGGAGAAGATGCTGGGAAAAATTAAAAAAAAGCAGTAGCCCAGGAAAGATAGAAGGGAAGGAAACTTTGTAATTCACCAGTGTAGGAAATATTTAGAGGAATTCAGTGTGTTTATTGATCAGAACATGTTGGGAAAAAGCAGTATGATTGGAGCGAAAATTGAATCAAGACTTTTGCCTTTGTCTATGTCACCTACTCGTTGTATGACCTTGAGCAAATTCTTTCTGCTTTGGGTTCTTTCTTTTCTCTGTAAAGCCTTCAGAACAAGGCCGTGTTACAGTGTGATGCAAAGTACTTGTCTGGAGCTGCAGTAAAAGAGTAACAAAAGCCGGTAGTAGGGAATGTTTAAAGTTACGCAAGATACACTAGCGAAGTATGCAACGGGAGATGGATTGTGTATACGTAGTTATGTTGGCTCTAAAATTGAATTCTGTCCCACAACGTACGTCTTCTGCAGTGTCCCCTTTAGGATAACTCTCAGAAGTCCTGCACTGGAAAAGCTGGAGGGGAAAAAAACCCCACCCCTCAGGTTTTTTTTATTGCTTCAGTCTTAGGAGAAAAGGTTTACAGAAAGATCATGTTTGGATACAGCTTGTTTTTGGAATATAATCTGCCAGTTAGTGCTTTTGGATCCTTAGACCTGTAAAGCTTGTCTCAGATTACTTTGGACTGCTTGGATTCAGTTTGGAACTTCGGTGGAGTTTCCTTTGTCATATTTTTGAATCTGTGATTTTGAAAAATCTCTGAATTGATCTGCCGAGCTAACTCTTTGCTCCACTGCTCTGAACCAGAGAGGTGTTTCCTTGCCTGAGAGGTGAGGACTGGTATCCTGCAGGTCTCAGTAGTTCTTTCCCTTCCATCTATCTCCATCATCCTACCATCACCATATATCCATCCCTTATTTTAGACACCTTCAGTTCCTCCCCCAGTGACTTTCTCTCTTCCACTGTCATATCTGCAAGCCGCAGTCTCCTAACTAGAAGATGTAATACTGCAATTCTTTCTCTACAAGTTGCCTTTCCTCCTCAGAACCATTTGAGTCCCACAGAACCATTTCTGCACTCTTCCCTTTCACGTCCAGTGTATTTCAGTCGCATGAGAAACTTCAGTGGCGTATAGTTCCAATTGCTTTATTTGTCCTTCACCAATATTTCTGCAAAGCTTCCTTGCCTGTGACGTTGCTCCGGTTCCCAAGGATGACCTTCCCGGATCTTGTTCTTTTCAAACATCTTTCTACTCTCTCAACAGGTATCTCACCAATATATTTGATGGGGTTAACAGCCAATTCATTCACTGGGCACAGAAATAAAAAGCACAACCGGAAATATTAATGTTTTGTTATAGCTATGCATTTTGAGGGCAAATAACCACAAATATGCCAAAAAGGTGTGGATTTTTTCTCAAATGAGATTTGAGTTACCAAAAGATCATTCTTAACAAAGAACATTTCTCTCAGGGCTTCGGTCTACATGGTGTTGTGTCTAGTTGTAATGCACTTGGGTATTGTGCTGGAGATCTGTTTTTTAATTTTATTTTTCTTTTTCTGTTTTGTTGCTTTGCGCTCAACTGATCATACACAAGAAAACCTATTAGTTTGGGGGCAACCTCTCATAATTTGAGACCTTGCTAATACCACATGCGGTTGGGTTCGGAAAGAACATCCGCTAGGAGAGGAACCTGTGGAAATCGTGCCTGGTTTATTCACCTCATCGCAGCTGCAGTTTAATGTCCTACAGAATTTCTTTTTACATAACAGACTATATTTATCTTCACTGCCTTATCATAATTTCAGTCTTTTAAATTAATTAATAAAGATGTCTGGTAAAGGCCAAAAAACTAATGGTAAATTCCTTTTACGTAGGGTATGTGCATATAATTAAAGAAAAACATTCTCTAGAGCCAGGAAGCTGGAAATGAAGCCTTACTTTATGGTATCTGGAGGTAACATCAGGGAGAGCTATTAAATGCGTGCCCAATTTATAGTCTGTGCAGAATCTGATATTTTACACCATGCTTCACTCCTTATGTTTATGAAGGTGTCAGTGATTCATTTTTTTAATGTAACTCTGCTCCTATCTATGAATTTTGTGCTCTTTTATTGTATACCGGAGTACGCTTACCTGACTGAGTCTACATTAAAACCAAAAAACATCCTTCATGATCTTTGGTGAGATTAACCACAACTCCTTTATATAGATAAATCGTAACTGTTGGCATTTGTTTACCCCATTCGGCCTCTCTTTCCCAAGTTAATTTGTGACTTGATTTGCACTGATAGTGATACACCTGATTTGAGGGCACATAAATGAGGACTAATGCCAAACTGTGGCCATCCCAGTATGGGATGCTTGGGTATCCTTGGTAAATCCTCAAACACCCGGATCCTAAACATCCTTTTATCGCTCCTATCTGTATAGATAAACCTGTAAGTGTGAACTGCTTCCTACTAAGGCTTATTTCTATTCCTAGAAAGGGAATTTGAATTTTTTCCCTGGCAAAATTTGAGCTGATAAACTATTTATAAACCTAGATATTTTTAGAAGTGCTTGTAAATGCACTTAAAAAATTCTTCCAAGAATTTTACTGGATCCCAAGAGGAGGCAATTGAAATTGTTCAGTGTGTCTTGTGAGAGTAAATGTTACTGAATTAGCCTCATCTTGTGGATGGTCTCAGGGTTCTTATTTCTGTGAGCCTTGGGATGCATTTGGTGAAGAAAGCGGAGCCTATGTCAGTGCAGTAAAGGAAAAACAGCAGAAAAGAGCTCAGCTGAGCAAATACTAGCAGATGGAAGGAGACTGGAGAAGTGGGGACAGCAAGCTTGGGAAGGAAGAGTTGGAGAGGGAGCAGACTCCATCATGGAGACTTTCATGTGGAACAGGTGGCACTACAAGTCTCAGTGTATGTTTTTAGAAGATAATGTGCTCATGAAGTTTTGCATTGTCTCTCCTAATCCAGTACACACATACGAAGACCTTAACAGACCATAAGGAGCCTGAATGATATTGGCAGCCTCCCAGAAATCTTCATGTGACGGTTGTAAGGTTAATTATGTTGATAGCAGCTAAGTTCTCCAAGGGTTTGTGGCACAAATGCAGATGTTAAACCCTGAAAGGACATCCGAAGTTGGAGCAGGTATGCTTGAAGACCTTGTTTTAGCTGATTAAGAAATTAAGAAGCCGGTATTTAGTTAATCCTTCAGTCTTAGCTAGGTGGCTGCTTAGTAATGAACACTAGTTCTGTCTTATGCTGTGTGGAAACACAGATCATCAAAATTAGCACTTTGTATCTGTTGTACCGGAAGATGTTCACCTTGAACTGGTTTGGGCATGTGAAGGCGTTGCCTGAACACTCTTACTGGGCAATTAAAGGTTAGCCTTAAGAAGCTGTTTTTGTGTATGTTCATTACTTGCTATTCAAACTGGTTTGGTAATATTGTTCTGAACAATATTTTGAATCAAAGATGTTGCTCTAGCGTGCGTGTGTAGAAGAATCCTGCTTTCCTGTCCTATTATCATCTCTTACAATTTCTGAAAATTAATGACCCTGTTTGTACTTTCCAGTACAGAGGGTTACATGTTGAGGCCATCACTAAGGCATGGATATGTATATTAACAGAAATCTCTACTTGCTTCCATGCTGCTTCTGTGATAAAGTCCCATTTAACCTGAGAATGCTGCATTCTGGTTTCCATCTCCATTAAGACCCACTGTAAGCCATTTTAGGAAAATTCCCGAATGAATTGCAATATTGGAGGCCTGCTTACCCATTTTCAAATGAAATGACAACCCCAATTTACCTGAAGTATTTAGTCTATCTAGTGAAAAAGTTGAATTTGCTGAGGGATATCTCCTTCAGAATTCTGTCCCGGCATCTTCCCAATGTTAAAGGGCAAGTTTAAGAATTCCTGCAGGTGCTGGATAGCATGGAAAACAACTAGAAGAGGAGATATAGGTATTCAGGGAAATATCACACCTCTACTTGTATTCTTCGCAGTGCTGACTTAATTATTTGGGGTTTGGCTTCTAATTTTGCTGTGTTCTTCTGCTCGCTGCCCTTCTGGCTCGCCCAGCTAAGAGAGAGTAAAGTAGAAACAGTAGTTTGCCACGTTCTGTTTGCTTCCACCCAGAACAAATGCCCTAACAGTTAAAGGAGCTGAACGAGCTGAATTTAAGCCAGTACCTGAAACTGCAGGATGTATATGACTTTTGGAGATGCGGTAGAGATCCCCGGCTGAGTTGGCAGGGTTTTCCTCCACGAGGTCTCAAAGTAGGATCAATGAGACCTGGTAATACGCGACCCTTCAGTATCATTTTTACGGTTGTGTTTCAAAGAAGAACCACAGTTTACTAACCAGAGCTTTTAGCTGCCTAAGAAATCTGCCTGGGGGCTATGAAGTAAAAGTATCATATCTGTATTAATCCAGTGCCACCTGCTGAGCCAGCAACTGCATTGTGCACTGTGTCTCTTCTGATCGTAGAGTTGCGTTGAACTAGCTGATGCTCTGATAGTCTAACTTAGATATAAAAACTACCACCTTTGAAGACGCTCTTCTGGAAATTTGTAAGAGGTACTGTCTGTTTTTCTTTCAGGTTGTGTTGGATAAGATTTGTGCCCTCTCCTGCAGCTCAGAACTTATGCTTTTCTAAAGCAGCACCACGATCTCCAGTAGCTTTCAGGGAAAATGGGGCTTATTTTATTTGTTACTATCTTCCTTATATTTTTTGTAAGAGTGCAATTAAAATGCTGCTTACTATATACATTACTCTCCAACCCCCACCCCTCTTAATTGTTTACTTGGAGCTCAGAGAACACAGTTCATTGTTAGGAAGAAAGAGAATAATTCAGACAACTTGGTCAATCAGTGTGCAGCTTGTTTCAATTTTTACACTGCCTCTATTGTGTGGAAAATATGACTTTTATAAGCATGATAGTGCGACCATTAAATGAGAGTTTTTGCAAATGTTATGTCCATAACATGAGAGGGTTTCAGAAATTGATTATGTACTCTTAGACGATACTGTAATTTAAGTTGTTGCACTGGTGTTTAGGTGTATGCTGTACAAATATTACAACCAAAACTCTACGTGAAGGGAACATTGTTTGCAAAGTCAAGTACTCAGAAGCTAGGAAATACTGGATTTATGGTCGTTTGTGCAAATGTAATTCTCCTCTTTTGTATATGCTTTCTGCGCACTGAATGAGGCAGGAGTCCCAGAGAAAAACAGGGCACAATCACGTAATCAGATACTTAATCACAAGGCATACACATATGGAGCGGAATTAAGGTTGTATGTGCAACCGTAAATCTGACGTTCCCTGACTGTCAGGTACTTGATGTTGAAAGACTTTCATTTCAGTTGCAACGTTTGTTGGTTTTAGGTACCATTTTCTAACTTTAAGAAGGAAAGTGCCAAAATACCTTATGCACTGTTAAGGTTGGATGCAACTCTTATGGATGGAAGTTCAGGGTAAGGGTCTGAACTTCCCAGCTGGTCCAATTCTCTAGTAACCCAGCACAGGCTGCTTTAGATTGGAGCTGTGCGGTGCTGGGGACATCAGCTGTGCTTGCCCCAGTAACTGTAACGGCGCTCTCTGCCTTCTGGACCTTCTACCTTCAGCAGTAAAGAAATCACTGCCAAAGGAGTTGTAGGGGTTAGCAGTGATGGCTGGCAGGGCGAAAGAATTGTCTCTGTGCAGTGGCGATTAATTGTCAGATTCAGGTATTGGGGGCATGGGGAATGCCAAACTCAATCTGTTTTCCTTCTGGGTGAAGAGAAGTGAAGCAGAATTTCATGTGTTGGGGAAAAACCAGAAAAACCTCCTAGCTTGAGGATTTTTTTTTTTTTTTTTTTTCCTTTTCTGCTATGCATTACAAGAGCCTACTACAAACTGCGCAGATTTGAGAGATCTTCAAATAGAAATCCACAAGATGGATTAATAATGGGAAACGTGAGGGCGTTAAAATATTTTAGAGTACTATCATCTGGTAAATTTGCCATGGTGTGCCCAGACCGAATCTCGTACAGCGCATCGAGGTTTTTGGAAAAGAGCAAGTGGTTGTAAGAAGGTTTCAGATCCATTTATCTTCTGTAAATAGCCCATCAAACCTGATGGATAATTGTTAAAAAATATAACAGCCATCTTGCCCAAAACAAGGCAACCCAAAACAACCTATAGCCGTCCAACGCTTCCTGCCAGCACCTAACTGCTTTTGGAAAAGCTTCGTGAACTGGGCACGGTTCAGCTCCCTTGTTACCCTGCCCTTGCCAGCTATATCACGATATAGAGTTGCCCGTGCACGCTATAGAGTGCGAGTGGGACTTGTGCATCCAAGCGCTGTATTTGGGTGAGAAAGCTTGCAGTCAAGTGAGTAGATTCCTGGCCTTCGACCCCTCGCTTTTTAATACATCACCTCGGTTTTGTAGCTCTCATGTGGAACTGCGCTGATCAGAAGTGTAATGCGAAACTGATTTTGCAAAACAATAAATTGCAGAGAGCTTGAGGAAACAGGTGGTTTTGGTTAGTAAATTGCACATAAAATACAAAACATCAGTAAATGGAAGTCTTGGCCCCAGGAGAGGAGAAGCGGTGTTTAGCCCCCTTGCTTTCCCTGTTCTGGTGATTGGTTTAAGCTCACTTGCCTTTGGCCCCAAAGGGGGCTGTTCTTGCAGCCTGGGATAGCCAGAGACTGCAGAAGCCCAGTCACAACCTTCCTGTCCGCATTTGCTGAGGATTGTAAATAGCAAGTTACAGCAGCAAGGAATCTGAGCTTCGCGTGGGATTACCTCCGATATGGGGATTTCCCAAGTTGCTGGGTTTGTCAACTCGATGGACCCTGTTAGTGGCCAAAGTGCATAACATGCTAGGTTATCTGTTCTCCTTTGAGGGTTCACGATGCTTCTGTTCTGTGTGATGGCTTATCATTCATAAAGAGAAATGAAATCATACCAAGAAAAACTAAAAACAAAACCAACTCCCCAAAACACTAAAAAAGCCCAAAAAACCCAGTCTAAACAAACACACACACAAAAAAAAAAAAGAAAAAACAAAAAGAAAAAACCTTCCTTTGTAATTTACACTAACTTTTCCATGAGGCTCAAACTGACTGCGGTAACAAAATGTAGTTGATATTGGATTAATTTTACCAATCTGATGCATGTGGTAAGGATGATGGTTGCTTCAATCCTTACTGTACTAAAGATGTATAAATGTAAATTGTGTTTTCTGAACTGGAGCTCTCTTTAATGTTGACTTCTAGCTGTGTTGCAGCTAAACCCGTGCCCAGATCCAAGACTGCAGACGCTCACACACAATTAATCTCACAAATTTATGAATGCCAGAGCATGGAGCAAAATGAAAACAACTGGAGGAATGTATAAGGGGAATAATTGGACTGTATCCAGATGTGCATGTGTAAAACATCACCGATTGACTCCTCCCCCATATCCTGTCTGAAGAAAGGAATTTTTTCAAAAATAAACTGGGGTTATTTGAAAGAAGTTGTGGTGTCTGAATGAAATCTAATAGGCAGGATTAGTGGTAATTAGGTACATTCTTTACTTCTTGGTTTTTTGGGGTTTGGTTTTTCTTTTGTGTTTTTTTTTTTTTTTTTCATCTCTGTCAGTATCATTGAATTTAGCAGATTCATTCCCAGTTCCCATGTTACAGCTGGAGCTTTTGCTCCACATATTTTGAGCTGCAGGATAGAAGAGGAGAATCACAAGGATTGTATGAGTGTGTGTGTTGTGCACTGAGAATTTTATGAGTAGCGGCGGGCACTTGTAAGTTGTCTGTCAGAATGTTTTTGTAGTGGAAGCTGGTTGAGAGGCAGAGGGACACTTGAAAGGTTTGATATAGAGGGACTTGACTAAACTGAAAAAAAATTTAAAAGATGTCGTCTTTGCAGATTGGCACAGCAGTGAAGGTAACAAACATGCTCTTATGCAGATTTTGTTAAATCCCTGGCTTTCAGTGAAAGAGGACTATCGCAGTGTATGCAGTTAGGGCCAGCATCTCTCCACTCAGCCACGACTGTATATTTTCTGACAGAGCTGTGATTACAACGGGGATGCGAAGAGAAGGCGAAAAGTTTAGACTGGAAAAAAGTCAACTTTTGCTTTACTGCTTCGCTGATTTTTTTTTCTTTTTTTTAAAAAAAAGGTAAATCTGTCATTCCCCTAATTATTTTGATGCACTTTTAATGTTCTTACTCTTTATAATAAACTGCATTGCCCACCTTTAAATACTTGTGTGCTTTCTGAGCGCAAACTTTTCCTAGACATTTTGTAACACTTATTTTTCTCCCCAAATTAAAATAGCAGGAACCTTGGCTGAGTTTCACAAAACACCCTCACAGGCTTGCTCTACTGTCTTATGTTTACTTTGGTTCTATACCCAAATAGGTTGAGAAAAAAAGAAAGAAATAGCACTGAACCTTCTTAAAAGCTGCAATTGATACTTACTGCGGGGAAGACTCGTAATGTTCTGATTCTTTTTCTAGTCCTTGCTCACACAGCAGTGTCCCTGAAGCCAAGGACATGAAAATAAAAAAAAATTCTTTGGGGTTTGGACCACGAGACTCTAGCCACCTCCCTCCGCAAAAGCCTTTATCACAGAAGCACTCTGTGCCGATTGCTTTTCACCAAATCTTGTTTTGGATTTCAACCTTTATTTTAGCTCTGCTTCAAAACGGAGTTGAAGCAATATTACAGTTTGGCTTCTGTTGAAGGGATGGGTTAGAACTTGGGCTTTCTGTGCCTCAAGGAGTTAGCTTTTTTTTTTTTTTTTTGCCCCCCTCCTCCCCCTCCAGTGGAAAAGGACATACTAAACCATCCAGGCAGGCTCGTATTGTTGCCAGAGATATAAAATTCTTGCACTTAAAACTGAATGAACGCAGAGGCATGATACTGTTTTTACACCAGGTATAAAATTGCCAGATGCAAATCTGATTTAACAGAATATGGTTTTGAACTTAGTGTCACAATGTTTCCACCAGAATTACAGTGAAAAGATATTTTTGAGAAATAGCGATAGTCCTTGGATAAAGAGCCCCAGAGGTTCATCTGAAAATGCTTTCTAGTTGGAAAGACTCTTTAAAAAAATACAAAAAAAAAACCAACCCAGAATCGCCACAGCTCCTCATGTTGATTCGCTAAAGTTGCAGCAGCTGTCGAGGTGAGATTGAGTTGCCTTGGCAACAGCACATATTGTGTAATGGTACCACACCACCATCAAACCATTGAGGTGAGAAGTAGTTTAAAAGCGTTACTAAATTTTTATGATACGTCTGCTGCATTTTCAACCTTGTGGTTGGCTGAGTTTATCCCGCTCAGCCTTCTTGGAGCCCAGAAAGCTCTGCTGCTGAATACTGTTTGGTGAAGAAGGGGGGGAAGAAAATCCTTAATTTGTGTTTTTTTTTTAAAAACGTTGAAGTTAGGCTGTCTGTATATAACTGTTCTTTTTAATTATGCTCACACTCACAATGCAGAGTTACTGGTGTATGTAAATGCATTTCTTGTTTTTATACCTTCTATTACAAGCAAGAGTGACTTTTTAATCCACCGTTTTGCATAATGAAAGCAGAAGATATTTACAAAAATCTATCAAAACTTGGCAGAGGAAGCCCCCAAACCACGCAATTGGTCTGGTTTTATGGTTGCATTACAAATTTGGGCAAAATCCCTAAAGCATTCAAATGGTGTCTGTCTTTTGTGACGACACCTAGGTACTGCGTTTTCTTTCCAGTTTGCTTGCTTTCCGATCCTTTCTGCCTCCCACAGCTGTTTAATTTAATAGAATATATAATCACTTCCAACCACATTATTCACAGGGGATATCTGTTTGCATACCCCACCCCTCTATATCATACGTTTAGCTAGAGAACTTCAAATCTATCATTTTTACCAGTCCGGTGGCCTCCAGAAGATCTTTAAGGCTCTTTTCAGCATTTCTTTACTAACAAGCGTGTGTCTTGGTGAAGTGATAGTCATGTAAAGTTTTCCTCTGCCTCCACCATTATTTCACTACTTTTTGGTTAATTTTGAGAAAGATTCAGATCAACTTTATAGTCTTTTTTGGGCTGTGATATTTAGATGGTTTTAATTAGAAACCAGGAAAAAAACCCCCAGTGGCTAGGATATTTCACAGTTTTGCACTTAAATATGAAAACAAAATTTAAGTCATGGACAAAAACGTGGTATCGGCCTTAAGCAGAGGGGGGGAAAGAGCAGCAAGAGGAGCAAGTGTTGTGAAAACCCTGCAAATCACAACCACCTGGTTAGAGTAGCAAGTCCCATGCAACTTAAAAAAAGAACTGACTTCAGTTGTAATGTCCAAAAAACAAACCTGTGAGATGCTGCCCAAAGCACTAGTTAATAATTATTGCATACAGCTTGGAGATGGCCCAGATTCTGCAGTGCTCTTGGATCCTCTCATGGGTTCATGCATACCACAGTGATTATTGAATGCTTTTTCGAGGTCCATTATATGTTCTTACTCGTGGGATTTGGTGCCTCTAGTGTCGAGCCGTGGAACTATTTAGCAAAGCTCAGTCAACAGCAGGTATGGTAGCATTTCTGCTCTGGAGTTATCTCACAGTCTGTGGAAGTTTGGTTGGTTTTAAGCATGCCATACAGATCTGAATTAAATGATTTGTTGTGCCTGGGAGCTGATCTACCTATAGAATATTTCGTAAGAGTTATTCATAGCGTACGTAGGTGTTGTTGGAGTCGCTGCTGCTGTTCTTTAGAATGAGAAGGCATTCAAAAGGCATCTGTCCTGCTCAGCTGTATTTCTA
This sequence comes from Rissa tridactyla, assembly GCF_028500815.1. Taxonomy (NCBI): domain Eukaryota; kingdom Metazoa; phylum Chordata; class Aves; order Charadriiformes; family Laridae; genus Rissa; species Rissa tridactyla. Next base: position 24,091,050 of record NC_071473.1, read on the forward strand.
GGGACTGCCTTGCACATTCGGCATCCTAGTTGGCGAAGAGAGGCCAAAGGTGCATCCTTGGGCACCATTTGCTCAACTTGGAGCAAGGGAGAGCTGGGTCATGCCTGTATCATACCATGCTGTGTGCATCATGTCATATCGATCGAGCTTACAGCTGTTCTGGAACTGCAAATACTGTCATCACACCAACGCAGATACCTGCGCTGATAACCTTATTAAAAGTCAGGGCGCATTAACCTGGGTGCCGCCCCTTGGAAGCAGGTCCATCCTACGGCCAGATTTGTGCTCGTTATCTTCGTTCACTGTTGCCTTGTGCGGGATGGTACCACGCTGACGAAAATCAATTAGCAGGGCCTCCTGCATTTTGTTCTGTTGTGGCCTTAACACGGGTGATGCTGCGTTCACTTTTCCAGTATTAGGCAGTCTAGCAAAGGATATTTGACGTTTGTGGATTTTAAAGACTAGGAAGAAGAAACTGGAGTAATAGGGATGAGGGAGGAATCTTCCCTTACAGTAGACTTTAAAGCATATTAAACTATCTAGCCCAAGCGCTATTTTGTTCCTAGCAGATGTGGTTTTGCTCTGTAGTTGCACAGCTTGACGCTTCATACTTAAGTGAGGCTGCATGAAGGCTAGTCTTAAAAAACAGTTACCAGTTTGTAAATAATCCTCATTTTGCTAACACGATATGGTTTTGCAGCCTTTGAAATAGGGTCTAGCTGCAACATCAGAGCAAAGAGCACGCTACCGGAAGACTGCCAGATGACCTCCAAGCTTTTAGGCAAGGTGATAAGGATTGTTACCCCCTGGGGCAAGAAATGTTATTTTTTGCACTAAGTATTTTTACAGTGCCAGTTTGAAATATTCTCTGCGCGTTCCCACAGTGCAAGTGATGATAATGGTCCTGTTACTAGTCTTGAGTTTAGCAGTAGATTGACAAAACCTGCATTTCTCAGACCAGTTTACCACTTTCCGCTCCCATTGCATCATAGACCCATACACTTGAACGTATATTTTCACCGGTAATCAGAATATGACCGAGTTCTACTGAGCTATCTCTCTTTATTAACCACAAGCAACAGACCTAGGAACTATAGCATTTTTTTGGCTGAAGCATTTTGTTAATTGCTTATTTTAGTTGCTTGGGTGAGTGAGCTAGCCTATTAAATCTTCCAGTAGTTTTAAATAATAACTTGATTTTTGGAAGCTATTTTCTGTTAGCTGAGGCAACCAAATTATTGTCTTGGCAGTCACAGCACAACATATGTACCAGAGCAAAAACTATTAGGAAGGGGATCAGAAAACTGATTAGTACATCAGGCTGTTAGTTGTCACGAAGGTTTCTGTGTTCTGCACAGGAGAAGCTTCCCCCCCCACCACCCCCGTAAAGCTTTGAACACAGTTTTATCCTGGGTTGTAGACAAAAGACATCGCTATTTTTCTATAGGAAAAATAAGGGTCTACAGGAAAGCTGGGGAGGGACTTTTTATCAGGGAGTGGAGCGATAGGACGAGGGGTAACGGTTCTAAACTGAAAGAGGGGAGATTTAGATTACATATTAGGAAGAAGAAATTCTTTCCTGTGAGGGTGGTGAGGCACTGGAAGAGGTTGCCCAGAGAAGCTGTGGCTGCCCCGTCCCTGGAGGTGTTCAAGGCCAGGCTGGATGGGGCTTTGAGCAGCCTGGTCTGGTGGGAGGTGTCCCTGCCCAGGGCAGGGGGGTTGGAACTAGATGATCTTTAAGGTCCCTTCCAACCCAAACCATTCTGTGATTTGTTCATAACCTGCCATTGGGGAATTGTATAGTAGATGCACTCCTTTGATCTTCTTTTCCATTCATTTGGCGATTATCTTACTCATAGGTCAGATCCTTAAAGAAACGATATTGGAATTCATTCTGTCTGTCTTTATAATGGCAAATGAGAGAGGCTGATATTTGAACACACTTGAAAGAATTACCGTAATGCTTTCTTTTGCGTTAATGTCCTTTCTCTGCCAGTACAGAGGGCGCAGACCACCATCTGCCCGTGCAGTAGATAGAGTTGTTGAATCATCTACTAACTCGCTTGTATTTCAAGCCTTGCTGTCTATCTGTCTGTATTGTCATCACCATTGGAGTTAACATCCTCTCTTCTTGAGGAAGTGAACATATATCAGGTAGGACCCACAGCTCGGTGGATTTTGTCATGATTGCCATCTTGGTGTATATAATTGGAGTAGAATCAGAATATTCCTGAAGCCTCATGTCCCTGAAACTTGATGCCGAATAGCCGTTATGCTCTGACTGACCCCACTGAAGCTCCCATCGGTCCAAGTGGGAAAAGCCAGGCAGGTAGTGAGCACTTTTGAGAATCCTGAATAAGTGACCACAACCTTTCTTTTCAGTTAGGAGAAGTTTCCATTGGGATAAATAAGTATTTCCAGGGAAGTGACGACTGAGTTGAAACACATCTATTTTACTGATTGCTAGAATGTGGGGCCTCAACAAAATTAACACAGTGAAACAGGAAGAGAAAGAAACCATTTAACTCTGAGTTGGTGTATTACTTGTGTTTTGTTAAAGTGAAATTTGCCACTTTCCCGTCCATGGAGTCACTTAATAAGCCAGAGAGACTGGAAATGGCAGGAGGATGGTAAAAAGCATCAGTGTAAGAGATGACAATGACTCCGGTCTGAAAATAAGGACTGTACAAATAGGAATATTCTTGTTTGATTTAATAGCATGGGAGTAATCACTGCAGATGAGAGAGGTTACAGGACTGGGTACAGTATCTCTCCTGCTATTTGTTTTTATATCACTCTAGTCAATCCTTGGCTATTGATAAAAGTCATGAAAATGGACTATAAGCTTCATCAGTGTGAGTAGCTTTTATGTGATACATCATTTTTTACAAGAGACGTCCCATGTGCTAATTCAATTTTCTAAGTATATCTAATGTGCTATCTGTTTAATTTTTTTCCTTTTGGTTTCCCACTTTTGTACTCCCCTTTTAATTTTATTACCTGGTTAACAAATGAGAAGTAAATTCAGGGTAGCAGTTTAAACATTTTGCAGGAAAGAATAGTCTTGTAACTAAAACATAGGATAGAAAGTTAAAAGCTGTGATTCGGTTACTGTTTATCTTGTTGTTAAACTCACTGTGAGGAGATTCTGTCAAGGTAAAGTCAGACTTCAGTCTGCAATTTTATTATCTGTTAAGCGTAAACAAAACTTTACCATAATGAAAAAAGCTAAGGAATAGAAATCTCTGCTTTTGACATTGTGTATTTGACAGCATTTTGAAAAGTAGCAATTCCTGTCTTCAATTAGATCGGTGTGCGAGAGCAGCAAATGCCAGATGCTAAAAGGGAACTACATCTACTGGACTGCTACAGTCCCCACAGCAGGCGGCTGGGCAGCGTTTGTCTCACTCCCTGGCTTTATGAAACTTTGTGTAGTTTCCTTTTTCTTTTCTAAAGCAGCTGGGGACATCCATAGGAAAGGATTCCTGGAATCACACCGAATTCTTAGTCTCGAGGATGCTTGGCATCAGCGGAGGTCGTAGCTTAAGTATGTGCTTTGTTTAAAGAATCTTCTGTTTATCTGTTTTCACAGCGGAAATGCAAAAGTCAGGCAGTTGTTTGATTTCATCATCTGTTTATGTTGGACAGAACAATATTCAAAAACATAGAAAATTAATTTTAAAGCTACAGAATGGGAGTTGGGTGCTTGGAGGAACAGGTAGAACCTTACAGTACTGAACACAGTATTGGTTTTGTTTGTTTTAAATGAAAACATCAAATTAAGGTCTCTCTGATTGCAAGCTTGCTCACCAATAAAATATCGTTGAAATAAGATTTCAATTAAATAATGAATGTTTATAGCGAGTGCTTAGATCCTTTATGCAATGCAGAAAGGCAAAAAGTAAATATGGCCTAAGCATTTAAATGCCAGTGCTCAACAACGGGTTAAAAATACTGCGCATTTTTGGTAACGTTAGAAGCCCCGATGGGTGGAGTACAGCAATGGGCGTTTTAGTGTAGACGCGTTTACTAACCCTTTGCTGTACAGCTGAAATACAAAAAGGCTGAAGCAATGGCCAGCAAGAAAGTGGATTCTTGGGAAGCTGTGTTTAATGAAGCCTGTTTAAAAATCCTTTTCTGTGCAAAAGAGATTTAGTGTGTTCTGCTGCAGGAGGAGCAAGGATTTTAACCGTTTTCTAAACACTAGCTTTTTCTTCTAAATGCTGTAGGAAAAGCATTGCAAGAACAGCTTTAAAGAGTTAGGAAAGCTCATTAGTAACCAGTTGCCAAAATATCTGTTTGTACGTACTCTACCCAAGTTAGAATAATCAAATTAAATGAAGGATGGTTTTTACATCTGGTTTTGAATCTGGAAATAAGTTGATACAGACAGGGATTCACTGGACGGTTTAATTGCTGTACTAAATTTGCAGTGTGAACCTCATGGAAATAATATTTTCTTTTTTTCACTGTAAAGAAGGGTACATCCTTAAATAAAGAGAAGCCTGCTCCCTCCTTTGTCTCATTGCTGACTACCGTAAATTTTCAGTTAGATTTTTGTAATGGGTACATAAGAAATCCTATCCGTTTGAAAAACTCTGGAAAGCGTAGGCATCCACAGAGGCGGTCAATAAGCTGTTCTGCCAATGAGAGAAACTCCAGGAAGAAATGGTTTTTTATTGTGCTTTTCAAAAATAGCCTCTGAAGGTTCCACATGGGTGCTTTGTGGGAGGGCATTCCACACGGTGGGAGCACAACAAGTGCCTTTAGGCATCTGAGGTCAAAATGTGAACAAGGACCTCAGACACTTATAGTTGTGTTTCTCCCTGGTTATGAAAAAAAAATAATGGTTTAGGGATAGTTTATATAGCAAGCTTAATTTGGGGATAACCAGCACTTTTATTGTCACAAGTTACATGAAACTTAGAATTCTAAATTCTCCATTATTTCCATAATGACCCTCCCTGCTGTGCGTAGTGCACGTGTTCCTATAGCCTTCATTTAGGACATGTGAAGTGATGCTTTTCTGCAAATTATTTGCTGCTGAGATGATGGACCAACACCCTACCCTACCAAATGGAAAAGATGACGAGTTACTCCTGGGCTAGGCTGGGACCCTGCCAGGAGGGGATAAAGGAAGGTGTGGTGCATTATTTCCCAGAGTCTTGACCCCTTTGTTTTTGGAGCAGAACCAGAAGTTGACCTCTTCTCTGGGAGATGAAGGTGCCTGTATGGATTGAGTCTCCTGCTCAGCTGGACTTGCCATTGCATGGTGGAAAGCAGATGCCCCTCTTCTCGACGCTTGGGCTTGTACTGGCAGCTTATTCTGTAGGCTGGCAGTTTTCATGCTGGGTGAGCATGGGGTGCTCTTGCCTTTCAGCCCCGCACGGATCAGTGGCTGCACCATTCCTAGTAAATTGAGTTCTTTAGTGCTGTCGTTAGAGCCTTCGTCTCATGCCTCTGTCTCTAGCACCTCTGCAAAGCTCCGTCTAACACACCACTCCGAGCACCTTCCTGCGGAGCGTGGCATGGGAGCTGGGACTTTCAAAAAGCAGTTCTGGAGAGAAGGAGCTAGCGGCTGCGGGCCTACGGTATGCAAAATTGGCTGCACTGGGGTAGAGCAGAGAGGAAAAGAGGATGTGCTTAAACCAGAAAAATATTTGAGAATCTCTGAGCTAGGCTGAGTTTTCAGTGAAGACGGTATGTCATCTTGTACAGCAAAGATGCTAGCTGCCATGTACATAGCAAAGAGTAAGGCTTAGTTCCAAGGAACTCATGTGCTTTTTAAGTCAGGTTTGCTTTTCTGTTCGCTCTATGTAATTTAGATAAGAGGTTTACACACCGAGTTTTTACTATTATGTCTTTAAGCTGTTGATTCAAAACTGAGGCACTTGAAAGAACTGAAAAAATTGGGGTGGAGGGGACTGTTATTGAACTTATGAGTGCTCAACCAAGCAGTGGGTCAGCTTTTTCCATGGCTGAAATACCTCGTTATCATCAAGTCCTCTACCGTGGATCATTACAGTGATCACTGTTGATGGTGATGCACGTGTTCTTTGTTCCTTCGTTGCCTCCAGGAACGTTCAGAACATCTCTCTCCCTGTCTGGTGTTAATCCCACACGAATACATGTGCTTTTGATAGGACAGATGATGCTTTTCCAATTATTTTCTGTCTAAACAAGGGTATAAAGATATCTTGCTTTTCCAGATTGTGTGAATTATCCTGTAAGTCTCTGTTAGATCAATTAAGTAATAATTTTGATTTTGTATTGAAAATTTCTAGCTTCTCTGGTTGGTTTTGTGTGCCATTAGTAAGTCAATCCACAGACATTTTAGATACCTGTGCAGCAGTTTCTTCCGTAACCCTTTTTTTAACCTTACTCCCACCTCTACAACCTCTTGTCCAGGTCACCTCGTGTTATACTTTACAGTAGATCTTTCTATGTTCTCCTTTTCGTCTTTGAGATACTGTGCTTTAAAGTCCTCCTTACTAGATTCTTCTCCCCCGTGCTCCCACCTCCCCTTTAGGATATGGATAAATAGGGAACAAGTATCGTGATTCTGTCATTAATAGCTTTTTTTTCTTAAGCAGTGCTGTTTCTGTCTGGATGCGCGTATGGGAGGGCAGTGAGGATTTTCTTAGAATGTGGACTAAGTGGAGAACTTCAAATTAGTTAGAAATGTGCTCTTAAGAAACTCAGCCCCTGACATCAGTGAATTTTTGTGCTAAATGATCCTAATAATGAAATAATGAAGATCTTTTTGTCTGTGTTGTTTAAGCTCAGAGAATTTAGAATCTAATGGTAATTAGAGTATAATTATTTTAGATTAAGGGGCATATGCCTGTTATGTGAATTTTTTGTCCTTTTCAGTGAGCATTAGAAAAATTCCATCGTGTGCTTCTTCTCTTTGAGATGATCTTGTGTCCTAGTGTTCTGAAAGGGTCTGGGATTTTGTTTATGCCTGCTGAAAATATTGGAGGCCGCTGCATTCCCATCTTCACTTAGCTTGAGGAAGGAGGTAGCGTCTGTTTTTGAAGACTGCGCCATATGGTTTCAGTCCCTTTACCAATGGTGACCTTCTCTGCAAAAAGTCCCTAGAAGTAGTGGTTTCTGTCCACACGTGGTCTTTGCATTTCAGTAGTTCCTATCTTTACAAACCCTTCTCGCACCAAACGTGCTTGGCAGGAGATGTGAGGGGCGTGTGTGGGGAAATGGAAGGGAATGCAAGAACAGTGAGGGCAATTGGGGTTCTCCTGGAAAGGCTCTGTGAAGCTATCAAATGAATTTGATTTTAAAAATCTTGGTTTTGTGTTCTGAGACAAAAGTGTATTATCCCCCCTGTCTGAATTAGGTTCTCCCCCTCCCCAGTTCTAAAGTGCAATTTCAGGGTCGATTGAAATGTATTTGAGGTATTCCATTTCCATTAGGGAATGTGAATTTCTTTTAACTGTAAATTTTCCAAGCTTGTAACACTTGGTTTTGCTAGGATTTCTTTTTTTTTTTTTTTTTTTAAAGTAACGGCAAGAGTTCTGTAATGTATTTTATTCAAATATACGTGCATTTAGCCTTGTCTATTGACATGTACTTTTTTCCTGGAACTTACTAGTAATTATATAGTTTGGTAATGTATTAGTATAAACCCGTCATTATTTCAAACTATTTCAGTATAATATATTATTAGACCTTTAAAACAAATTTAAATTGCTAGACAATCTAGTTTTTATAACCTTGGGAATATTCTCAAAGAGGGAGGGAATGTTATTTCAGCAAAACGAACGAATTGAGAAAATAATTAAAATATACATTGAGTTTGGGTGATGTAAATGTAAAAAAAAATGGATTACAGAAAATCAAATTGCTTAATGTGATGTTTAAATAGCTCTTAGGCAGACTTGGAATATGTTTAATGAACATTTTATTTCGATATTGAGATGGGAGCAGAGGGAGGACTTAATGAACTGTTTTCTTTGTTTTAATTGTATTTTTTATTGGTGTTGCACAGACAACTTTGCAATAAGCTGTCCTCCCTACTTTGTATCTTTAAGTGTCTTGAAAACAAAATGAGTGGAAAAAACGTTTGTCTAAAATGTTATTCTTTATTACTTTAGAACGCATTACAGGATTATATTAGGAATCACTGCGTGTGAAATTAGTTCACTGAGTAATACTGACATGCTTTCCCCCAGTAAGGCTTGGTTGCATGAACTTAGTTTTCAGAATCGGTCCTAGAATGAATTTATGTGTGGAAAATTATAAACTTGGGGGGGGTTTAGTACTTGATAGTTTGTTTCACTATTCCAGATTCCTTGCTGAAATTCAAGTTGGTACCTATATTTGTAAATTAGTTGTCTTCTTACTTGCATTTTTATTGTCACTGCGCCTCTTTCATGTTGAACCAATCTCAATATGTCAGTGTTAGAAAACAGTTGTAATACATTTTTTCCAGCAGCAGTTCCTTGTTGGTTGCAGTATCTGTAAAAGCTAACGACATTAAGGAGTAATGGAGTATATCTTTCAAAGCACAAGTAATAGGAGTGTTTTGACATAGTGTTTAAAGCAAAAAAAAAAAAAAAAAAAAAAGTCATGGAATTTGGTTTCCTGCCCAGAACTTTGACTGACTGTCTGGGAATTCAGTGCCGTATGTCAAAGTTGTGTAGAATTAGTGTACGTACTTCAGAGTGATTCTCTACAAATATAATAGTGCCCTGCAAGTTTAAGGCCAGTGTCTTGATAGTCTGCAGTATTTTGAGTCAGCATTGATGCAGCCCTGTGTTCTTGAGGAAGTGCTACATTTCCTAATGAATATTTCACTGGCTTCCAGAGAAGCAGAGGTGTTATCTTTCTGCTCTGCAATACAACTGTACACTATAAAAAAATCAAATGTTTTTGCAGGCGTGTTTCAACTTTCAGATTTCAATACACCTTTTTTGTTGTCTTTTCTGCGTTTGCGATCATGTCATTACCTCTTGCATTGTCATCGCTTGTTTATAGTTCTAAAACTCCTGGAGACTTTCTAAGATGTTGTATGTTTTGTAGGTTATTTGAAACAGCTGAGGTTAAGCATGTATAGACAGTTCTGCTGCGGCAAAAACTGACATCTTGTTTATTGACTCTTTAAAATCTTATTTTCATAATATTACTTCAACAATAGCTATCCAAGCTGCTCATTGCAAATTCTTAGAGCACGTTGAAGATAGTTCTTACAGCTATTTTGATCATCGGTTTGAGTTGTTTTGGTTTTTTTTTTTTTTCTTAGGAAAGAGTTCCTTCCCTAATTGTGTTCTTGGGGAGTCCAACTGACAGTATCTTAACAGAGATGATTAAATGAATGCAGGTGTTTGTCATCTTAACACAACTTCTAGTCTACACAACTGTATATTCAATTTGTATTTTCCTCCCTAAGCAAACGGTGCGGAATAAAAGAGGGTGTTAGTTATGAATCAGAATAACACTGGGTTGCAGGAATCCAGGCAAGGGAGAACTGGAATTCTTTAAATATGATGTTATTTTATACAGAGGAGAAATGACATATTTTTAAATGTCATAGCAAGAAAAGACAAGGTTTGATGTTAGTTTGGATTGGCAGAGATACAGAGAAAAGTAAAAAAGAAAACCCAATTAAAAATATTTTTTAATTATTAGTAAGGATGTTATTTTGCAATAGCAAAAGAATGTAGCTGTGAAATTCTTAATCTGGCAATTACTGAAGACCTCATCCACTATACAGAAGCCAGGGAAATGCCTCCTCCTCCCAGGTGCTGATGCTCTTGAGAGCTCCTCTCATTGCCCAGTTTCTGTGCTCGTTGCTCGCAGCAAAGATGATGGAGTCTCTGGTTGACTGAGCCTTTGTGGCTGCTTTAGTGGAAATTAATCTGGCAGCCAGCAGCGTCGCAGATGTTGTCTCCTGACTCCAGCACCCCAGTTCCCTCCGGTGCCTCTCGCTGCACAGTGCCAGTCCTGCTTTGTTCCGAGGGCTCAGTTGCGGCAGTGCACGATCTCGCTGTCGCCCCCAATGTAGAGAAACTAATACCACATGACCAAAAATTTGCTTGAAGTTTATGCTTGCAGAATGTTTCACTAGCCTGTTTCTTGGCTGGGCGCTCTGTTCTACCCCAATGTAAAACATAGGTTTGGATAATCCGTTACTGGACATAAGCGTTGTCTGCACTGGTCTGCAGGAGAACTGCCTTCAGTGACAAGTATTTGATGGTCTATAAGATTTTGGTGCATGGGTATTCTCCTATCTCTGTGATTCAGCAATGACACAAAGTCAACATGTATGGAACTGACAAAGGTGATCTGTCAAAAAATTAATCAATTTCTGCCATCACACAGAAGAGCAGTGAAAATACAGAGGCTCTTCTCAGTGGTGCCTGGCGACAGGACAAGGGGTAATGGGCACAAACTTGACCATAGGAAGTTCCATCTCAACGTGAGGAGGAACTTCTTTCCTTTGAGGGTGGCAGAGCCCTGGCACAGGCTGCCCAGGGAGGTGGTGGAGTCTCCGTCTCTGGAGACATTCCAAACCCGCCTGGACGCGTTCCTGTGCCACCTGCTCTGGGTGACCCTGCTCTGGCAGGGGCTTGGACTGGATGATCTCCAGAGGTCCCTTCCAATGCCGACCATTCTCTGATTCTGTGATGACACTTGAGCAGTGGTGGTCACTTCTATTTGAGGATGTCTCTTCCCTTCCAGAGGTGCTGCTCTAAGCTTCCCCAAACTGTGGCACTTCCTGCTGGCCTGTGTCTGAGTTCACCATCTGCCATGGCATTTCAAGGGAGCATGTGGCCAAGGCAGCAGAACTTGTCCCTATGTTTCAGTTGTGTGTTGTTAAGGTATGTTGTAAGTTTGACGTACTTTTCCCGTAGGGTGGCCTAAGGGAACAGGACCTCTGTTTTCTGCATGCTGCTGCAAGTCAACAGCTGAGCAGCACGATCAACACTATGTGTCCAGTGTCCTTCATGGTACATGCATTCACGTGTGAAAAACCAACATGCTGTTGTCTGGAAAAAGCGGGTGAATGGCACTTGAACATTTTCATTTAATACACAGCATCTGCAGATTGAAGACCACCATGTTTGCCAGCTCTCCTACACACACTTTCCTCCCCAGCAGGAGTCGGTAGTAGACTAACACTGCTTAGCACCTTGCTGTCACATTTTTAATGACAGTAGCTTTAAAGAATGCTTTGATGTTGCATCTTTTGCTGCTGTCCTCTAGCTCTTTTTTCGAAGGTGTAATAGTTTCATGATGTCATGGATGTTCTACTAACCTTTTCCTCCTTGTTTCCATGCCTGTCCTTGTCAGGTTCCTTTTTCTGAGTTCAGTTAATAAAGTCTACAGTCCCCACTCACATTCAAGTACCTACTGGGACAGATAATGTACATTGAGAAGCGACCTCTATCTTCAGAGGGTTAAAACCCAAGACAGCTTAAGGCTAGTTTGAGGAACAACTTTGGCTATGAGCTTCCAGCAGTGTTTCAGTCTGGACCACAGCTTCATGGAAGCAGTCTTCCTGATTAATGCTTCAACCTACTGGCTATTACTTTCCAAGGGCAGAGGGCTGCAGGTTTGCCTGTACTTCACCATAATTATTTTAGGATATCTTTTATCAAAATATGAGACACCTTTCAAAACCCACATCCCTTGATGGCATATGTCACTTAGTATTTGATGGTCATGTTCTTGATATAAAGTAGGAATAGTGCTTGATGATTATGGTATAGTCAGTTTTCTTTGTTTATTTAATACAGGAACATCCCCAGGGCTACTTATTTTACAAAAAAACCCAGAAATGTTATTATGATAGAGTAATCAGGTGGTTTTCTCACTCTTTTGTTATAATTCAACAGTTCTTCTTTGATGGAATTAAGAAGCCAGGGTATATTTATACATATTATGCAGGGCAAGGAAGGAGATATCTTCAGACAGTTGTCTCAGAAGTTAATGTTTTCCATGATCCAAGTATTTTGGCTTGCTTAAAAAAAATTTTAAAAAAAGAAAGAAAGAAAAAAAAAAAGCTGAAATGTACCTTTCTAAAAAATGCTGCTATTAAAAAAAAAAAAAAAAAAGAGGGGTGTTGGGGGAGAAGCCTTGACACCAGAAGCTCTGTCATAGCAGAGTTTCTCTCGGATGTCTGGAAAAAGTCTTATACTTCTGGGATGCTTTCCAAAATATTTTCGGTGACCATTGCCACAGGCGTGAACTTCTTAATGCATTTTGCAGTAATCTTCACCACAGTGAAATTGATTGCTGTCTGAAAGCTTTTAATGATAACAAGCAAGCAGGGCAGCAAAAATGCCATGAACTAATTTGCGTGTGTGTGTGTGTCTATTTTGTTGCATCTTCAGGACTCTTGCAGAGACAGATGTGTCGCCTCAGAAAAATCCTGCTTAATGTTTTTTACATAATTATGTAATTGCATATTTATCATTTTGATTTTAGTAAGAAGGATTATTCCCCCCCGCCCCCCACACGCATGTGCACACACAAAGGATCTAATGTGTCTCCAGATACTTCGATTGGTACCCAAAGAAAAGTATCTGGTGGCTTCCTAAGTTTGAGCTTTTCTAGGATTCGTTTCATAGAAACTGAAATGCATTCAGAAAAGCTAGAAGCTAAGAAATGCCTTTCCAGCAGAAAACAAGGGTGGTGTATCTTCTTCATGTACCTACCAAGGAATTGCAGGAGGCTTATAAACGAGAGGCTCACTTTTTATGTGCCATTTGAGGGAGTCCAGGAAGCTGAACATACAGTTAAACTTATTGGTTTTTTTCAATGTTAATTTAGCATTCCTAATGCAAGAGGTTGTTAGAACTGAAGAGATTCATCTGCCCAGACATCACCTTCTCAAGACTGAAATCTGAGCTGTGCTTCTATTCAAAGAGAATAGGTTTTAGGAATTATGTTTTTTATTTAAAGAAAAAAAAATTCCACCACCAAAAAGTCTGTGTGTGTACGTATATATAAGAGTATTTGTATACACACACATATATATGTAATAAGCAAAATTGTAAACCGTGTGAATGGAAAGTTGTACCCATCTGAAAAGCCAAATCTCCCAAGAACTGGTATGTCATTGTCACTCTGTGTCCTCTGCCAGCACAGACGCGCTGCAACAAAGCCCTTCATCCTGCGCTATCGCTCCTACAAACCCATGTGATTGTTGGATGATCTGCAGTAGGTGAAGTGTGAAAACTAAAAACTTGAGTACCAGTAGAGAAAAACAAGCTGTCATAAGCAGGCTTCATTACAAGGGATAAAAAGGTCAAAGGATACTCCCCCCCCCCCCCCCCACCTTCAGAGCAGCCACTAGACACATCCAGCAGAATTTTTCCAGACTGTCAACCGGTTCATCAGTCAGGGCTTTCTCTCAATGTTAAATGCCAGCACCACTTCAGTTCAGAGGAATTGCTGGCTTCTTTCCCAGACAAGATTTCCCAAATTCAAAATGACCTTTCAAGATCCTAACTAATAGGAGCTAAACAGAGATTTCCTCTTCATCAGGCCCTTTCTCAGGTTGATCCTTTTACTGACAGCACATCCCCACAGCACAGAACAGTGAAAGACCAGCCCTTCCACCTGTGAAAATAAACACCTCTTTTGAAGAGAGGCAATCTTAAATCATGGTGAATTTGTTCTGTATTCCAGGAACTAGTACACTTCTATTTGATGCCCTGATTATGTAAAGGCACAGGGAATACCAGCGAAATAACTGGATTTTATTTTTATTTTTTTCAAAATCCAGCCATTCAGGGTCTGCACTTATACAATGGGATGCCTGCTTAGCCACTGCTCGTTATTGAGGGAAATGAGAGATGGATAATTGGAAAGCTGTTGATCTGGGTACCATAATGTGGGGACTGCTGTGCAGGCAGCTTGGTGCAGCAGGTTCGTTACCTCCCGCTTGAGGACAGCTTGGTCGCTCAGCGCAGCCATTCCTTGAGCATTCTGGTTGTTTCTTGTTGTGTGCTGTTACCCATCTTTCTCCTCCAGGCGAGGAGAAGAAGGAGCGATTCAGGGCTGCCCAGCTCTGAGCAGGCAGGCTGTGAGGTTCTACTCTGGTGTGTGCTGCATGAATGCAAACTGCAGCTTCAGCTCCCTGTGAAACCTCAATTAAAGTTGGATAGTTGTGCTGTAAGATTTGGCACTGGAACAGGTTGCCCAGAGAAGCTGTGGCTGCCCCATCCCTGGAGGTGTCCAAGGCCAGGCTGGATGGGGCTTTGAGCAGCCTGGTCTGGTGGGAGGTGTCCCTGCCCAGGGCAGGGGGGTTGGAACTGGATGATCTCTAAGGTCCCCTCCAACCTGAACCATTCTGTGATTCTATGAAAATAGTGATGTAGGGAGATCCTAATATTGGCCTCGTTCTGTGAAGTCTTGAAATGTAGCAGGATAGTAAACTCCTTTCAAGAAGGACACCAGTGATCATTTCTTGAAAGGATGAAGTGTTTCAAATATGGAGTTGTGAAATCTTGTGGCTCTGTTCCTAGTTTCTGCACAAGTATGTGCAGAAAGAAAGTGTAGAAACAAATATAATACCAGTCCTTATGAGAGAAAAACACTGTGGGAAATGAATAACACACTGTAAAATGGCTGGCAAGACCAAGGACTGATTTAACATTAGCATCCGATTTAATCCTATAGCTGAATGCAGAAGAAATACCAGAGATGTAACACACCTCCTTATCTTTTTTTAATAATAAGTTGTGAGAAAAGGTATGAAAAGATTGGGAAAAACAAGCAGATATGTAAAGAAAAGTTTAGTAAAGATTCCCTTAAAATCGTAAGTGCCAGGAGGGCTTTTAATTGCCTAGAAAAGATATCGAACACGCAAAATTTAAAAAGTTACTAGCTCAAACCTGAAATAGCTTGATTCTATCATCAGATCTTCCTGTTTGAGCTGTAATTTCAGGTTTGGCATTTTCAGCTTTGAATTGTATAAGGAACCCATTAATCTTCCACCATGGCAGAGGGTAAAATCTTGTAACACTGAGGGAATAGAAGATTTGCTGTTTGTGCTCTGTGCCATGTGCTCCTTCCTTCTAATAGTCTGACTTATCACCCTACGTCGTTGTCACATTTTTGGGTTGAGATTTTCAATTTAGAGCTCGCTTTTTTTTTCCTCTAGCATTTTCCTAGAATTGTTCCTCTTATATGTTGCATACTGGTTCTTCTGTGTCGCTGTCAATATTTAATTATATGTGCACACCTATATCACCTATATACACACCTGTCATACCGGATCATTCTTGTCACTGTAGATGCATGTAATTAAACTGCTCTCTAGGTAACGTACATCCATTGGGGTGCAGCGCCGCTACAGAGTTCTCCTGGCACACGGTGAGTGCAGAGCAGGAAGGGGAATGCTAGAGCATCCTGGAGGTGTAATGCACCAGCCTGCGGAGGAGTCGCAGGGAGTGAGATAATCAAACTATTTTTCGATTTCTGCCTAAAGTTTGTCTGAAAATTTCCACTTGAGCACGTAGGGAATCATTTGGCCTTATGAGAGTGCTTCTTGATGCCCGTGCGGCTGGCTTTATTGACGAATCGGAATCTATGGTAGTGTAAATCTGGTTTCAGTAGTCAAAGAAAAGAAACTCTTGGAAAAGTGCTTGGCTTCAGTCCTTTATTATCAACAGCTAAAATCACATAGGAGTTAGTTGATGGTAGAAGACTGGAGGGAGAGGTGCATAGGTTGAAGAAATACGGTCTTGTCATCTGCAACTTCTTAAGTATGCTTTTGCTGTGCTTTTCATAAAAAGGTTAGGATGTTTATGTATGCATTGTTTTTCTGTTAAAGCAGCTCCTTCTTCATTTTATAGGCAGTTTAGAATTATGTTTTCTACAGCTGTACCCAGGAGCATGTTCAGGTCTGAATCCCACATTGCTGAGTTGCCTGTAGTAAAATAACTTGCCTTGTTTTTCTTCAAAAGTTTGCAGTAATATGGAAGTATCTCGTGCTTC
This sequence comes from Rissa tridactyla, assembly GCF_028500815.1. NCBI lineage: Eukaryota > Metazoa > Chordata > Aves > Charadriiformes > Laridae > Rissa > Rissa tridactyla. Next base: position 24,107,016 of record NC_071473.1, read on the forward strand.
ATTTTTCAGAGTGTGCATTAAAGCTGAGTGTGGTAAAGCAGAGACCATTGTGAAGATGCTGTGCGGCTTTCTAAACTGAGAGAGAAAAATAAACTGAAATAGAAACACAGTAAAATTCTCTCGGGTGTATTTAAAGTTAGAGTATGGTTAACTCTTGGATGTTGATTTAGATACTATAAAAGTTGCTATGAGGCATCTTAATAGTTTGCATTTTCATCAGATGCCTCAGAACAGGCTATTCTGCACTGGCAGTGACAGCAGCTTCTAGGTGTAAACAAGTCTGAGCCTTTCCTTTTCAGGAGCAAACGGGCATAGTTTCAGCCCACCACCAGCTTTTTCTTACGCTTCCTATTTTTTCTTCTCTTCCCTTTAATATAGATCATTCTGGCTCAGCGGGTTCACAAGCCACTGCCTCTTGTGTCTGTTCCTGTCTGTAAAATGGGGGTAGGGATCCAGCCATCTAAGAGAGTACAGTACTGTAGAGCATCTTCATTTTGGTATTATTTTCTGCCTCTGCTGCTTAACTGCTTTGCCAAGTAGCGGCTCAGCTTTGGTGTTCCACCTACGCATTTTAGAACCCTGATTGCAGGTTATCTTCATCTCGCTGCCATCGCTAGATGCTCACAAAAAAAAAAAATCTAGCACGATGCCTGCGAGTCAGTAAGTGTTAGTCCTGAGTTACCGACATGGAAACAAATAGAGTGGTACAGTGCTGGTCCTGGCAATCTGCTGCGGGGGCAGAAATGTCAGCCTTATTGTCTGCTGTTCTTAAGCTTCAATTCAAAGCTGTCCGTCCTCAGTTTATGATTTTAAAGTGGTTCAGTATCACTCTCTACAACTCCCTGAAAAGAGGTTGTAGACAGGTGGGGGTCGGTCTCTTCTCCCAAGGAACAGGTGATAGGACAAGAGGAAACAGCCTCAAGTTGCGCCAGGGGAGGTTTAGACTGGATATTAGGAAAACTTTTTACACTGAAAGGGTTATTAAGCAGTGGGACAGGCTGCCCAGGGAAGTGGTTGAGGCACCGTCCCTGGAGGTATTTAAAAGCCGGGCAGACGCAGTGCTTAGAGACATGGTTTAGTGATGGGTTTTGTCAGAGTTAGGCTGATGGTTGGATTTGATGATCTGAAAGGTCCCAGCCAACCTGGGCGATTCTATGATTAATGCCTAATACTTGTTAATACTAATGACAGGGGCGTTTCATGGATACCCATATTTGCTATCAGTGCACAGTAATTACTTTTGAGACTTCTATTTTCAGTACAAATGATGCACGGAATGAATCCTGCTGTAAACCAGCCTTTGTTCCAACTTTTCCAGTGTGGCCTGCACTTCCAGTTGGGAGCTTGATTTCTTTGGACTTGTGGTCCCCACAGTCGGTATAGGCAGTGTTTAGTTGGTGTCATGAAGCCCCAGCTGGCAACTGGTGTCCTAAAAAGCATTCCAAAGGGGTGAGCAAACCAGCTCAATTCCCCATGATGTAACTGGAAGTGCGATTAGGGCAATGCTCAGGCTCAGACGCGTCTTTCAGTATTTGAGCATCATATATTTCAGTTGTCCTGCATGAATTTTGCTTCTGTTCCTCAGGATGGCAAAAGATGAGTAGAGTTTGTCCACTGTTGCGCAGTAGCCATCTCAAAGTGACAAATAAAAACAAGAATCATCTCTGATAACTGGAAGAAGATGAAGTAATTTAACAATCTCTTTTCTTTGAAGCAAAGGAAATCTGTTCCCCTGTTCCTGTTAGCTGACATTGTGTACAAGGTTTCTAGGCGGCTGTTCTGACGGAGCCTACAAAGTTCCAAAAGCAGAGAATGATTTCTGCCCCTGGCTGAAAATGAAGTTCATTAGCTTGGAAGTGCTGGCTGAGACCTTGCCGGGGGGAAGGGGAGATGCTGTTGTATTTTTTGCATCCCTTGTGCCATTTTGGACTTCAGTGGTATTTATTTTTAGTACATTTAAACACTGCAGAAGGAAGGGGCAGTTGTAATATGGCATATTTACATCATGCTGTCAGTTCCTGGCAGCTTACTCGCCTGTCAGAGAACAGAACTAGTCCATTAAGGCTGTGAGCACTACTTATGCCCACGAGTGGTGAAACATCGTCTCAAGGGTGGGAAGGCCTCCCCAGGCTAGCAGGTTGGTTTGTTTTTCTAAGGTGCACTACGGGGATTTTTTTTTCATAGCACAGAGACGGGAATGGGCCGTGCTCCCTCCTGCTTTTTCCTTCTTCTCCTGTACTCCGTACAGAAAAACGAGAGGCAAAGTCTGTACATGAGATCAGCATGTGCTGGTTTTTCCCCCTCATGTCATGCTTAAGTTCTCTGCCCCATTATAAAAATAAAAATCTATAAATAAAAAAGAACAAATGCTGAGGGGGACAAACTGGACCCACAGTTATGTGCATGTTGTCACTCGTAGAAGTGTGCCTAGCCCCATTCCTCCCAGGCTTCATACATTCCCTGTTTCTTAGGCTGTCAGCCTCTCAGGGTGGGAAACATGCACAGATAGTCCCAGCTGGAGCTTTTTTTGCCCAGCCATATGTCAAGGTCTGTTCGGATCTCTCAAATTTACAGGACAACATACTCTGTGATTTAAATTTTATTTCATGAGCTCATTAAGAAATATAATAAACAAACACAACAAGCAAGGGCTCAATCCCCTTTTGCCCAGACTAGTCTATCACGTTAATTCACTTATTCACCATTCAAGTCATAAGATTTCACTGACTCACAGACTGGCCGGGGTTGGAAGGGACTTCTGGAGATCATCTAGTCCAACCCCCTGCCAGAGCAGGGTCACCCAGAGCAGGTGGCACAGGAACGCGTCCAGGCGGGTTTGGAATGTCCCCAGAGACGGAGACTCCACCACCTCTCTGGGCAGCCTGTGCCAGGGCTCTGCCACCCTCAAATGAAAGAAGTTCCTCCTCACGTTGAGATGGAACTTCCTATGGTCAAGTTTGTGCCCATTACCCCTTGTCCTGTCCCTGGGCACGACTGAGAAGAGCCTGGCCCCATCCCCCTGACACCCACCCTTTCAGTATTGATAAGCATTGATAAGATCCCCCCTCAGTCGTCTTTTTTCTAGACTGAAGAGACCCAAATCCCTCAGCCTTTCTTCATGAGAGAGGTGTTCCAGTCCCTTCATCATCTTGGTAGCCCTTTGCTGTCCCCTCTCCAGCAGTTCCCTGTCCTTCTCGAACCGGGGAGCCCAGAACTTGGACACAGTACTCTGTAACTTACAACCTGTAACTCTTAATATTGTGCACCTATGAGCAAAAGAAAAGAACGTAAGGTGCCTAGCTGAGAGTGAGCACGCCCATACTTCCTCCTCCCTCACAGTGTAGGGTCCCCTGTATCACACCGGGCAGCACAAAAGCCTCAGCGGTCCAGCTGATGTTGGATCAGCTTCAAAAGCTTTTTGGGTAAGCTGATGTTTTATACCTTCCAGCTTGGAGGTTTGGTCTTTACCATTTCCGTAAATCAGCAGATTCTGACGAGGCTGCCAGACAACAAGTAATGCTTGCCAGAGACAGTGATCTGCAGGTGGTAACAGCTGGATGGTGGCCCTTCAGCTCTTCCTGACACCTGTCCTGCCCAGGTGCTGCTCGCTGACCGAATGGCGCTGCTCCCACCGCATGGTGGACCTTAAGATGAGCTGGGTCAGCCGAAGTCTAAGCAGGAGTTGAGAAAACGGTAACATCATAACATAATAGTAATTGATCTGAGGCTGAAATGATGTTGGGCTCACAGAATGGTTCGGGTTGGAAGGGACAGTAAAGGTCACCTAGTTCCAACCCCCCTGCCGTGGGCAGGGACACCTCCCACGAGACCAGGCTCGTCTGCTGGTGAATTAGATCGTGCTCCATTTATACATATTTTTCCTTCTTTGCTTGGGGAAAGAAAAAAAGAAGTTGCTATGGGTTTTGCTGCCACGCTTTGATGTTGCAGTAATACCTTTCTCCTGGAATTAAGCAGTATTTAGGTCTGATCTCCCATGTGTGACATGCCATCTGTGTTCGCTTCAAGCATAGGCACCCTCTGATTTCCCTTTCTTGGAAACTGCTCCATCTCAGCATGTGGGTAGGAGGCCACGTAAATAAATACCAACCACTTCTTAGCCTTCAGTAGGCATTTCCTTTTTCCTGGTGGCTGCAGAAGAAACACTTTCTCACAGTTTGGCATCAAACTTCTATCAATCTTTCCCGCTCGTGGAATTTTTGTTTAGACAATCAGATTCTTTGTGTCGTTTTTTTCATCGGTTTCTATTTTTACTCATCTGTTGGTTGCTTGGTTTGTCAGTAAACAGCGTCTGTCAGAACAAACCTTTCATCAGAAACTTCTTAAATTCCTGGTAATTGAATAGTAAATCATTATAAGCATTTTCTTTAATAGTGAAAGATAAGTTTTAAACAATAAAAATTAAGGTAATCTAGTTTTTTTTCTGAGTTATGAGGAAATAAATAACATTGATATTTCTGCCCAAAGATTTTTTTTTTTTATGTATAACCTGTCCTAAATATTTGAAATAGAAAACAAAGTATCTTACATTACTACGCAGTCCAGCTTTCGACTGAAAAAAATTATTCGCTTTTAATACAAAGTTTAATATGAGATCTCCTGAAATTATAGTCTAGGATTTTTTTCAAGTGTATGTCACTGTCATGGCAGCAATGCTAACGCACTCTTACCTTTTAAATGCTACCAGAACTATATAGGACATAAGTTTATGATATCAAAACAGATCATATCAATAAAAATAAGTGTTAGAGGACAGTGTGCTTCTAATGTTTATACATAAATATCTGATTTACACATTCTTTATTTAGTTTTGTTTACTAATATGTATTTATTTTTTTTTTTTTACTGGTAAATTATGAATTTACTTTGCTTATTTTTATTTATCTCAGTGGTAATATTTACTGAATGGATGACAGCATATTCTCCCTTCAGGGAGAGCCCCAAAGGTTCAGAGACTATATATTCCCCGGAAACAGAATATAGATAGAAACTGTGATAATTAGCTATAGACCAGCACAAAACTAAAGTCCTTCATTGGAATTGTTAGCCAAGAGAGTGAAGAATAGACGTACGTATGATCTTTGGTGGGTAATAATTTCTAGGATGGCTAAGCTAGAGGCAGTTTGAAAATCCATCAGATACTTTTTATTTAATACTCCCACCCTGGATTTGATAACTTTTATATTCAACAAAACAAGACAGTAGAAACCATGCTTTTCCAGAAGGGCCTTTGAAATATGCTTTTTCCTCTAGTGAGAGCTGTTATGAAGCTGTCTAGGAAAGTGAGCCGTTGTTGGACACATCACTGTATTTTTATAGTTTCACTCTTAGGTCTGTTCTCATCCAGTTCAGTTTTGCAATCGGCTGAAGCTTAGCCAACTGGAATTGCATCTGCCCTCGCAGTACACCCAGCTCAGTCTGTCTAGGGCTTCTTCCAGTTCTGTGCAGTGGAAGTTACTTTTGTGTTTTTCTTCTGGGAGAAATCTGTATTGAGAACAATGATTCCTAGTTTGGTTTGTCCCTTTTCCCCTGTTTTATGGCATACAATAAACTATTATCACATGCATATTTCTTACTTGAGCCAACCGTGGTAAGTGATGTCCCAGTTCCCAGTTCTCCAGAGATGGGTGGTAGACTTTACAGCTGGTTCTGATGATGGCTGGACAGACAATAGTCAGTCTTGCTTCATGCTGGCAGATAAGAGACTGTGAAGGAATCCTAAGTTTTCCAACTTCGGTGATTTATTGAACTTCCGTAGAGTCATTGGGTAGCCAAATTCACGAGAACCCCATTTGGTAACCGCTGCGCAAATTCCAGGGCATAAATCCTCTCCCCACTCCATTGCTGACATGATAATGGCACCAGCCTTATAGAATCATAGAACTGCTTGGGTTGGAAGGGACCTTTCAGATCATCTAGTCCAGCCACGTATCGTTATCAGTACCTTAATGGCCTGTGAAAGCTGTTAAGCTCTGTACTGTGTCAGTGCCCTTGTCAGCAATTTTAATGTGATGTGCAAAACCAGAATGAGGGTGTGAGCATGCCAGTGTTGCCCCTCTTGTCTTTGGTTCGCTTCTAACATAGTATCAGGTGTATTTGCAGAACAAAATGGCGAGTTTTGCCCTCGTTTATCCATCGGTACGAGGACTTCAAGGAGGTTTAACACAATGGGAACAGCTAATAATCCTAGGGCTTTTTTTTCCCCTGACATCATAACGTAGCTTGAGAGTGTTACTAGTCCTTAATTTGGAGTGACAAGAAGCAAATGAAATGATAGTGATTGTGCTGTAAATGAGAATGTGCTGTAACGAGAGTTGTGACGAAAATGCAGAAAGAGTTGGCTGCAGCAAGAGTGAATATATCATTCCCACTGTTTGGAGAACAAGCCGGATAGATGAGAGTCTGGTTTTGTTTGTGTATGGTGTATGGCAATGATATGATTTGACATATGATTGACAACGGTACGATTTTGATTGGTTTGTGTTATTTTTGCATTTTCCACTAGAGGAATGAAAATTTATTCCTGGGGTCATCAAATGCCACCCCTAAATAATTAATAGTAGTAATTCTAGATAGAGCTTAATTTTATGTCACAGGCGACTCCAGTTGCTATGCAGACATGGTGGAAGAGTTCTGTATTGATTAGATACTTTTGTTTTAGTTATGTCTGACCCTTTTCTTTTTAGAATTCAGAGGAATGAAGAATAACAAATGTATATGCTTATGTGTTTGAGACGGAATTTTTGTACGGAAATGTTTTAAAAGGGTCAGGAGAACCAGAACTAGAACTGAGGTTTCATTTCTGTTGCAGGTATGCCGATGAAAGATAAGCAGACATTTCAATTTCGGATATTCTCTTACAATCATAAATGTACTGAAGGCATCACCACCTAAACAGAGCTTGCTGAGATCAGGCTTCTTTGAGCCTTCTCACTTAAGGTTGTTTTCATCTGTTTTTTTCTAGGAAAAAGAGAAGAAGTATATGCTTCCTTTGGACAACTTGAAAGTGCGAGATGTTGAAAAGAGCTTCATGTCAAGCAAACATATCTTTGCATTGTTTAACACAGAGCAGAGGTAAGAAAATGTGCTATTAATGTGCTATTCTGCAGATGCTTCTATTAAACTGCATCTAGCTGAACAGTTTAATAACTGGGAGTGCAGTTCTGGTATTTCCACTACGTTCAGTGAACAAAGACCTTGATGCCTTTGATTTATCTGCTGCTTTGCTGTTGCATAACCATGGGATGAAAGGTTAGCGTCCTCCTAGCCACTCACTGGGTGAAACAGCTCCGTGATTAGTCATCTAGTTCTTCTCTATGGCTGAATAATCATCTCCTGATCCTATTTTTGTTTTGTTTGGCAATCACCTAAGCTTACCAAAACATTCATGACTTCTGTACCTTGTGACCAGATTCAACTGGTGTAAATCACAAAAGCGTCATAGCTTTTCACTTTCTCCAGTGGAAAATCTTGCCTGTCTGTGATCTTGGGAGTCATTCTGTTGTTTGTTTGGGTTTAAATACTGCTGAATGGAGAACAAATGAGATTCGTCTGCCTCCCTAATTAATTAGAATCTTTGCTTTGTAGTGTTTGCCTCATATTTTTCCTTTCAGACTCCATCCTCTGATTTAAGTTGTGCGGGTACTCTATGGAAGCCTATTCCTGATGCATAATCAATTCAGATTACTGTGCGTAAATAAGTCAAGGAAACATGACAACACTTAAAGACATATAAGCGACCTGTAAATCTTTAATTTTTTTTTTATTTTTACTGGAGAGTAGAGTTGCGTTTGCAGCAGTCGCAGTGTAATTGCTTTTCAGCAGATAAGGTGCAATTTCTGTTAGTTCTTTTTCAGGAAAATAAGTAAAATGAATTGTAGTGGTAGCATAGATAGATGCCCTTGTTTTCCCTCTTCTCTTCTGCTGCGTCCTTTCACACCCGCTCCCCCCTTGCATCGCCAAAGTTTGGCAATACATTCAGATGTTGTTCAAGATGCTGAGGGCTGGATGTGGCTCCCTGCGGACCCAGCTGTTGTTACTCCTGAACTGGCCAGAAATAGTCCTTCCAGAAGCAAGGGATGCCCCTCCCTCCTGCAAAGCACAAGCGAAGCACAGGATTTCTGGGCTGTCGAGTTTCTGCTGGCCCCAGAAACATGAGGACGCAATGTGAGTCTCGCTCTGAACTACCCCGTGAAGGCTTTGCCTACATCTGCTGACATCTCAGCTAGGCTACATGTGGACATTGTCTGCCAGGAGATGCCCTTTGAAAGTATGTCGCACACATACTTGCTGGGAATAAGATTTCAAACACTTGACCACTTGCATTTCTGGAGCACAGGAAAAAAACAAGCTTTGAAAAACTTGTCATGTTTTAAAAACATAAGTGATTTTCAGATGCTGGAAATTAACGTAATTCTGATTATTCTGCGCTAGATGTGTGCGTACATTGCACGTACATCAGTCAAGAATGATAGCTTTGTCCTGGTGGCTTGATATCAGCTGTACATATTAAGTTCCTTCCATGAAAAATCTGTTAATTTTAGCTCATTGTTTCTCCCTTGTTTTGGCTAAAGGCTTTGAGTATTTTCATCATCTTAATCGAGGAACTGCTGTGAAAATCCAAGAGAAGCATGCCTTTCCATTGGCAAGTTGGGGGATTTATTTGGGCGTTATAAAGCTGCACATTCACATTTTCACTGAATTACACACTCTGGACAGTGAGGATTTCAAAATCGGATGTCTAAAATGTTTGCCATGTCTGTAATAACCCTGCCCATCTGGGCTGTGAGTAGGCCCTCTAAGAGCAAGCTGCTCTAAAAACATCCTTAGATCTCTATGGGTATGTTAAGACATGACAGCACAGTGTTAAGACGACAAAATAACTTTGCCTTGGGAGAGGCTGTTTACAAAGACAGTCTTCCAGCTTAAAAGGAGGCAGAACTTGCTCCTGAAGAAATACTTACTGAATTCTAATTACAACGCCAATTCCTCTTACTACAAACCAGCTGATTTTTGATATTTCTAAAAGTCTGCCTGCTGGAACAAATTGGTCAAAACAAGTTTGGTGTCACTTTCCGCTGTCTCCTAAATTCATAGATTGTGTCAGCAGAAGCAGGGATATTGGGGCTCGGGTAAAGTGATCCGGCCCTCAACTCGGGACATTTTTCCCTGTCACAGATCCTTCAGGAAACTGAAATAGGGAATCGCTAAAGATCTGTTGAAATTAGGAATCTCGACATTATTTTACTTTATGCTAATGTGTTGATTTCTGGTTTCTGAATGCGTGTGCGAATATGGCTTGCTTTTCAAAACTCATGTGAAAATGAAACTTAGTTTCTGGCTGGTTGTTGTTTGGGGGGGGATTTTTCGGTGTTTTTGTTTTTTTGGCGGGGATTTTTTTTTTTTTTAATTAAGAAAAGCCCTAGCAATTGAGAAAGAAATCAGTTTTCTGTTTCTGAGTTTGCCCGCATGAGGGTTCTGGTTATAGAACCATTTGGCTGTTTAAGATGTAGATCATTAAAGAACAAAGGCAAAATCATCTGTTCCAGCTTCTATGATAGCATGGAGATTATTCTGGATCTCTTTTTTTCACCATAATCTGCAGCATTTTTTTTTCATTGACCATGCAAACTTTCTTAATGTTCAATCAAAGTATTTTAATTTTCAAGCAAAATCACTTTAGGAGAAGAATTTTAATAAGCCTGTTCTCGTTTTCATTCCCAGCCCCTCACTGCATAGGTATTTGCTGCAGCCATATGTTTCTGATACTGTACATTTCAATAGTTTCCTGGATTATGCACTGCATTTTTTCCATTTATGAAAACCTTTCCAGTTCTGAAATATAGTTACCAGGAAAATGCTCATTTCGCTGCATAGAAGGAAAAACCATCTTGAGTTAGCTGAGGCTTGGGGATAGATGCAGAAGGAAACTAACAGTATCTGTCATTTTGATTTACTGCAGAAGTCAACAGTTCCCTGACAGGAATCAAATGTGACTTGGTAATGTATAGTAAATGGAGACTGTGACGATTGATTTCACAGTGAAGATAAATTCTCATGAAATGAACATAACTGCATGCCTATGAAAAGGCTGCATTGTGAAATAATTCAATTAAAATTTGCAAAAAAAAAAAAAAGGGACAAATCTTGGTGTGAAATAGCTATAGCGTTGCTTGAAGAATGTGGGTTGAGTTTTGTTTTTCAGTAAAGTAAATAATTCATTTAGTTTTTGAGTGGGACAATCTACTTAATTTATAGACGTCATGGAAGACCTTTGGAGTTGGACTCCTCTAGTTTACTCAACTTAGCAGCACTATGTATTAAAGCAACGTATATGTTAGAGGGAGTGCCCTTTGACTCCTGGATCATTTTTGGCTGTGTCCATCTACATGAGTCTGCCTTTTAAGCAACTGAAGTTGAGCTGTAGGGTTAAGCAGTATGAGTCTAAACCCAAAGCTGTCAAGAAAATGAGCGCTATTTAGTGTTGACCATCTTTTTCTCCTCCACGGTAAACTGCTGCCAAGTCTTTTAGCCTGGAAAAGAGATCAAATATGTTAAAAAATATTTGAAAATACTTGTACTGTAGGAAAAAACGTAATGTTTGCAGTACAGCTGTAGAACATAATGTGAAGATGTGTAGATGTAGCTGCTGATTGGCTTTCTTAAGCAGAGCTAAGAATGGAGGAGAGAGGCTTTTGTCAGCGCCTGTGCTTACAGACAGTAGATTAACCTGTGATGTCTTCATCGACGGATGTGTGAGACTCCTGTGCAGAGTTCAAGAACGAACAAAACAAATCCTGCCCATGCCACAAAGTTTACTTTCTTTCTAGGATTTCATTGCAAACACTTTGCCTATTGCACACCTATTTCCTGTAAAAATTTTTTGCTGGTTGGTGCTTTTTTCTTTTAGCTAAGTACTGTAGTCTAGGACAAGAACCTGTAGTCTTGAATGTGCCTCCCTTTAGGATCTATGCAATGGTCCCATCTCTCCCTAATTAAGAAGGGCAAGCCGTCATTATTTCTCATGATCTTGCCCAGTTAACTACAGGATCCACAGGGCACTTTTACTAGATTCTGTGTTGTTCTAAAGTTGTCCTTTGCAGTAGAGTAGTTGCATTTTTTCCTGATTGTATTGGTCAATAAATTGTATTACTGTGTTACAGCTCCATCTAAATGCTACTTCTCATCATTCCTCCTTTATTTAAAAGAGTGAAAACTCTCTTCTTTTGCTACAAGCAGAGAAAAAGCTTCCTTTCCACCTCTTCTCCAGGTCTGGAGAGATGAATACATTCTCTTCCATGGGAGAAGAGACTCTACTAGGTAAAGATTTTTGGGGTTATACAATGGTAGTAGGCTGAAGTGTTTGTCGAGTTGGTGAATTTTCAGGCCTTTCCTACCAATACTGACTGGGAGTAGCAACCGTACGTACCATCCCTGCATGGAGCTGCCCGTCTGGGGCAGGCTCATTGGAGAAACAGATCCTTCATCTGAGAAACAGATGAACGTCAAGAGGAGAGTGATCAAAAGCAAGTTTTGAGGGCACACAATAGGACTGGAAATAGAACTGCCAGATGATAAATTTTAGCTACTGACTCCTGAGTACACTCTTGACTGTCAGGAATCATATTGCACAAGAAAACTGTTGTCTGGTAGACCCAGGAAAGTACTCTACTCAAATGTACTAGAGCTTTAAGTACTGAATTTCTTCTTATGGACAGCAACTGGTTAACTGCTATCCATATATAAGGAAAATTGGGCGAGAGCCAAAATAAAGGGAACTAGTGAAAGGAGACCGGGTCAGAGGAGGTGTTGGATGGAAGCCAGGCTAGAGGAGAAAGCCTAAGATGAGATGTGTATGTTTAGTTACTGTTTTTGAATTACTCAGAAAGTTAAGCCCCAGGAAGAACTGGACTGTAGGCTATTCAGAGCCCTCTCTGTTAGAAATGGAAGAATGAGAATCTATTTAATTAAAAACCCCCACAGATTTAATCTAGAAAAGAAGCTGCTAACATTTGTAAACAAACTTCTAAGATTGCTCATGAGTACAATATTTAAAAGTAGGAAAAATATACAAACTGAAGAAATAACTAGCCTTTATCCCTCAAGTCCATTCCATTTAAAAAAAAAATTTAAAAATTGGGGTTTTTTTCCTGGAATTTTCCTTTTTGTCATTATTGACAAGATTTCTTTGTATGATAAGTAAAACATAGTATGGTAGATAGGCGGTGTAGGTATTGAGATTTAAAACTGGTATTGCAGACCCAAAACGGGTTCTCGGGGGAAGGAACAGTGGTGCCAAACCCATACCTTAAATATAATCATTACACTGTACTTCAGGAAAATTCCCTAAGTGATTGTGTGGGATCTGAAACATTGGTGACACCTACCAGAGACACGGGCGTTGTAAGCATGGGCTTAAGTCATGGCTGGTAAACTTGACTTGTCCTGCAGGACAGCTTAACCTCGCTTGCTCACTGAGACCCTACTCTGGGTCCCGCTACCCCATCCAGAGAAGCAGAGGACCAGAGCAGGAGACACGGTCCCTCCGTGCGTGATGAGGCTCTAACAGCTGTGAGCAGCTTTTGCATCTGTGTGGCCCCAAGGCAGGTTCCAAAACAGGCTTCTATCCCTCACCACAAAAATGATCAAACCTTCTTCTCCTGGGAGTTATGGAATGTTTTAGTGCCAGTTACTGTTACCAGTGCCGATTTTGGCCTATGTGATGTTAGTTTTGGCTGCCATTCTGTTTTGAAATACATACAGAACTCCAGATACTTCATTGTCCAGGTTTGGCTATATACTGATCAGCATATCTTCTCTTCATTTTCACCTCAAAACTGTGTTTGTGTATGTGAACTTGAAGAGATCCCTCTAGTTCTGGGAGACTGCTTCCGTAAGTTAGGTGGTAAAATCCCTAAGTGCAGTTATTTCATGACATTGTTTCCGACATTGTTTCCAACATTGACTCTTCGGCTTTTCTGGATATTAAGAAAAAATCTTCAGAGACATGTGTAGTTAATTTTAATTAACATTCACATTGGACTGATCTGAAATGGCACGCCTTGATAGAAAATGTTAGTCATTGCTGTTAACTCAGAGCAGATGGTCAGTTTTGTTTCTTTAAAATATACGATTTGCAGAGCTTCTGGTAGAGCTTTCTTGTATGGAAAATAGTGCCTACATGCAAACCGGCCATTGTGGAATTCCAAGTGTCTAAAGTGGTAGACTAAGACTAAGGTTGAATAAGCAGAGTGTATACAGTGGAGTTGCAGGTTGAATAAGTGGAGAACGTACAGTGGAGTTTCATCCAAGATCACCTTTCTCGATCGTGCATGTATATTTGGAGTATCTGGATTCTGTTATTTTCTCCCTTTTTCATCTTAGGTGATTATTTATGAAACTCATTCTGTAGGATTTCAGTTTCAATCAAATTAGAAATACCTAAGAATTGAATCTTTTGTGTTTTCATGAAATAAAATTGGGCTGATTTGCATTTGGTTCTAGATTTTTAATGTTCATTTTAATTCTGCTTGCATCCTAACAAAAAGACCAGATATTTACCAAAAAAATGTTTGAGATGATAAGTACAGTTGTTTGAAATACCCGTAAAACAAGATATCCCTTTATCTTCAGTCTGTGAGTGGCTTCACTTGTTTTGGGGCAAGTTAAAAGTTAAAAGTGGTTTTGTGTTCTTTGGAGTATTAAAGTGTCTTATAGGCACAATTCTAAAATCTCACTAATATTCTTCCTCTGTAATTGCTGTTTTGTCTCGTCTCATACTGGCAAGAATAAACGCATCTTCATTTAATCTTGGTTTGTATTTTCTCTCTATGGGAAGAAAAATTACGTGCACATACAGCACAGATACGTGGATATGCATTAATACATATGCCCGTGCATCAACTGGTTTTGTAATGTGTCTGCAGTGGTTGCCCTTAACATCTTTCCAGGTTTGTGGCAGATAAATATTCAACGTGAGCTTTAGGGAATTGTGAGAGATACTATCCATCTTGAGGCCCAGCAGTTGAGTCCACTCAGACAGCAAGCAGTTTCGATGTGCAACTGCTGTAGAGAGAAACCTACTGGTATTGCCTCCAGCGTAGTAGGTAACTAGAAAGCTCTTTCTTTGTGATTTGCAGTTGTGTGTTAATCACCTGTTGGTCCTGGATTGTATAGTTCAGTTGTTTTCTAGAACCTCCCCTACGCCATGTTGACAGGCCAGTTTTCAGGACTAGTGGGACAGGAATCCCAGTAACTCAAAGATGGGCTCAGTCTTCAAACTTACCTGCCGCTTTTCCGTTTGCTCTTGTACGCTTTCAGATAGCTTACTCCATTCCTGCATTTTCATGTTAGGATTCTTCTGTGATGGGAGAGGTTAAAGAAATACCTATGGACAATCTAACAGTCATTTCTGCATTAGAAAGTTCACGTTGGGCCCTAAAATGTATGGGGGAAAGGAATCCAGTATGCTGGAAACAAAGGTCATAGTAAAGCGAAGAAGTTGAGTAAGTGAAGTTTCAGCTGAGTGTTTGCTGCACTTTCAAGTAATGGTCCTGGTCTAGAGAAGATAAAGTCCTGAGTGTGGAATTACAGAATTGGAAATGACACTTCTAGTCCAATTGTCTGTTCATCTCCATAAGCAATCGCGTTGTGGTTTTTCTGGAGTGCAGTTCTTGAGGTTTGTTTATTTATTTAGAGTGTAATAAAACCTGCAGATAACAAATAGTAATCTTTTGTATTTTTCACTTTGGAAAACAAATAGTATTTTATTAATTTCCAGTAATGCTGCTATGGATATATTTTCATGTACTATGCAGGATATTAAATTACAATGATGAGACTACAGGAGGGAGCAGCATAGGTAGATGTGGTATATGCATATAGCTTTGTACATAGCCTCCCCATTTATGTGTTCACGTTTAAAAAATGTTGAATATTCAAGGGAAATGTTGCGCGCAGATTGTACTTTAGACATGTTCCCATTTATTATATCTGTTTCGTTTCTACAGCCCCTTAGATTTAAAGATGCTTGGATATCAACAAGATTTGTATTGTTGAGAGTTCATCTTTTTTACTTCTTGGTATCCTGTATTATATCATTCTCTTTGATGTATAACATCCCATTTAGCTGCTATAGAGATGACAATGAGAATATGACCTCACTGTATTCCATATGGAGTAAGTAGGTGAGGATTGAGTAGTAACTGTTTCTGTGCTGATGCCTTCAGCAATTTTAAAAAGTGGAAGAGAGAACCAAACAGAAAATCTGAATTGTTTTCAGGAACGTTTTTACAGCTTTCCATGAGACGCCAGTGGATTCCTAATGAATAAAACATGTTAATGTGTTTTTGTAAGATTCCACTAGTAACAGAAAAAGGACACACTCTTTTCAGAAATTTCTTCAGCTTTTTTTCCTGTGCCTTTGAGCCTTTTCAGAAAGAAAGGAAGGTAAAGGAAGTCTAGTAGCAAGGAAGCTGATTTGGGAGGCAAGCATCCATTTCCCTACCCTACTGCAAGCTTCCTGTGTGTTGCGGCTCACTGTCTATGTCCTTCAGTTCCTCATTTATGCTGTGAAGCTGAAACCTGTGTTCCTTTGTGGTGTGGGGGGGCAAGATTAGCTACACCAAAATGGTGGAGCCCTCAGATGCTACAGCGAGAGGGGCCTTGGAGAGCCGGAGACATCAGTGACTTGGCCATAGGGTGTCCCTAGACCTTGGGAAAATACGGAGAAAGAAATGCAGGACTACCAGCTCCCGTCTGTTCAAAGCGGTTGGCTAAAATCCCTTCTCATACAGCTACGCTTGATGTAGCAAGTCACAAAATGCCAAAAAGTTTAATACATAACATGACAATCCTGAAAAAATGTTTTTGCAAGCTGGTGTCATGTTGTTTTGCTCTTGCAGATAAGTATTTTTGGAACTTCCCTATCACTGTGTTTTACAGCCTTTATTTGCTCTATTGTTATTTTTAGTCCTCTTTTCTGAGAGTACCCTTTTACCATTTCAGCTTCCTTTTCCTTCAGAGTTATAGCTGCTTATTTAACTTAGCCAAAAAACTTATCTCAGTAAAAGTTTCTCCTAACAATAAATTAAAGTGTGTTTTTTTTTTTTTTCTCTCTGGTGATTCCATTTTGCTTCTCTATATCTTTATTGAGTTCTTTGTTTTGTTCAGTAAATGTTGATTCAGAGTTCCACAATATTGCAAACTGAATAAGATTCAAGTGCTTTGCCATCAGTTCAAGATAATGGCATCCGAGGAGGTCGTCCAGGCTATTATTTGCCTTAAGGCAGGGTTAGTTCATTTGGAGTCAGGGAAGAAAAAGGCTTAATTTTACATTTCTAATCGATAAAAAACCCGTAGAGCCTTCGCTTGTTCACACTATCAGTGGCTTTCCCTAAACTATGGGACCTGACCCTCGGGTGTCACTTTGTCCCTTTGGTTTCTCTGGGGCGGAAATGCAGGTGTGGTGCCCTGAGCGGCACTGAAGTGCGCTCCGGTGGCATCCCTCATCCGGATGCTTGCAAGGAGTAGTGCAAGCCCGGTGCTGAACGCGCTCATGCCTGGCTGCTCAGATGTAGCCATTGAAATTGGTGAGAATTACATCACCAACATAAGGAAATCTGACTATGTCCTTTATTCTTTGCAGTTTTGAATGCTGTCCATAAATTTGCTAAAAATCCCTGATTTCCTTCTGTTGAGAAATGGGTATACGCCGGTTGCCATCCTGTGGTTTCATGGCTGATAATTTAATGATTAGGTGTCACGCCTTCTTCACGCTCTGGCACGAACACTTACTATTCAATTGCAATTTTTCTACCCATCTGTTTCCTGAGACTGCCCCAAAAAGTCGGGCTAGGAGCTGTCTGGTGACATCGTTGGTAAGGGAGCGCTTCTGGGAGTGGGAATTACATCAAGTCAGTTGTATTTCGGCAGCGCAACGGTGAAATCCCACCAGTCCCTGAATGCTAAAGAAATTTGTCCAGACAGTGATAATGGTATCCTTATTTCCTGATTCTATATTAAAATTGATTTTCTCAGAATGTGGGGTAGAAATGACCTCTGTAGTTGCATAATGAAACCAAAGAACCCTTTGTCATTGCTGCCTTTGAAAGTTAAGTCATTTTCATCAACCCTTCCCTACACCCCCTGTCCCCCCTTCTCCATAGCTTGCTAAGGGAAGAAAACAGTCTTGTGATAGAAGATTGATCCTTGTGCAACTGTTGAGATCCAGCAAAATGTGGTTTCCTAACCTTTGTCAGACGAGCTTGTAGCCTTTCCTAAAAAGACTGTTGGCTGACAAATTTACAGCAGTCTGGTCTGTATATAGAATTTGAATTCAGAAACTAATGGCTAAACCGTAAGGGGAAAAATCTGCTCTATTTATTGGAGAATTTACAAGTACCACCTTCCTACATATGTATTTTTCCTCCTTTCTCTTTTCTTCCATTAAGTGGTTCCCTATATTTATCTAATTATATGAATTACCTGCGAGACGTGATATTTAAACTTCTCCCAATTTTCTTACTATGACGGCAGACATCAGAGCTTTGTTTTGTTTGTTTAAAATACCTGATTATCATTGTTTTCTTTCTCCTTTTACCGATGATGTCTAAAAGCTAAAAAGGGGGATATAATGCATTGAAAGGACTTAACGTGGGGGAAAAGTTGCGTCGTTAATTATTTTGATATTTATTTTGGCTACAGCACCAATCAGTCACAAGACGTGCGGTTTTGTTGGTGCGGCCTCTGTGTGTTTGTCCTCTGCATCACCACAGCCATTTTTTCCTAAAAGTGCTCCATTTTGGCAAAAGCTGGAAAATGGATTTTAAGTAGTTTCATGGTGCTTTCGGATGATTATTATTTCCAGAGCTGTGCTGTAGCATTCTAAGATATTTTTAAGTCCTCCATGTAATTATTATTAAACAAGCACCTGTCCCATAAACTCTGTTGTCCAAAACAATTACCAAGTAATTTCTGATCCCAAAGGATTTTTAATTTAAAATGCTGTGTGCATGATACGGAGCAGTAAAATGCTAGTTTTACAATGTGGTGCTCTTTGTTCTAGGAATGTTTACAAGGATTACCGTTTCCTTGAGCTAGCCTGTGACTCCCAAGAGGAGGTGGATAGCTGGAAGGCATCTCTGCTACGAGCCGGTGTCTATCCCGATAAATCCGCAGTAAGTCAAACAGCTCACTGGTTTTCCAGTAGCTGCTCTGTTCAAGTGAGAAAAACATGATCATATCATCTGGAAAAACACAACGTCTGCAGATATTTCAAGAAACGATGGCCTTTTTGTTGTACTCTTCTGTGGTGACTTTGAAATATTCATGATGAAATATTTTAAGATTGATTTATGCATCAAACCTCAATATTAAAACCCCCCCAAACAACAAACTAAACCTTCCAAAATGTTATTCATTGGTTCTGTGCTGTAAAAGCGTTGAGTGATCTGGGGTTTCCTGAGCTTCGTTGTTTCTATTAATGTCATCTAAGGTAAAGATGTGCTTTGAAGAGTTTGTTCCCTCAAGCTCTGTATTCGAGAACTGACAGAAGCATTCCAGGCAATCATGTCTATTTATTTTACTGATTCACTGCATGGTTTTTTGTGTATGAAACACATGCTAAACCTTTCCAAAGGCGGTTTTACTCAGCTAATCATCATGTGAAGCAAATTGAACAGGATGCAATAAAAAAAGCCTCTATTAATTTAACAGAAAAGACAGAAAGTCAGGAAACGGAATATACCCAACTACCATTTCATATTTTTTTCGACTTTTTTATTTTGTTTTTTAATATCAAATGGTGGTTTGAGAAGTATCCAGAGAGAAGGGTGACTAGCAAAAATACCTGTCATTTGAGCTTCTGAAAGTTTCTCTAATGCATTGTTCACCTTCCTTCAGTAAGTCTGCTGGATTTTGATGGAATTTGTTCTTCTTCCTGCTTGTTTTCCATGGGAAGGCCGGGTCCCTTGAGTCGGGGGTCGATCTTGTGCTGTCTTCCATCTC
This sequence comes from Rissa tridactyla, assembly GCF_028500815.1. Classification (NCBI taxonomy): domain Eukaryota; kingdom Metazoa; phylum Chordata; class Aves; order Charadriiformes; family Laridae; genus Rissa; species Rissa tridactyla. The sequence goes on from NC_071473.1 coordinate 24,126,039, forward strand.
TTCATCTTTCTCTTCCTCATATTTCCCTTATAATTGTGGTACCTCCATGGCTTCCAGTATAACGCTGCCTGCTATTTATGCAAAGAACCCTCACCTTCCCCTCTTCATACCAAGTTTCAAGGCTACCATCAAAAGATCAATCAGAGAATCCTTGAACTGCTGGATTCTCCAATTATTAGAGGAATAAGCAGTGATGATGATGGTAATGATGATGATTTTTTAGGAATAGTTCAAATATGAATTTTGCAGGAGACCTACCAGGTATCTGAGACTTTACCTTTTTAAAAAAAAGTAAATTTTGGTGATTCTTCAGTCAGTATGTTACCTGTCCCAGTAGATCAGTTCCTACTTTAGACCACCAGAACTCATTTTACAAGGATTAGTTATGAGAGGTTCCCCTAATTAATTACTAGGAACAAAATATGGTATTGTTACGGTGGGATTTTTGTCCTAATCAGGTTTTAATAATGATGTCAAAAAAGCCTGTTGCTGCCTCTGGTTTAATCTTGTATTCTGTAACATGTTTATCATATTCATATATCTGTTATTTTATCTTTAAACAAGACAGACTAGTTGGATTTCTAAACTTCTCTCTTCCTGTCTCTCACTTCCCCCTAAAAATATTTTGTATTCAAAATATGTTTATAAAGAATGCTTGGTTTTGTTTCAAGTTGGTCTGTCAAAGGATCTTAGATACAAGATGAGAAACTTTCTCGAAAGACAGAAGTAGAAGGGAGTCAAAATTCAGGTCTTCTTTGAGCTGGAATTATCTTTACATTATAAAAAGGGTGAATATTATTGTTCCAAACCCCTGTAATTTGAAATTCACTCAGTAGACTATCAAGCTGTTCAGGAAAGATGCTCGATGCTACTCTGGTCTCGCGAAGCACTTTGTTCCTGCAGGACTAGATGTCCAGATGTGCAGACTGCAAGTCTGCTCTTCAAGTTTGGAATTTTGCAAAGCAAAAGCTCCAAGGCCCAGAGTACCTTAGAAGCTCCAGTGGAACTTAAATAAAAATCAGCAGCGCTTCATTAAAATCCCGTGCATACTCCTCAGTTTCACACCTTCCTCTGACAATATAAAATAGTTTCAGAGATCCCTCCCCGCCCCCTAAGTCTTTTAGTCTCCTTCGAACATTTGAGAGACTGTGTTTTTACGTAGGAGAGACTGCCAGGAAACGGCAGCAACTTGCGTTTACATCAGTGCTTCCCCACAGCTTTGCGATTCTGGAGTTAAAAAGGCAAAGAGGTGCCCTCGCCCCTTCCCAGCCTGACCTCCTCCCTCTTTTTTCATGGGCGAGCCACAGCTGGTAACTTGGAGTATCCGAGGCTTTGGCACCAGAAGGAGAAAAATTGCTGCTTAGAAATGAAAAATAGATTAATGGGGCTGTAAACCTGGAGCACGGCAGTGGTGGAGCTGGCCTGCTTTCTGTAACTGCCAGAGCAGCGCGCGCAGCCTGGAATTTGGAAGCGAAGCCGTGTGCTTTCATTAACGGTTCTGCCGCTCGTGTGCAAGGACGCTAGTGGAAAACCCAATGCAGTTGCCCCTAACCAGGTTGCTTCTGCAGTGGCAGGAAAAGTAGGAATTCGTCGCTGAATTAAAGAGATTTGTTCTCAGTTCTTACCTTGGGCAAATCTCTCAACTGAGAATATTCATTTTTCAGTTGTTTTTTTTTTTTTTTTTTAATAGTGCTACTTAAAATTGTGTGATTGCAGTGGTAATGGGGCTCCATAGTTACTGCCACTAATATGAAGTCTCTATTACTAATTTAATGCTGTAAACTAAGTCCAAGGTTGTTGATTATTAATTTTTCTTTTTGCCTAAATCAGTCTCATTAATATATTAGAAATTAAAGGCCAGATATCACCCCATTCCTCCATTTTGCTTCCATTTGCCTGCCTGGCCTGGCCCCCTGCATGTGGGGAAGTACACTCACTTTCATATATTCGCTCTCTTGTTAACTGTCTTTAATCGCCCCTCAATTTTGCTCTATAAAACCCCAAATTCCTTTGCAGTTTGCCAAGTCACCTCCTTCCCCCAGGAGCTTGGCTTTTGTCAGGACATGGGCTTTGACAGCCACCCGGCTAGCAGTGAATCAGTGTTTTTATTTTTCCAACCCATATGCAAGTCAGTTTGCTTGATATAAATCACACTGTGGCCAATTCACTTTGAAACGGGATATTCATTTACCAGCTGACTTTACTGCCGGGTTTCTGGACTGATGCATCCAAAAACCTCCTTTTTTAAAAAATGACTACAACTTTGTGACTAACCTTTCCAGACTGTATTTCTCAACTGTAGGCTGCTGTTTATTTTGGCTGACTTCCCACTGTATAATATACGCTCTTCATGCCAGCTCATGGCAAAACTCACAATTAAAAAAAAATAAAATAATAGCACAGATGTTTGTCGTAACTTGCTGCGCACACTTTACCTCACTAGCACCATCCATTCCTTTTCCCCCTCTCCCCTAATGCCATCTCCTCCTTATTTTTATTACTGATCTAAAAGTTCAATATTTGCTTTTTTAAAAAGCGTTGGATTGTGAAACTTTCCGTTCGTTGGCAAGTCGTAAGGAGGGGCTGTCATGCAAGGGTAAGCAGACATGTTTAGCGGGTTGCTTTGCGTACTGGAAGTTCAGTATTACGAACGCACGAAAATCCCTCTGGCTTCCGTCCCATCCCTAGATCATCTCAGGCCTCATTTTCTTCTCCCTTGTGTTAGTGTCCACCGACTTCCCTGGAGCTGCTCCTGATTTACACTGGAGGAAGCAAAATTGGAATCAGAATGTTTGAGCGGAGAGGAAATTTTGAAAAAAAAAAAAAAATAGCGTGAATTTACAACTTAACTGAACATTTTAAATCCTTTGCAAATGCCCTGTGCTCCCCTGGTAACTATCTAACTAAAGGATTCAGTGAATGTTCTTTTGAGTGAGTTCCTCGTTCGGTTTGAGCTGTTTTCAGAACTGTACAAGTTAGACCGAATGCATGTAAAATAAATGTATCTAACATTTCTTTTTTTTCCCCCTCTTTCCTCCTTGCTGCATCCTGCAAAGGGGAACAACAGAGTAAGTTCTTTGTCCTTTTACAAAATCCTTTTGTATCCTGTCTCAAGGGTTTTGTCAGGAAAATCGGTTTCTCTTTTGGTTCACGCAACTACTGCCTGCATACTCTTAACAGCAAATTCCTATTGCAAATGTGGGTGCAAAAGTGTCTTGTAGAAAACTATTAACAGCTCTTTGTTTTAATTTTGGGGAAGGAGGTGTGTTGCTGAGTGTTGTTTTTTAAGGCGGTTCAGCAAGAATGATACTATAAAACAGTATTGGGACCGAAGATTATGAAGGTATAGTAATAAAGACCTTCTGAGGAAAGGTTACTACAGTCTGATGAAACTCATTACAGCTGGATTTTTTGACCATACATCAAAGCTTGTATTAATGGGCAGTTATAAAAACCCAGCACTAAAGTCTTAAATAACAGATTTGCTGGCGTTGTTGGCTAAGCTGAACTAGATCAGTGTACTGGCTTTGAAGGTGCCTTAAAATGGATGGAGGAGGGTGGGGTCAACATTTGACTTGGCTTCTAGACCCTTGATGTGTTCCAGCTGGACAGCAGCAGAAGGGTGTGGGGTGTGGAGAGGGAGAACTCAAATATGCATGGTAGGGTTTGGGGTTTGGTTTTTTGTTTTTTTTTTTTTTTTTTTTTTTTTTTTGAAACTAAGCAGCACATAAAAAGACAGTTTTGCTGATGTTGATCTGATAAACTAACAAGCGGTTCCCAGGGTTAGTACTTTTTTAATGCCATTTTTACTGAGCTTAAAGAATGGAAATTGCACATCTCGCGCTTTGGAATATGAGGCAGAGAGAGTTTGTCATACCACGGAAAGAAGTTACACAGCTTTTGTGCCTTTCCCCCCCCCCCCCCCCCCCCCCCTTTCCTGTTTTGTTATATTAACCCTTAGGAAGATACATCTGGAGCATCAAAAGATGCTTCATAGCAAATTCTGAAATTAGGCCCTGAAATATTGCCTGGCAGCATCTCATTGTGAGCTTGAAGCATTTCTGGTGTGTTCGGGAAAGGCCCAGGTGGGGTTTAAATGTTCGGAAGGTTGGGGAATTTTGTCTGCTTTTACTTTCTGTATTTTTAAACCAGTTTTTGGCCACTTCTGTTTCCATGGCAGCTGGGCTCAGAAGCACGAAAAATCTTCTGTTTTGTTAGCCTGCCTGAGAAAAGGGGCTCTTAGTGTTGGGTGGGGAGGGGTTAAGAGAAGTGGTGTATTGATGGCACGGAGAGAGAGACTTTACATAGGAGATGGTGTGAAATGTAAATATTAACTGTGTACACTGAAATATCAAGGTAATATTTATAATGTCTCTTTACGATATGCTGACTTAGGGCTTTGCTGCTGCAG